>NW_006779703.1:754852-793038 GCF_000442215.2 Lipotes vexillifer
GTTCAGCACATATTATGCAGCTGTGACGATGAAGAATAAATATATGGATTTCCGGGCAGACTATAAATCCAGATTCATGAAACCCTGACTATAAAACTGTGTACTTACTTGTGTTACAATTCAAAAGCAAGTCTATTCGAAGTTTCTAAATGAAAAAGAGTATGTAGAAATCCTTCAAAATTAAAATTTAAAACTATGAGTACATTAAAACATTTCTGAAATAAATCTGCTAGTAAAAAACCTTTGGAGATTGGCAGGAATTTTATGCAGTCTAATTTCCTTTTTTTCTCTCTCTCGAGAAATGATCTTGCATGTTAAGGACTCGTGTATCTCAGACCTCAGTCTTATTCCTCTGATATCTGTTTAGAAGCTAGTTTCTGGAAAAAATTAGTATTGAAGGCTAACGTCAATCAATTTGAGATGATTTTTCCCTTGCTAATAAATAAGGAAGAAAAATGTATTACATATATAAACCCTCTGGCTTTCCACTGTTGCTTATAAAATACATACTGCTGTAGATGGATTTCTCCTTTTTGATCTTCTCATTCTCTTATTTAGCCTGCAGCGTAAAGCAGAGGGTGGGTGAAGGTTGGGAGAGCAAAGGCCCTCCTTCAGTTGTCCCTTTCTCTTCTGGCCTTCCATGAAAATGCAGGAAAAACCCTTCTTTTGAAGGCTTTGTGGAACCACACTTTTCTGTCGTAATGAAACTCTGTCACAGAGAACGTATCCCTACAACGTACTCCCAAATCTGTAGGCCTCACCAACAACATCTCTGTAGTGAGAAGTTTGGCCTTCTTAAATAACACACCAACTTTCTCCTCTTGGGTAGTTTTTCTGTGTTGAATTCAGATGGGTGGAGCTGTTTTTAGTGGCATAAGGAGAGTTGAAAATTAACTGTAACAACATTAGAATCAAAGGTCCACAGAAGGCATATATCACCTTCATCTTAAGTCAGGTCTCGGATGTTCACCCAGCTTTGTTTTACAGAATTTTTTTTCAACACTCCTCAGACCACCTGCATCCTGGTCACGGGGCGTGCTTCCCATCCCAGGACATCGGAAAACCCAGAGGCCCGGGAATATGCATTTTAACAAGTTCCCCAGGTGAATCTTACATATAGTAACACTGAGAAGCACTGCTCTAAGACAGAACAAAATAAAGACATTCACCCATCAGCATTTTCTAAAAGAGGATAAGTCAGATATAAGAATAAATGTCCCATCAAAACCAATTATTCTAATGGTAACTTGTGATTAGTCAGAATGCTAACAACTACATGCAGTGCTGTCAAAGCATAACCAACTTCATGCGTGACCATGCAAAAGGCAACTGTTATTATTTTAATGAATAGTTTTAGGTATTCTTCTACTGAGTCAAAAGACAGAGCACCTTCAAGGGCATTAGAGATGGGAAACAAAATAAGAAAGGCAAAATCAAAGCTCTGACGTGCAGTCCTTGATGCACTCAATTTAGTTTTAAAGTGGAGAACAGCAGCCTCACCGGGAGACTCCGGCGACGAGTGTGCTGTGCCGATGTATGGTCCCGTTAATTATCATCTTAAGGGTAAAAATATATTTTAAAAACCGGAGTTCGCTAGATATTTTTTCAATGCAATGGAATGAAGGAAGCACAAAATCCTTTTGGAAAAAGTCCTTCAAGTGAGGACGTGTATAATCCGCTATAATAATTTCAGGGCTGAGTCACTTTAATGCTGAGTGTGATTAACGCTGGCGAGACTACATTTTTCTTCCTTTTAGTGTAATTTAAGTTTACAGGTTTTCAGAAAGCATAAGGCGTACAAACCCTTCTAGATGGATGTAAGAAGGGGAATTCTGAATTTAAATCTAAAGGCTTCGTTTTTGTTACTGGATTTGGGGTCTTTCTCAAAGAGCACTTTCTGGCCAAAGAGCCAACTGGGACATTTAATTTGAAAGGATACAGATCAGAAAATAATCAATTTTTCATTAGATAAAATGACTTTAAATTCAATCTTTTACAGGAAATGTAGAGGCTTGGGAATTCTTGATCTGATTTGAGTTCCCTGAAGAAGATACCGTCTTTCCCATCTGGTGTCTCTGCAGCTGCTACCCCAAAGCCTGGCAGACAGCGGTGCTCACAGGCCGCCGGGTGCGGGAGATGGTCAAGCACCCACACCTGGGTTCCAGACCCACCCATGAGGGTCAGAGCTGTACCCAGGAGGCTCTGGGCAAAAGAGAGCTCACTGTGGTGTGTGCACCTGCCCTCCGGCTCTCAGTCCCCAGGTAAGAACAGGTGCGTGGCATGTGTGTCTTTTAAAACAAAGGTGTACGAATGCTCATGAGATTAGTGGAAACGCCACAGGTCACTATCTCCCACGCAACACTATTAGGATCAGGCCACATGTCTGCCCAATCATCTCACCCAAGCGTAGGGACCCCCGTACTCCAAGTCAGGCTGCAACTGTCAGAGGTGGATGGAAGAGAAAAACAACAGAAAAGAGTTGCCCAAAATCAATTAAAAAGCTACCTAAGGCATAACAGAAACGTAAAACAAAAAACAGGCACTCTTGAAAATCTTAATGAAATTAAATTTTTTTCATGACTTCTAGGATCTCATATGTATTTACAAACGCAATTACATTAGCATTACCATAAAATCCATTAGCATTAAATGAAACTTCCATGGCAGATGTTGCCCTAATTCATGGAATCTGAAGCAGTCTGAGCAATCCTTTCTCCTCCTCTACCTAAAGCATTCTATTTATACTGGGCAAAATGTCAACAGAGGTGTCACTCTCAATTTTTAAGTAAAGAAAATTAAGTACTTAATGATATCTAAGTCTAGGTTTTCTAAGAATGTCCAAACGCTAGAAAAAAAGAAATTTCTTCCATTTTTAAGGGTTTATCGTCACCGTCAGTGGAGTAAAGAAGGCCTGTATTTTGAGAAAGTCAAGAGGTAACAGGGTCGCTGAACTTTGCAAACGAAAGATTTCCAAATATTAAAATATGAAAAACAGCAGAAACTGGCCCTCCGCAGAGATGGCCTGAGATGAGCCCCCCCGGCGGGGGAGGCGCAGTGGGGAACCCTGCCCGCCCGCCAACCAGGAGAGGCCACTTACGGGCCCCCCGAGGGTCTTTGGGATTGATGCTGTCACAGAACCCTGGCCCTGAGCAGGCCCCCTCGCTGCTCTGGGCTTGTTCTGTGTCTGTAAAAATTAGAAGGTTTGACGCATATCCCCAGGATCCAAGTTCTCAGGGTCTGTGATTTTTAACGTGAGTTATTTCTTTAGATCAAGTGCGTCACGGGAAAGAGCAGGGGAGCACGCCAGCCGGCTAGCGACGAAAACCCACCCACTGCTGACTTTCCACCTTGCCCCCATCTCTTACTGAGCACCCTAATTGTGGCGCTCCTCCATAAACTTTTATATCGTAAAACAAATAGGCTTGTATCTTGGCAAAGAATGGTGTCCAGCACAGAAATTTAGCTCATTTCTGGTTAAAGTCGCTGAAAATGAAATAAATGCTATAAACACCCAAACAACCACTAATAATACAATAGTTTTAAGCTCTTTGGGATCAGCTCTGAGAATCTTAAGAAAGTGACAGATTATTTTCCCAGAAAAATGCAAGTACAAACAAAATCTTGAATACAATTTCAAGGAGGATCGCAGATGGAAAATGCTGGGGTTTTGTTTGTTTGTTTGTTTTTTGCGGTACGCGGGCCTCTCACTGTTGTGGCCTCTCCCGTTGCGGAGCACGGGCTCCGGACGCGCAGGCTCAGCGGCCACGGCTCACGGGCCCAGCCGCTCCGCGGCACGTGGGATCTTCCCGGACCGGGGCACGAACCCGTGTCCCCCGCATCGGCAGGCGGACTCTCAACCACTGCGCCACCAGGGAAGCCCGGAAAATGCTGTTTTGAAAGAGAGTTTGGGTTCTTTCTCCAGTCTCTCTCCTATTCTCTCTTGAGCCCAAAACAGTCAGGTTTTGCACTCACTGTTTCCATCAAAAGTGCCCTTGTCAAGCTCACCAGCGTCTTGGCCAGTGGTCACGTGAGTCCTGTGCTCACATGATCACGTCCCTTCTTGAAAAGGTATCTTCTTCCCTTGGTTCCAAGGACCCGACCTTCTCCTGTGCCTGCTGGACAGCTGTAATTTCTGACCCTTGTCTACAGATTCTGCAAACTGAGTTTTGCACTGATAACGTTTAGGTTACATAAATCTTACTTCCTCTTGCGTGAATCATGTCAGAGGGTATGTGAGGAAGTTACAACTACATGGCTAAGGAGAAAGTTTCAAATAGCAAGGAAGCTTTTTAACTGACTTCACCTTTGAACTGTAACTTTCTGGCAAAACCACGATGGATATGCTTTTGGCACCTTCAGGACAATGACAATTGTTAACAGCAAAGCAACAGTGTACAGCCATCCTTCGGTATCTGCAGGGGGTTGGTTTCAGGACCCCCCCCCAGATACCAGAATCTGCAGATGCTCAAGTCCCTTATATAAAATGGCGTAGTATTTGCATATAACCTACGCACACCCTCCTGTACACATTCAGTCATCTCTAGATTACTTGTAATACCTAATACAATGTAAATGCTACATGAATAGTTGTAAATACAATGTAAAATGCTATGTAAATAATTGCCAGTTCAAGTTTTGCTTTATGGAACTTTCTGGAATTTTTCCCTCCGAATATTTTTAATCCGTGATTGGTTGAATCATGTGGAACCTGGGTATATGGAAGGCTGACTGTATCACCTTTATAGTTTATTGTTATAGACAGCTACATTAAATGTACATTTGGTGCGTATGTAAGAAGGCTAGGAGTTACATCACGATTTAATTGCCACGGTGATTAAAAACAAGCCTTCTGCCCCATACGGTCCTTCTGTAAAATGGAGTGGCTGTGTTGAGACCGAATTATTAGCAGCAGAGAGATGCAGCTCTAATCCAGTGGTAAACTACACTGACACGCTCAGATTAATTCACTGACTTAAAGGACTAAGCAAAACACGTTTTTCTCGACTTCACTTCCCAAAGCATGCCATGTTTTCAAGTATAATTATGAAGATTTTTGGAATGTTTAAGGAAAAATGTGTATTTGTGTTTATCAACCATCAGGCTGTCAGTGATGAAGAGATTTCATTATAGTTGATGAAAGGAAAGGCTCCTGAGGCCCCAGGCTGGATGGATTCAATGTGCCCCTGTGTTCCACCAGCAGCCTACAGCAGCTTTCAAGGAGCTATGGGAAACATCACTGAGTAATAGTTACTTTAACCGAGACTCCAATTTGCTGGGGAGCATGTGCACTTCCATTAGGACAGAATGAGCCTTCGTGCTCCTCTTCACCATGCTAGCAATGAGGCAACTTACTCTAAATGGGGCCGTTTTGTGATGTGGACCAACAAGAAGAAATGAGGACTTCCACTCTGGGGAGAAAGACACAACAAAACTGCTTACGCTTATCAATAATCTCTCTACATCACAAAGAGACATCCCACCATTGAACAGATTTTAAATAAGCACCTTAGTTAGATATTGACTATAAGGCTACAGGGATAATGAACAAGAACTTTGAATGCAGGGATGGAAGGGCCAGGAGCGTGGACACAGACTGTACCATGCAAACTCAACCATCTGGTTACTGACCCTCAGACTTCCGCGGCTACCCGCTGACACGCGATCATCTTCATCAGACGCCTAGTAAAAAGAAAGGATGAAAACAACCATGAGGCGATGATGTAACAGACACAGAGAAACCAGTGACCAGCTCTGAGGGAAGCGGCTGACCCGACACATGGCAGGGGGGCAGATCAGGCCCCTCTGAAAATCTCAGTGCACATGAGCCTGGGTTTTTGCCAAAAGGGCTTTGTTTGTGCACCTCTGTTTAACAGAAGACTGTTTCTGGATAACATGACTTTAACTTCACTACAGTGATGCTGTTCACTTCGCTGGTAACCTACAAACATGTAGCTTAATGCATATTGCTCTGCAAATTATTCATGGGTATTCAATAGCGAAAAAGCACTAAAACTGTCATGAATACATTAAGACTCAGAAAATTTTCAAACCCTCTCTCGCCTCACCAAAGTCAGGTCACAATGCTAAAAGCTGAGTTCACAGTCTTTGTTTAGGTAACAGTATCAGTGTTAGTTAATTTCTTTCATAAGTATCATTAAGATATAGATATAGATACAGATCTATAGATAGGTGTATATACATATAGACAGATGGATAGAGAGACAATTTATGTATTTCAGCCATTAAAACTGCAAATCAGATTTCAGTCAAAACGCTGAGGTAATGAATGAACACAGTACTAACCGACGTGTTTCTTCTGGATCTACGGGAGTAGCGCTCACTGTCTTCCTACCAAAGCAACGGAGGAAACAGCACAGAAAGGTTAGGGCAGACACAGGAGAAGGCTTAGATACTCCGTAATACAGTATTTCTGATATAAATGTCAAACAAATATTTTCTTTGCTTTTGCCTAAAGGCTTCAATTAAACCACTGGGGGAAAATGTTTTCTTCTAAAAGTGGGTGGGGGGCTTAAGCACACAAAGAATCGGCATATTTCATTTTGGCTTTAAAAGCAAGTGCGTGTTGGGTGAAAAGCAGGGTCTTAATTTTTTCCAAATCGAATGTGGTCCATTTAAATCAGCCTACTTTTCTTCTTACATTCAAAACCATACTCACTTCTCTTCAGGAACTGGAAGAGAAATCATTTGCATAAGAGATCCAATACGGATGCCACCCTATCTACTATATTTTTTGCATTCTAAGGTGCTCCATTTTGCATTTGGACATCTCTGAAGTTGGGACATATCTTATCATCCATGTTGCTCAAGATTATAATGAGCAACTTTTTTTTTTCTTTCTCAGTGGTATATAAAACACTGACACATCTTTTAACTGTGTCTTACGATTTGATAAACATACATCCGCCTGTGCCATATAAACTTAGAATGATGGCTTACACATAACAGAGGTTGAAGTTAATAATTTTTTAAATAGAGAAATTGTGTGCTCTTTATATTTCAACAACTGTTTTCTTTTATATTATACACAGATCTCTAAATGTTAGGTAATTTTATACTCCCTTAGATTATTTTATGTGTAAGGGACATCTAATAGGACAGTTCCATACTGGTCAGGTTCTCAAATGCTACAGGTATGTGATGATGTCCGTGAGGCCAGTCAGCAGGGTGACAAGGACGGGAAGAGGTGGGGAGCGCTCAGGTGGATGAATCCATAAGAGGAGGCATGAAGCCGGCTCCCTCGGGACCAGTGGACAGCTCTTGGAATCCCCCCCCCCCTTCTAGAACCTCCCGCCAGGGGGCAAGATCTCCCCCTGGGAGGGTCGTAAGGACAGGGGTATGGTGAGGGGCGGGCCAGCTCTTAACAGACTAAGGAGGACAGCTAAGTCGTGCCAGGAAACAGGGTGAGAAGGTAAAGGAATTTTCTCACCAGAGGACAGTGGTTTCTCAGGCACAGCGGATGAGGTTGGGGTTGGGGGCTACCCAGCAGTGAAGCATAGAGGTCGGAATGGGGTGACCGGGCAGCTGACTGCAATCGTGAGTGAAGGAATTGCAGCATCACGTGTCCCCCTGGATTCCAACTACAGCTGGCTGGACCGGAAGCTCGTGGGAAGGTTCTCGCGCCGGGGGCACACGCCCAGCCTGAGTGTCCCCAGTGGGGAGCCCACTGCAGAGGAGATCGGGGTCATGGTCAGGGTGGAGACCCTCACAAACGCTGGCCTGTAAGCTCCAGGAGTCAGCTGCTACTGAGCAGACCTGACACCAACCCTGGCCAGGGCACCTTCTAACCAGGCTTCACGTGGGAGGTAAACAACCAGGCCAGATGCAAGCATGCCCAGCAGGAAATCACTCAGTATCAAATTGGGGTGCAACAGGGATCTAGCCATGTAATTAAACTGTGGAAGAATGCAATTACAAACCGTTTAAGCTTTTAAAAATCAGATTCAAGGCCTACCATCCATTGCTCGATGTCGCCCCACTTTGTATCCAGCCCATAATATTTCTACAGACAGAAGGGAAAGAAAATGAGGCAAGAAGTGCAACGGTAATCGCATAGGACACTGTTCTGACATGCATTTCCAAACTGGTGCCAAGCCTCAGGGTCAAGGTAGCACGCCAAAGCAAAGCAGGGAAGCACATGGTCAGGCTCTGACCCCCACGCGGCCTGTGAAGACAGAGCCTCCCGACCCGCTCCCTCGGGGAAGACAAGAGAGCCCAGGACTAAGCAGTCCTGGGGCGAGGGGGTGGCCTCCGCAGAGACCAGGAATTCACACTGAGCCCAGCAGCTTTCAAGCCCCTCTGTAAAGCTGTCCATGCCTTCAGAGCAGGCATGTACTGCAGGAATAAAGCACGATTGAAGAGAAGCCAAAGCCATTCCCATGTTGCTACAACAGGAATGAGAAAGGGGGAGAGGGGGAGAAATGGTGTGCTGCCCCTAGATTTCTGGTACACTTGCTCCAGCTATCTGATAGCCATGCTAAATTTAGGCCCTCGAGAATTTCTGGGTTGGGGACGTCTTTATAACATGCCACTGATGGCAAGATGACCAAGCAGGCTGTTGCAGAAGCGGTCTTGGCCCAGGGAAGAAAAGTTCTGCTTGGTGTTTTCTTTAGCCAACACCTCCATGGTTTCAGCTTGCCTGTCTAAACCGCAATGGCCCGAGTTAGAAACAGAAAAGCAGATTCAGGGTGGCTACTACTGTTACTAAATACAGCAATTCCAAATTCAGGTGGGAACCCAGGTAGACTCTCAAATAATGGGGCTTTGCTGTCCTCCTCACTTTTCCCTCAATTTCTAGTAAGAAAAGCAAGAAACAACCATCCAAACCTCCCTATCGTATGACACAGATGGGATTTTCCTCTTACACGTGAAAAGCTTATCATCAGAAGAAAAAAACTGGATGCTAGAGTACACGACAATTTTTGAAATTGTTTTACAATGACCAAAACAGGCTGCTGCTATGTTTGGTTCAGTTTCCATTTATTTTGATGGGCGGCCAGATTTAAAACATATATATGGCTCTTCGATGGCCTTGCCCCTTTCTTCTAGAGGTGGCAGCAAGTAGAAAATTGGAAGAAGAAATTCAGGAGGGAGAATTTAACAGTGCTTTAAAAAATTCAAACAATACAGAACCCTAATATCCGGAGCACATAAGCCAGATCTTTTTCTGTAAGTTCCTTTCCTTAGACTATAAATCGAGAAAGGAAATAAACGTAAACACCTCCTCAAGTCATGCTTTAACATCAGTTTAAGTGAAATGCAACGGCTTAAAGCTATTCTGAGTTCAATTCACGTTAGCCCCACTCTCACTGTCAAATTCCAGATATGAAAATTTGATGCCATCAACCCTCCTTTATCTCAAGGCTTAATTGCAAAGACAGAAAGAAAATGTGGTTTTTAAAAAGGAGGGGGGCCTACAGAAATTGACAAAAAGTAAATTGCAAAAGAAGTCTGTGTTATCCGATTTTCTATTTCCATATTTCCCTTTTTGGCCAATTCTATACCCATATCAAATACTGCATTCTACCTGTTGGTCCTTTTAGGACAAAACTAAGAATCAGTATTTAAAGTCTTTCATCGAGTCCACAGGTGGCCTAATAAACAGCTGCTGTAGCTCTACAGCTCCACCTCCACGCCATTCCATGGAGGGAGGACACCCCTGCCAACAGTAAGTGCGGTTAACAAGTAGTCCTGGTGTTAGCTGGCAGTGGCAGCACAGCAAACTCTAGAAAGTGTACGATATTGCACATGTAAACTGCTATGATTAGCCAGCGAGTCATGCAGAAGGAAGCAAAAGCCAGACGAATGCAGAAGTGCTTGACTTTCAGAAACAGCTTTGATTCCGCAGGAGAGAAACCGTGATGGATGTAGCTGATGGGCCGGAACAGAGCCTTTACTCCTTCCTTTTCCGTTTCCTGAGTCTCAGTGACAAGGAAAGCCTTCCCTTCCCTTGGACACATCTTTATGATAAAAATGTGTATCTCTTTTCCCATGGAGGGCTTCCTGTGCTCCCTCTAGCTGTACTTTGTATACAAATGACCATTCTGACAAAGTTCTAAGGGTGTATCCCTGGTGAGTTGGTAAAAGGAAAATAATCTCGATCCAGCACCAGATGGGAATGAATCAAAGTGGAAATGACCACATAGGAGTCCCTTGTCTAGGTTTTAGGCAATTATGTCCTGCTCCATCGGATACTGTGATGGTTCCCAGCCTTGTCTTTTTGTTTGTTTTGGGTTTTTTTTTTTTTTGTGGTACGCGGACCTCTCACCGCTGTGGCCTCTCCCGTTGCGGAACACGGGCTCCGGACGCGCAGGCCCAGCAGCCATGGCTCACGGGCCCAGCCGCTCCGCGGCATGTGGGATCTTCCCGGACTGGGGCATGAACCTGTGTCCCCTGCACCGGCAGGCGGACTCTCAACCACTGCGCCACCAGGGGAGCCCCCGGCCTTGTCTTTTACCTATGAAATTCTTACCTAGATTCTCTGTGTGTGGGTTGGAACTCTAGCTTCAATACACATTTCTAAGTGGACCCTGCAAAAACTAACGAAGTCCAAATAGATTCTGGCACCTACTTAACTGGTTTCTTAACACTCTGGGGGACAGTATTTACGCAGAGTGAGGGGGGCAGGAAGGAAAGGCAATTTGGAACTGTAGCTGGTAAAGGAATCCAGAAACAGAATTTTAAATTTACTGATGTAGGGTGTTTAAAGGGTCGGCATGTTCTACCCTATGGAATTAAGTCACCTTGTTTTGACTTTCTTAGCTGCTCTCAAAGACAAATATAGTCCTTCTTTATCTATAAACTAAATAAATTTGTAAACACGAAGCTATTACAGGTGTCGTAAGCAACAACAATTCATTTTTGGGAAAGACTCACTGTAAACACTTTCTATAAGTTCCCAGGGAACCGCTTACTCCTTCCTTCGTTATTGTTGGATCAGGAGTCACTGACTTGGTTGTTTTCCTCTTTATTTTCTGTGTCTGGCCTGCTCAGTGTATTTATTTCTAAACCTCAGCTGCTTTTACAAAATACTAGGAAACAGAGAATACTGGAGATAGAAGGCAGGTGTGTTTTAAGCTGTTGGATTTTACTGTTATATCACCATTTTCTTTTTTTACTCAGATTTTAAATCAGCATGTAATAATCTCCTCATGTATGGTAATATGCCTCGATAGCTTAAACCCTTCCTAATAGAATTATATGACAGGATAATCTTTCTTTTTAAATATCTGATTTCAAAAGGTTTTCCAAACTCTGAGGTGTGATTTTTATTTTGTCTTAGAGTTAATTTTTCTTCTTCAACGATTTTCTAGTTTCTTGAGAAAAGGGAGATGGGAAAAACTTTCAGTACACAGAAATGTGTGCTGGCGGCTGCTCTGCGCGTGGGCTGAAGCGGGGACCTAAGCATTCTTGTTCAAACCGATTCATAAATAAAGCAGTAAAAGAAGCAGTAAGAACTTCGATGAGCTTTCAATCAAAGGTGTTATTTCTGAAAGGTGACCAGGTCCTTGGCAAGGGAAAAAGAGTACATGCAAATTAGAAAATAAAGAAGGAAGAGCCTACCTTTTGAACCTGATAGATCTATAGAGGAGGGCAAAAGAAATTGGGAAAGAAATATAAAATCCAGTTACAGAAGTATAAACATCAGAAAGAAAGGTTCTGTAAGTACCTAGAAATATGAATAAAAGCCATATTAGAAAAAAAGGTGAAAACTGGTGAAATACGAATGAAAAAAGCCTCTTGAAGTCTCGTTGAAATAATCAGTAATTTCATAACAGATTTTACATTCTATTTCAGATATACTGGTGAAACACAGGCATGTCCACACAAGTCTACAAGAATCCTGCTGCTATTCTAATGCAGAAGTGTGTATAACCTGTTACCGTTAATGGGAAAAAGAACTTCACTTTCAATTTAAAATTTCTTTTCACCGTGATCAAAGTTTAACAAAAAAGTACAGAAACTTAATTGGAAAGTCAACTGGTCAAATTCACAGAGTGAAGAAAGAGGCTTTCACGTTCTGATTCATGCAGAATACGTGGAAAATTCAACAGATAAAAACAGAATACCAGGAAAATTCCAGCCAAATGGAGTGATCACTGGAATATAACTGAAAAAAATTTGAAAAGCTTATTATCATACCTTGACATATTAGTTTGCTCTAGAGCTTCCTCCTAATTTTGTAGTAATCTCTAGGTAAGACTGAGATGTCTACTCCACCCATCCGTTCATTCATTCATTCAACAAAACTTTGACTGAGTCAGGCATTGTCCAAGGCACTGCCACAACTACAAGACTTGAGACTCGGTGCTTCTAGTCCTACGTGGGTGAGCACAGATCAATATATTCAACACTATGACTACTGAACGTTGTTCCTCCAACAGAAATGTTTTTCAGGTCAGTAGCAACAAGAGATGCACTCTGTTCATCATGAGATCACCTGGGCATCATACCACCATTTTTTTTTTCCATTAGTGTAGGTTCTCGAACAAAGTAAAAGGTTCACTCAGATTTCCCAAAGAATATCTACATATTCTCCTTAATAAATCCATTAAAAAGGAGCTCATAATCCTTTGAAACAGCCCCCAAGCACAGCTAATGTAGTCGGTTCTCATCATCCGCACGGGTGAAAAGAACCATTCTGGAGGGTGCAGTGGGTGGCTAGGAGGGCTGGGGTGCCTGGGCCATCTGGATAGATCCGTAGCCGGCTCGAGGCCCCCATGTCCTCAGGGTCTGCTGGGGCTTTATGACAGGTCTACACTCCTCCAGCACTGATGACACTTCTCACCTCTCCTCTGTGCGCACTCTCATGCTGGCCTTGGAGGGTCCCAGGCACTAGTGTGGCTTCAACCACGACCCATCTCTGACACCCCCCAGTGGTGTTGCCAGCTTCCTGCTCTCCCGAGCCCCCAGCGATCGTCAGTGCTCTCCAGGCATTCACAGCCTGCGTCTGCCTGCAGCCGAGCTGACCTCCTTGTTAAGGAAAGCCTTGGTCCTGCTCAGAAGCATCTGTGCAAAGGTAGGGCGGCTCGCCAGCTGGTGCAAACAGGGATTGTGTTTCTCAATTTTTACACCAAAATATCAACCCTACTAGTTAAACACGGGTCTCCCAAAGCATATTCATTTCCACTTAATCAACAACTTAAAATGCCAGTGCCTGGGCTATCAGATTGTATAACCTCAGATTGTGGTGCTATTTCTAATAATAGGCCCGGAGATGTGATATGCAGAGGGGAGACCGAGGGATGTTGTCTGTACACCATCCTCAGTCCTAAAAGCGCGTCCCCAAACCTGCAAGCTTGCCTGTCTCCTCTCTCTATAGATGTGCACACGAACGCCCATGTGCACCCACGGGCCCACTCGTGCTCACTCCCCGAGCCCGGGACACAGGTCACGTCAAGAATCAGCTAGACGAACAGCTGCTGCTTCCGTGTTCTTGGTAACACTCCGCAGACACAAAGGTCCTTTCTGTGTTTATATGACGAGCCCTGAATCAGCACCAAGGAAAAAACTTGTTTTTCAAGGTGCACGTCTGCTTGCAAAACGCTAAGGACTACGTGGATCTTCCCCCGCCTTGGTGGCGAGTGGCAGCGTGCTCTCTGCCAAGGTTAATCCCAAGGGTAACACACTGACGCCGCCCTTTGTTTTCACTGTTGGTTATACACTTGATCTGGAGGCAGAGGATGTAATGGGAAGACTCCAAGCTTTGCAGCATTTCCAGGTCCAGATCTGAATCCTGGCCAGCCACTCACTCAGCTTCTGGGAAAACCGTCTAATTAAGGTCCGTCTTCCTCGCCTGTCAATAAAACCCGGACAGACCCCTCTCCAGACTGTGACAGCACCCAGTCCCGGCACCGCCACACGACAGGGGCTCCAGGAGGTCCCTGCCAGGCCCCCCGCCCCACCTCAGATCTCTCTCTGACTACGAATAAAAGATATGCGTATTTTATTTTAAACCTTTCAAATCGCTTTTTTGAGGAAGCAGACACACGCTTTAAATGGCAATGCGCTCCTGTCCCAAGCACACTGAATTTATGATAGCAAAACTGTCCTTTGTATGAGACAGTGCTCCTGGGCTCAACACATCGATACAAGCCACCAGGCAGACCCGGGGCCCTCTCTCCATCCTCCAGGCCTCCGCCATCTGACTCTCATCACCCACGAGGCCTTCTTGCCCGTCCTGGCTTTCCCCACCTGCAGCTCTTCGTTCAGCATCTGCACTCACCCACCGTGCTGCCTGGAGTTACTTTCTCTGCTTCCTGCCTGACCGATACAGGCCCCCCCACCCAGGGTGTCATTCTGCACCCAGATAATTCACAGCGTGGGGCTGAGCCATCAGGCACACGGCCTGATCCTGAGAAAGGTCCCTGGAAATGTGTTCCCACATCTGAAAGCATCTCCGCGGTGGCTGAATGCTGCAGGCACCCAATTAGCAAACTGTTCTTGGGCGAGACCTTCCACGGAACTCGAATCATGACAAAACATTCTCATCCCTGTGAACCACCCAAGTGTCTTTACCGCAAGAATAAAGAATTTCAATGCAAACTATTATACAGAGAATGGATAAACAACAAGGACTACATTCAATATCCTGTGATAAACCATAAGGGAAAAGAATATGAAAAAATGTTTGTATATGTGTCACCGAATCCCTTTGCTGTACAGCAGAAACTAACACAACACTGTAAATCAACTAACTTCAATAAAATTTAAAAAAAAAAAAGAATTTCAAGATTCTAATGCCGTCTACTAACCAAAGACACTGTGTGTCTGACCGAGTGAGGCAAACTACGGCATTTTTCATCGGATTTCCCAGGTTTTAATCAAATTTTCTCTGCAAAGCCCGAGGTCCTTAGCAGGCACCAGACACCCCAGGGCAGGCCACGCTGCACAGGAGCTGGGCTTGAATCTCAGCTCCTGCCGGGCCTGTCCTGAGAGCACAGTGGGGCTCCCAGGGCCTGGTGAGGCTGCTGTGAGGGGCAGGGCTGTGCCTGGCATGGCAGGTGGCGGGGGACCCTCCACACGGTCCCCCCGCCACCGACATCCAAGGCCCATTTAATGATACCAAGATTAAATGGCCCTGACTTAGTTTCCCATCTTTGGGTAGCAACTGCAGTTTTGCGACTTGAAATATTGCAACTGAAGTGCAGGAGTTCAGCAGCAGATCACTCCGCAGAATTAAATGCAATGGGAGGGGACTTTCTTTGACTCCAAGGGGGAAAAGGGTGCTTTGCTTTGAAAGGAGGCCCTTCAAATAAATGGTTTCTTACTTAGCCGAATTCCTCTTAACTTTCATTTTCTAAATCAAGAACTTCTGCCAGAGAACTCTGTAATAGGCTGCTTAGGTTATCAACTATATATTTAATTCAATTCTGCCCATAATTAAGGCTAGAATATATTATAATTTGGAAGATAGATATGTATGTATATACTATGTAATTCATTTTGGCCTTGAGTTTGTAGAAATTTTACCTTTGTGAGAGTAACTTTCTCTCACTTGTGAGACAAATGATAAAATGATTATCATTGATAACACTACCAAGAAAACCAAAGGCAGGCCCCCCTGACAGGTTCAAGGTCATCTTTCCCGAGTCCAGTGGTCCAGCTCCAACAGAGCGGAGGGGACGGCCACAGGCCACCAGAAACACTACCAGGAGGCCACTCAGTCAAATGTGGCAAAACCTGGAGGGGCAACAATGTATTTTGAAAAATTCTTCTTACAGCTCTTTTAAGGCCTTAATTTGAAAAAGACTGGGGGGTGGAGGGGAAGCAGGGGAAGCAGATGAACGAATGAGCCTCTGCTGGTGCTGGAGAATGCAGCCTCGCCTCACAAACTGTGATGAAGCCACTGCATTAACGCCCAAGCTTCCCTGCCAGTTGGTTTCCAAAGCAGAGGGGAGGGGCTGGCAGTGTGCTACACACGGGGGCTTTGCAAGTAGCTACTGAATGGACAGGGATATTCTAAACAGACATTGATGCCAGGCAGTGTGAAAAATCAATTTGCTATTTAAAATCTCTAACTTAGGGAGTTCCCTGGCGGTCCAGTGGTTAGGACTCAGCGCTTTCACTGCTGGGGCCCGGGTTTGATCCCTGGTCGGGGAACTGACATCTCGCAAGCCACACGGCTCGGCTCAATCCATCAACCAATCAATCAATCAAATCTCTAACTTAAAAACCAGTCCAGGCTAAGAGAACTGTTCCATTAGGTGGCCTCCAACGAGGACTCTTTATGTCAGAGTCTGGTGCCCGGCTGTTGGCTGCTGTCAGGGTGATTCCTAAAGCCCAGGTGACACTGTCTAAGACAGGTTAAGTGACAAAGGTCTACAAAACAACAACACCTGTCCCTTTTCTCCACCTTCCAGTCCAAATACTCCCCATAGGAGTATTTCTTCTTCACATCCCCAAGTGATGCCTAAAATACGGTCGAGGTGTGGGCTGCCCCTCTGCTCGGGCCACTTCCCAACATCACCGCTGGCATGCTGTGTGGCCTTTCTCTCAGGGACATGTCCCCTCCATCCCCATCACTCTGGGGGCCCCGCCCTCCCATCATCAGGACCCAGGTATGACTCTCCTAACTAACCCCTTGGGCTTGAGTTTCTAGTAACCTTCAACAGATTCTTGGAGCCCCATGGGAGAGGTTTCCTCCTCAAGTTCAAGCATGGCCACGCCCCTCGCCCCGAGTACACACGTTGAGTGGCAAACCCCGCAGTCAGGCAGGGGACGACAGTGAATACCTCGCCTCTACAGGGAATGTGACCTTGGGAACCTGGCAGAAACTGCAGTGGTTTTAGGAGAAACTGGAAATCCAGACTTTTTTATCTGAAACCTCCCAAGTTTTAAGACACCGGTTCGACTTTGAAAATTTGGCTACCTGAACCAAACCAGACTCTGAGTACAAAAATCATCCCTGGGGAAAGCAGCTGGCCACCTCTCCAACACAATACATTCAAATCTTCCAAACAAGCAGAGCCGCCGGTGGGCCTGGCACGGCTGCTCCCCAGACCCCACGAGGCCGAGGCCCACGGGAGATGGCGGAGACCATGGAGAGGGACTCGCTCATTCGCTGCGTGGGCTTCAAGGTCACAGGAAAGCCCACCCCTTGAACTGCGAGTGAAAGAGCCTCACGCTGCCCATGTGGCTTCTGGCTCCGGCTCATGGTGGTGAAAGAAAGTAGCAAACAGCATTAACAGGTGTGCAAACACATTACTATCCACCTTCCCAGGAGGACAGTTTCTTTCCTGGTTATTTCATCCAGTGTTTATTCTGTTCTCTCTTATCACACACGGGCTTCAGGCCTCATGAAACCTATGAAAAAGTGTAAAAACCACAGGGAAAGTATTTTAAACGAGACTGATTAGCCTAAATAAATAATAACCTGTTCTTCTTTCACATTTTAATTCAGAAGACAGGCATTCTAGCTCAACAGCTAGAACCTCACGTCCAGAGCCAGCACCTCTTGGCTCCTGGCCAGAAGGCTGGGCCGGGGAGATGCAGGTGGGCACGTGCTCTGTGCGGAGGCTCGTCCCAGGATCCGACAGGTTGAGTGTCCAGGATGGGCCATCTGGCATCCGTATGCTATGCCATGCCCTGGCCTGACCTTGAACCAACGTCACAGGCACAGGTGCCTTCAAATCGAGAGCAACAGCAGAGGGGCAGGTGCCCCCGCGCGGCCGGCTCTGCCTGGAAGGAACCCTCCCTCGAGAACCGACGAGGAGCCCCACGTTACCTCTTTTTGCTGCCGCTCCAGCTCCTTCATCCTGATCTCTCGGGCCTCTGCTCGTGCCGCGCGCTTTGCCGCCAGCCTGGCCTCCGCCTGCAACAGACCCGGAGATGGCATTAGGAGACAGACCAGCGGCTCCTGTCCAGGACACGGTTAACCATGATGCTCTTGTTTAGAGGTTAATAAATAGTAACACAGACTTGTAAGCGTTAAAAGGGTCCAGGAATCACAGTCACCATAGTTACAGTAGTCACGATTGCTCCCTTTTATTGACCGCTTACTAAATGCCAATGGGTGCTATTCTGAGGGCTTTGTGTACATTATGCCATGGACTCCTCGTAACAGCCCTATTGGGGAGATGGTGTTACCATACCCAGTTAATAGATAAGGGAACTAGGGCACAGAGAGGGTAGGGTGCCCACGGTCACACAGCCCACAAGTGGCAGGGCTGGGTGGTCTGCCTTCCTCTGGAGCGGTGACAGATTAGTGCACGGAGCAAAGCACTAGAGCTGGACAAGACCCCAGGTCACTGGTTGAACCCCTCCCTTTACAGACCAGGAAGGAGAGGCCCGGAGAGGCCACCAGACCTATCCAAGGTCACAGGGCTGAGACTCTGCCCCTGCTTTCCAGAACTCCTGTCCTGTCACCCCTCACTACTCCCCACTGCCCCCCAGCTGCCCCTTCAGCACCTGAGCCCTGGGAAGCCCATCTTTCCTCAAGCAAGACATCCTCCACCAGAGCAGAGTGGTTCCAGCTGTTACATTAAAACAAAATCTGGCTCCATTTAACTACCTGTCAACTTGCAGCTGATCTGCCCTCTTCTACTCAAGAGCATCTAAAACGCTTGACCAGGACCAACCAACGTCGTCGGACCTGGCACTTGAACCCTGTTTTGCATTCTACAAATCTCAAACTTATTCATTATCGCAGGTGATACAACGGCCCAGTGAGGTGAACGGTGCAAGGGGACCAGGATCCAGGTTTTCTGGTGTCAAACAAATCCATCCTTTCCATTTAATTTTTTATGGGAATACACTTGTGATTCTTCCAACAGTTCTGACAGCTTTCGCTGTTCCCTAGGTCATCTTAAAACGGGGCCTTTGGAGACGGCCACATGCTTCTGATGTGGCCATTGGGGCCAGCAAGCAGTGAGGTGGTCCAAATGTCCTGTTGTCCAGTTTCTTCCCAAAGGCCAGGCACCCTGTACCGCAGGCTCCTACCAGGACCGTGGCTCCTCATGTCAAGGACGTCCCTCACCCTCACCCCACAATTATATTGCACAGAACTACAAACTCATCTTCTTTCTAAGTTCTAATCTAAGTTGAAAACTGACCACAGCTGATCTGTCAAAGATTAGCTAGCTAATGTCCTCATAAGGAATTTATTCTATAACCCGCTTTGTTCATGTGGTTTCTTTATTTAATTTTTTTTTCTTTTTTGCGGTACACGGGCCTCTCACCGCCGCGGCCTCTCCTGCCGCGGAGCACAGGCTCCGGATGCGAAGGCCCAGCGGCCATGGCTCACAGGCTCAGCCGCTCCGCGGCATGCGGGATCCTCCTGGACCAGGGCACGAACCCGTGCCCCCGTCATTGGCAGGCGGACTCCCAACCACTACGCCACCAGGGAAGCCCCATGTGGTTTCCTTATCAACCCAAGCCCAGGTCCTTCAAATCAAGGATGTCAAAAATCACAACTGCATCAGAACTTTGATACCTCATTGCCATTTTCAATTTTCTAAACCATGTTACATTGTGTGATGAGCCACTCGCTCAGGGTCTATAAAAAGATCCAGACAAAACGGAGGGGAGAGGAGGGGAGGGGAGGGGAAGGTTCGATAGACTGACATGTGGGTACACTGACTCCCTATAGCCCCATCAACGGGCCAGCAAGAGGTCTGCGTCCACGCCGAGTGCAGCTGCCTCTCCAGCCCTTCCTGGGTTCCCCGGCTGTTGGCCCAGGTTCTAAGCCGGTGTGCCAGGCAGCCACAGCCCATCAGCTTGGGGAGGGGACGGTGAGGAACAGCGAGGGGATTTAGGAAAAGAGAAGGGAGGGGCACGGAGGAAGAAGAGACGGGTGGGGGAGTGAGAACGTGAGAAAGAGGCTGGAAGCAGGAGGGGCTGCCAGAGGGGCACAGGGGAGAGAGGTGTGTGGCAGGCAGGATTCTAGGATGGTCTCCGAGACTCCCGTCACTGCTGTACATGCTCTGCATTCTCCTCTCCCCTTGAGTGTGGCCAGAACGGTGAGTATGACAGATGTCACTCCCGTGACTGGGTTACATTATACTGCAAAGAGAAATGCACTAGTAATGAAGGTCCCTCGTCAGCTGACTTTGAGTTCATCAAAACAGAGCTCCAGGGTGAGCCTGACCTCATCAGGTGAGCCCTGGAAAAGTGGGCCTGGAGGTCAGACAGAGACTCCTGCCGGCCTGGCAAAAGCAAGCTGCCACGTGTGAGAGGGCCTGTGAGGGGTCGCATGACAAAGAATGAGAGCGGCCCAGCTGACAGCCAGCAGGAAAATGGGACCTCAGTCCTGCAACAGGAGGACGTGAATGCCACCAACAACCACGTGAGCTGGGAACAGGACTCTGAGCTCCAGAACGGATGCAGCCTGGCCGAGACCTTGACTGCAGCCTCGGGAGACCCTGAGCAGATGGACCCAGTAGACTGTGCCCAAACTCCTGACCCACGGGAACTGTTAGATAATCGGCGTGTGTTGCTCTAAGCTGCCACATTTGTGGGTATCTGTCCCGCATCAGCAGACGATTGACACGAGGTGGTGAGGTCTGGGATGATTCCTGCTCACACAGCATGGGTGCCTCTGTGACTAAGGAGCCCAAGCCCCTGCACGCCCACCTCCTCCCCAGCCTGTCCGGCCAGACCCCTACTCTGCTCGAACTCCTCCTGGGACTGGAGCAAAGATCCTCGAAGAGACCACCTCTCTGAGCAGGTGGTCCCTGCCACCTGAGACGGCCTCCCCACCAGACTGGCAGGCCTCCAAAATCATGTCCCATCAGACCCCAGCTACTCTGGTGGGCCTCTACCCGCCAGCAAAGGGCTCCCGTCATGGCCCACCTCCTCTCTGGTCCTCACGTCCACCCAGCGTGTCTGTCCTGTCCATGAGAACAACCCCCGACCTGAGGGACCTGGGCTTGAGTTGACAAAGGGACCACATGAATGAATCAAGTTACAGGACAAGCTCCCTGTGAGGACACGAGCTAGCCAACCCTGAAGACAGATCGATATGGTCAAGCTTCACCTTAGATTAGAATGTGGAAAGGAGATAAATAATTCAGTACAGTTTCAAATGCTTGCAGTCACCACCATATGAAGCACCTCCATCTCACAGGATTCTTACATGACTCATATGTGGAGAACAAGGCTCTCATAACACAGGAAGTGGTAACAACCATGCTTGCTTCTGGGACTCTGGCTAAAAGCTAACAGATACACAAGCCAACGTCTGAAGGGGCACAAAACCTATGCACAGGCAACTTCATTAGCACAAAACCAGTATCAGCAGAATAACCCCAACACAACCTGAGATGCCTAAAAGAAAAACCACATGGAGCTTTGACAACACAATTCACTCTAAAATGCCGACACTGCCAAGAACACAAAACAGCCAGACACAGAGCATCACAGATGATGTTCATTTAAGACAGCATCAGAGGAAATGTTTGAAAGATCAGTCGTTCAATGAACAGAAAGTACAAAATAGCGATGGTCCACCCTGGTGACCTGCAGGCACGAGTTCATTCCCCCCAAACTTTCCAGGGAGGCCCAGCCCTGCCCTCCAGTAGCAAACCGTCAACCGAGCGGTTCCAGGGGTCGGTGTGCCCCCGGCCAGGGCTTCGGTGATGCAGGACAAATCCGTTGCGGACTGACGCTTTTGTAAAATATAAACTCACACGCTTGAGGTCACAGCCAGCTCACACTGTTTGAGTCTCCAAATGCACACTTTCACTTTCTGTCCCTCGCCTGTAGGGGACTGCAGCTTCCTGGCCATCAGCACTCCAGCCCAGGCCTCGCAGCACTGCCGAAACCGCAGGGGAAGGACTTTCAACATGCAGTCTGGGGCCCCAGTCTCAGGGGGTGCACACAAAGCTCTCGGGGACCATGTACAAGTGACAAGTGCTACAGTGGGTGAGAAACCGTGCTGGGGCTGCTCTGGAGGCGAACGCAACTCGTCCGGGTGTCGGGAAGGCGTCCTGGAGGACGGGGGCCCGAAGCCAACGCCATGGGGCAAAGAAGAGAAGGCCAGGCTGGGGGGCGTGGGCGGCAAGGGGCCAGGGCGGGGCGGCGGAGTCCCGAGGGCCCGGCTGCCTGCGCTAGCCTCAGCCCTGCTACCTGGAACCTCATCTTGAAGGAACGCGGAACTACTGACGGGTCTGAAGAAGGCAGAGCACAGCGGGGTCTGACTTTCGCTTTAGAAACGTGACTCTGGCTGAACGTGGGGACCAGGGGCGGGGTGGGGAGGGCGGCATGAGACCCAGGAAGTGAGGAGAGGCTGCTTCTGAGCGGGGGGTGGGGGTGGGGGGGGGGGAGCCTGAGAACATGAACCATGTGCCAAGGACGAAGCCGGGCGGAGAGGCGAGAGGGCCCTGGAGGGAACGTCAGGTGCCCAGGGTCCCAAGGAGGCCCACGCGGCCCCAGGAGCCAGCCTGCGGGGGGGGGGGGGGGGGGGGGAGCCTGAGAACATGAACCATGTGCCAAGGACGAAGCCGGGCGGAGAGGCGAGAGGGCCCTGGAGGGAACGTCAGGTGCCCAGGGTCCCAAGGAGGCCCACGCGGCCCCAGGAGCCAGCCTGCGCCACGTCGGATGCCACTCACCCAAACCCGAACCCGGGCACATGGTCTGCTGATGCCTCCGGCCTCGGAGGTGGGGCATTTCTCCACCCTGACCCCCTGCTCGCCGCGCTCCCAACCTCAAGGGAGACGACAATGGCCTAAGAGAAAGGATGGGGCCAAGGAGACGGACTATGGCATTTAGGGCACAAACGATGAACTGCACAAGGCTGCAAAGCAAGGTTTGGGAAACGAGACTTCCTAGGCTCCCCCTCCCCCTGCCCGCAATGGCTGTCAGCCGTCGTCCTTCAGCTCCCACTGGAGGTCAAGGTCAGTGGGTCTTCCACTGGCTACTAGCCCCCGGCCTGCTCGCTGTAACTGCACGACGCTGGCAGGGCCGCGCTCCCACCCAGAGCTTGGTGGCCGGGCCGGTCCAGCTGCTCGTCCCTCAGCCCACCGTCCTCGAAAGGGTCTCTGGAACAGGCGTAGCTCCGGACCCCAAATCCTCCTTTTTTGGCCCAAGAGCATCTTTGTTGAGATACACGCTGAGACATTCAAGGATGACGTGATACGACCTCGCTCAGGTGGGGAAAGTGGCTGTAGGCTGGCAGCTGTGGGGCTGGTGGCAGGAAGGGGGGCCCTTGTGCCCCAGCGGCAGCCTCTGGGGCTTGTGAAAGATGCAGAGTCTCCAGCCCCACCCCAGACCCGCTGAGTCAGGGCCTCGGGTGCGGCCAGTCTGGGCTTCAACCCGCCCCCAGGGAGCCGGCTGCTCCCCCCAGTGCGACGACCTCTGCTTTCTGTTATCCCATCTCCGCTTGGGTATGTTTGACGTTTTTCATAATAAAGAGCAAACATTTTTTGAAGGAAGGAAGGGGGTGGGGGAAGGGAGCAGAGGCTGAAAGGGAGAGAGAGAGGGAAGGAAAGAAATGAAGAATCCCCAAGGCCAGGCTCACTGCTGCGAGAAGGTTGCCTGGCGCCATCGCTAAAAACCCTTGCAGTGTTGCCCCCCAGCCCTCACCATCGAGCCCCCCTCCCTGTTCCCGCGCACCTCCAGGATTAGGGAGGAGCTGACCCAGCCGGGCCTCCTCTGACGAGATGCAGGCTCCCTGGCTTTCTCAGGACCGCCCAGTGTTGGTGGGGAACAATCGCCAGAGTCCCGGCCCCCTCACAGGGGACACAGTCCCCCAGGATCCTACCGTCCTGACCTGGAACCTCATAAACAGAGCTTTACAGACATGGGGCTTTCAAGCAAGGCACCCTTTGATGGTGGAGATGGTTGGGAAGAGAAGATTCCTTTTATCACCAAAGTCGCCTCCTAATAATTCTAAAAAGGTGAACCCTTGATTCCAAAGTTCCACTTTTACATTTAATTTTACCAGAGATAAATAAGACAACGCTCTGACACTAAGGTGATATGTATGGTCTGAGAGATGCTAAAAACACACAAAGAAGCACAAGTCCGAGCCCCAGGGCCTCCTAAACAAATGGCTAAAAACAGCCAGGCGCACCCAGCCAGGGTCTGGGACACCAGCCCTACGGCACCCTGCAGGTCCAGGGGCGGAAGCACGGAGGCCACCGGCCAAGGGCCCGGCCACAGGGGTGCACAGGCTGGTTGAGGAGGTAGACAACCAAAGTGATGCTTCTCTCTGAAATACCCTCTCTCGGCGGCCCAGACCCGGGCTGGGCCGGAGAAAGGCTGGAGGGTTATGTGAAAACGTCACTGGCAAAAACAGGAGTTACTCTGGTGATGGGTCTCTGCACTAGGCCGAGGGCTTGCTCAGCTCTAGTTCTAGATCGGACCACAGAGCAGAAGTGGATTCTACCAGAGCGGGACACAAAAGTCAGCGGATAAACAGACGCACGCCTCTTTTACCAGTGACCCTGACAGGACTCCTGCTTGGAGCACCAGAAACTCCCAGCTGCAATAACTGTCATCCAGAGACAACGGCTGCTCCTTTCTTCAGGGTCAGGGAACTCAGGGACAGCCCCCTGCTTGGCCTGGGGATTGAGCAAAACTAAAAGAGAAGTTATGCACCAGGATGGGAGGAGAAAGCCCTGGGTGAGGCGTGCCCTTTCCTCCGAGCCCGGCCCCTGCACAGCTTCCTTCCTCCCTGACCTCCTGTTTGTGCTGGAGGTTTTGTAAGCAGTGGCGGACACTGCCCGAGGGTGCAGCAACCACACACCGCCCCCAGTACCCTGCACCCCAATTCCAGCGACGTCAGGGGCTCTAAGAGCTCTGAAAATATCTGTATCCTTTTGTGGCTCCTACCCGTTCAACCCCACATCATGATCTTCGAAAAGCAGAAACGCGATAAACATTGGTGGAACCACAGTCCTGCCTGCTTGGAGACGACAGAGGTGCCCAGGACGTAGTCTCAGCAGCTTTCTAAAAAGCCCCACACGACTTCCGGAGTCCCGACTCTGTCTGCATACTTCCTGAGCTTCGAAGCTTTCCTGGGATTCAAGCATGGTGTGGAATTCTATATCCCAAAACCTCTCACCCCACAGTCCCAGAAAAAGTTCTTATTCTTGTTCTTAAATGCTCCTGGGGTTCCAGAATTCTACGTGGAAGCTGGAAGGGGTTTATGAGCCGTAACTCTAGGGCGACTCTTGAGAAATGGGCCTGAGCTGCTTTGTCATTTCCTCCACCTAGAAGGAGAAAGCCCTGGAGCCTGGAAAGGCACCGAGATGATGCTCTGGGAGCCGCTCCCAGCCGGCCCCGCAGAGCCCGGGGGAGACTTACTGCTCATTACTGACGTGCGGATCAGTGACCCTAATGCTCTGTGATGGCAGAATTTTCTTCAGGCCACGTGATATGTTACCACTGTAGTTTATAACCTCTTGGGAAAAGTTAAAGGAGGTATTTAAGGTTCACTCACGTGAATACGATAGGAATATCATGCAGTTGAAGCCTGCAGTGTGACAAAGAACCGGTTCTGTTTAGAAACAAGCAGGGGCCCTCTGTCTCCACGTGTGACTGTTCCTGGGAATGAGGAAGGACTACAGCTCCTGTTGGGCAAGGCTGAAATCTCAGAGTCGCTGGTGAACACACACGGCCCCGTGTGAAAGTGATTTACAACATGCTGCAGACAGTGCAAAGGAACCATGAGGCTGTGATACAGAATCCCTTTCCTGACCTGCCTTTTTTTTTTTCTTTTTTTCTTGAGGTAGAACTGAGTTACAGTGTTGTGTTAGTTTCAGGTATACAGCAAAGTGATTCAGTTATTTTTTTCATATCATATTCTATTATAGGTTATTACAAGATATTAAATATAATACCCTGTGCTGTAAGATATATCCTTGTTGCTTATCTATCTTATCTACAGTAGTTAGTATCTGTTAATCCCAAACTCCTCATTTGTTCTCCCTCCCTCCCTCCCTCCCTTTCCCTTTTGGTAACCATAAGTTTGCTTTTTAAGTCTGTGAGTCTGTTTCTGTTTTGTACACAGATTCATTTGTATTATTATTAGATTCCACATATAAGTGACATCATATGGTATTTGTCTTTCTCTGTCGGACTTCACTAAGTATGACAATATCTGGGTCCTTCCATGTTGCTGCAAATGGCATTATTCCATTCTTTTTTATGGCTGAGTAATATTCCATTGTGTATATGTACCACATCTTCTATCCATTCCTCTGTCCATGGACGTTTAGGTTGTTTCATATCTTGGCTACTGTAAATAGCGATGCTATGAACAGTGGGGTGCATGTATCTTTTTGAATTAGAGTTTTTGTCTTTTCTGGATATATGCCCAGGAGTGGGATTGCTGGATCATATGACAACTCTATTTTTGTTTTTTGGGGGGTTTTTTTTGTTTATTTTTGGTACGCGGGCCTCTCACTGTTGTGGCCTCTCCCTATTTTTGGTTTTTAAAGGAAACTTCATAGTGGTTGCACCAACTTACATCCCCACCGGCAGTGCAGGAGGGCTCCCCTTTCTCCACACCCCCTCCAGCATTTACTATTTGTAGACTTTTTAATGATGGCAGTTCTCGCTGGTGTGAGGTGATACCCTATTGTGCTTTTAATTTGCATTTCTCTAATAATTAGCGATGTTGAGCACCTTTTCACGTGCCTGTTGGCCATCTGTATGTCTTCTTTGAAGAAATGTCTATTTAGGTCTTCTGTCCATATTCTGGTTGGGTTGTTTGTTTTATTGAGTTGTATGAGCTGTGTGTATATTTTGGATATTAAGCCCTTGTCGTTCGCATCCTTTGCATGTATTTTCTCCCAGTCCGTAGGTTGTCTTTTCCTTTTGTTTATGGTTTCCTTTGCTGTGCAAAAGCTTTTAAGTTTAATTACTTCCCATTTGTTTATTTTTGCTTTTATTTCTTTTGCCTTGGGAGACTGCTTTTGGGAGAGCTAAGAAAATATTGCTATGTGTCAGAGACTATTTTGCCTACGTTCTCTTCTACGAGTTTTATGGTGTCATGGCTTATATTTAGGTCTTTAAACCATTTTGAGTTTACTTTTGTATATGGTGTGAGGGAGTGTCCTAATTTCACTGATTTACATGCAGCTGTCCAGTTTTCCCAGCCTGCTTGTTGAAGAGAGTGTCTTTTCTCCACTGTATATTCTTGCCTCCTCTGTTGTAGATTAATTGACCGTAAGTGTGTGGGTTTATTTATGGGCTCTCTGTTCCACTTGTCTATATGTTTGTTTCTGTGCCAATATCACACTGTTCTGATTACTGTAGTTTTGTAGTACAGCCTGAAGTCTGGTAAGGTTATGCCTCCAGCTTTGTTCTTTTTCCTCAGAAGTGCTTTGGCAATTCTGGGCCTTCTTTGATTCCATATAAATTTTAGTATTATTTGTTCTAGTTCTATGGGTATTCTGTCATGGGTATTTTGATAGGGATTGCATTAAATCTGTAGATTGCTTTGGGCATTATAGCCATTTTAACAATATTAATTCTTCCAGTCCAAGAGCATGGGATATCTTTCCATTTCTTTGAATCATCTTCAGTTTCCTTAATCAACATTTTATAATTTTCAGCAGATAACTTTTTTTTTTTTGCTGTACGCAGGCTGCTTACTGTTGCGGCCTCTCCCGCTGCGGAGCACAGGCTCCGGACGCGCAGGCTCAGCGTCCACGGCCCACGGGCCCAGCCGCTCCGCAGCACGTGGGATCCTCCCGGACCGGGGCACGAACCCATGTCCCCTGCATCGGCAGGTGGACTCTCAACCACTGCGCCACCAGGGAAGCCCCAGCAGATAACTCTTATCATCACCTTGGTTAAGTTTATTCCTAGGTAATTTTTTTTGACGTGATTTTAAACAAGATTTTTTTTTACTTTATCTTCCTGATAACTTCCTTATTAGTGTCAAGAAATGCAGCAGATTTCTGTATATTAATCTTGTATTCTGCTACCTTGCTGAATTCATTTATTAGTTCTAACAGTTTCTGTGTGGAGACTTTAGGGTTCTCTATATAGAGTATCATCTAATCTACAAATAGTGACAATTTTACCTCTTCCCTTCCAATTCGGATACCTTGTATTTCTTTTTCTTGTCTGGATGCTGTGACTAGGACTTCCAATACTATGTTGAATAGAAGTGGTGAGGGTGGGCATCCTTATCTTGTTCCTGAATTTAGCTGGAAGGCTTTCAGCTTTTCACTACTGAGTATTATGTTGGCTGTGGGTTTGTCGTAAATGGCTTTTATTATGTTGAGATATGTCCCCTCTATAACCACTTTGGTGAGAGTTTCTATCATGAATGGAATGTTGAATTAAGTCATATGCTTTTTCTGCATCTATTGAGATGACCATGTGGTTTCTGTCTTTCCTTTTGTTGATGTGGTATATCACATTGATTGATTTGCGTATGTTGAACCATCCTTGCAACCCTGGAATGAATCCGACCTGATTATGTGTGTGATCCTTTTTATGTATTGTTGTATTCAGTTTGCTAATATTTTGTTGAGGATTTTTGCATCTATATTCATCAAAGATATTGGCCTGCAATTTTGTTTTTTTTGTAGTGTCTTTGTCTGGTTTTGGTGTCAGGGTGGTAATGAATTTGGGAGTGTTCCCTCTTCAATTTTTTTGGAATAGTTTGAGAAGGATACCTATAGTAAGTTCCTCCTTGTATGTCTGGTAGAATTCCCAAGTGAAGCCATCTAGTCCTGGACTTTTGTTTGCGGGGAGGTTGTTTTTTGTTTTTTGTTTTTAATTACAGATTCTATTTCACTTCTAGTCATCAGTCTGTTCAAATTAGCTGTTTCTTCCTGACTCAGTTTCGGCAGGCTGTATGTTTCTAGAAACTTGTCCATGTCTTCTAGGTTGTCCAATTCGTTGGCATATAATTGTTCATAGTATTCTCTTTTAATTCTTTGTATTTCTGTGGTCTCAGCTGTTATTTCTCCTCTTTCATTTCTTTTTTGTTTATTTGGGTCCTCCCTCTTTTCTTCTTGGTGAGCCTGCCTAGAGGTTTGTGGATTTTGTTTATCTTTTTAAACAACCAGCTCTTGGTTTTATTGATCTTTTCTATTTTTTAATCTCTATTTTATTTATTTCCTCTCTGATCTTTATTATTTTCCTGAGTTGACTTTGCTACAGGAAGTGGCAACCCCTACCAACTTTTGTTTGCTATGTAAACCCCCAACTCCTCATATGCAGTAGATTCTAAAAATAGTTTGCTGTTCAAAGCAACCAAGCAGACTGGGCAATGTGTTCTCCTGCACAGGCAGGAACAGGAGAGGGAGCATATACCAGCTGGCAGCTCAGAAACAGCGGCGATCCTGGCCTCTGTACCACATGTGTCCACGGCCCCTGTGTCCCTCAGCTGCCACGTGCATTTTACTCCACTCTCAACATCTCATCTTTCCAAACTCCTCGCTCCGGCAATCACGGCAAGTCCCCCACGAGGGGGCCTCCTCTTTACAGCCATGACTGTAATTATGATGGCCACAGAGAAGAATGCACTTTGGGATGACAGTTGTCAATGGAGGAAGTGCCAACGCTTGAGAGGGCATTCTGGAACTGCTGGGGGCGGTGCTGGGGAGTCACAGTGACTGGAGGAGGGGACTGGTGGCATTTAGGGGCAGGGCGTGGTATGCCAACCATCCCGTACTCAGGCAGGCCCACACAATGAGGAACTTCCCCATTGGCTACTCAGGCAGATAGAAAAACCACATTATAACTTTCAGACCTACAAATTCATTCCAACTCACTTATAAATTCAAAATACATTCTGAGTAGTTTTAACATACACTGAATATTCCAGGAATGCAATCTGCATGGAAATCAAGGGAAGATCATACATGGCTTTGTTCAGAACCTTCCCAAGAGTTACTCTCAATATTCACATTCTGTCACTGCAATTTACTTTCATTTTATTTCTTTTTAATGTTACAGTTAAAACATTATATTGACTTGAAATTATGTGTGAAGGGAGATTTTTACCACCTAGGAACTTCATTTCAGGTTAGCAATAAGGATGTTAAAAACTTGTTATAAAAAAGGGGCACTGGGTCTGACAGAGCTGCAAACCACAGTTTTAAAACTTCGGGGTGGGATGAGGGGGAATGAACCTCTCTACTGCACAGCCATGCTTGTTGAAACAGCCCAGGCACAGGTTCAGGGCACAGGTCTGGGGGCCAGTGCTTAAGCCACAAAATAAACAAGACACGTTATCAATTTTACTTAATGATTTGGAGGACATAAAGTTAAGGACTAAAGTTTAACTGGTTATTTAAAACACTATATGTTTCCATCAAAATCAAATCAGATGAGTTATGGACTGTAAAATGATCACGGAATTTTAATGATAAAACAGCAGCCTTCAAAGAAGCCTTTACCTCGCAGGGCCACTTTACGTCACTGCTTGTGAGGGGCTGGATCGTGGGGGACCAGGTGGAAAAGCTACCTCTCGCGGCTGTGACTGTGGTGTTCTCAGCGGGGCCCTGAGTTTCCGAAGACAGAGACTGTCCAGAGAGGGGTCTCGAGACCAAGCTACCAGCACTGGCTCTGTTGCTGACCCATTATGTGAACTTGGACAAACTGCATCACTTTTGAACACTAGCCCTCAATACCGGGGGCAAGGGGACCAGGTGACGTGATCTCTGGGTGCTCCCTTTGCCTCTGAAATGCTATGTCTCTACACTGGGGTGAATTCTTTGCACCCTGAGACTGTCCATAGAGTTCTCTTTCCCCATTTTGCTACTGGAAATCTCCTGACTTTGCTTCTCAGAAAAACATACCAGAATAACAAACATTTTAATCAGGAACAAAATTATTCATGTTCCTTTATCGACAGCAGACTAATAACATTTACCTATTCAAACTTCACAATACAATCTTTGGCTTAACAACGACCCACGCTCAAGCTGATGAACAAAAACAGTGCACGGTATCTTCCATGCAAATAAATTCTCTTGTTAATACATTTTAAACTTTTTTCTGAGATGAGTGATATTCACACTTCCTTCAACATACTGGAGTAAAAAGCAAGGGCGTGATGGCCACAAATAACCTTGTGTGTGACCGACAGGACCGACGGGTGACAGGTAAGAGCAGCCTGGCCTCACCTGTGCAGCTCTCCAGGTGACAGGTTCCCTCCAGCCAATGCCTCTGGGCTCCATACCCTTCACTTCACCTGCTCCACTCAGGGTCTTCCTTGCAAACTCCACACCTTTAAGGTGACACAAAACACTAAACACTGTTCCTTCTCAGAATAAGGCTGGACCCTCCAGCAGCTCCACACTTTCCCACGTAGGCAGCACACAACTACTGACAGCCTTTCCTATGCTCAAGTGATTCTCCTGGAACCAGCTAGGAAAGAGCCAGAAGGCGTCATTTCCATCCTCAACAAGCTTGTCTGTCTGTATGGTGGTAGGAGCTGTACAGCACGCAGGAATGAGGCTGGCGCCCAGCAGCTCCCGGCATGGCTTGACACAAGTGACAGCTAAAAAGCTGGTACAGTATGAAAAATAGAAAGATAAAAATTTCTGCAGCTCTGTCATTTCTACTGTTCCTCTCCTTATTTAGAAAAAATACAGTTCATTGAGTGTTCTTTTGTCTGAAAAACTACCAGAAGTAGAAAGGAAACGTTAATCAAATGAAGACTTCTCAGTATGCACTCTGGAGCAAGGTCTTGTGTCCTAACAGCCTGTCTTAGTAAAAAGAAACCCTTCAGCCCTGATACTGGGGTTGTGAGGCCTCAGGGCTGCAAAAGAGAGCCTGACAAGAGCAATGATGCTTGCTGACTGCCTGCCGGACCCTGCCCGAGCATCGTGTATGGTGGTGACATCATTAGCACCAGCTCTGAACCAGCAAGGCTGGGTCTGAACTGGCCCCCACTGCCTGCTGGCTGTGTGGCCTTGGGAAAGTCCCCTGAACTTTCTGAGCCTGTTTTCTCTTTATGTGTAAGTGGAAATAACCAAAGCACCTCTTAGGTTATGCAAGGGGGAAGGGAAGACTTCTACAGAAAACACTTAACAGGGCTGACACGGCAGGGGTTTGGGAGATGCTACCTACTGTTACTACCTACACAGTGTCTTCTATGACGACAGTGTGAATTCAGCTCACAGGAGGCTGAAAGCAGCAGGAGAAGACAAGCATGCTGAAGCACTCACCAGGAGAAAGAGTGCTGGGGAAACGTCAGAGGAGGCAGGGGGAGACTCCCTACCCGCAACAAAAGCCCACTCCTATTTCTCTTTCCACAGGAAGATTACACACCCACTGGCCAGAGAAAATAAAACAGATGTGAGGATCAGAAATGATGTTGCTTTAGGGGCTTCCCTGGTGGCACAGTGGTTGAGAGTCCGCCTGCCAATGCAGGGGACACGGGTTCATGTCCCGGTCCGGGAAGATCTCACATGCCGCGGAGTGGCTGGGCCCGGGAGCCATGGCCGCTGAGCCTGCGCGTCCGGAGCCTGTGCTCCGCAACGGGAGAGGCCACAACAGTGAGAGGCCCGCGTACCGCAAAAAAAAAAAAAAAAAAAAAAAAAGAAATGATGTTGCTTTTGATAAGCTCTATTACACAAACATATAAATGAAACATTTTAGTTAAAACGAAAAGTAAATCTTCCTTACAGTCATTTGAACTACAACTAGAGTAGTTGTACTTTAACGTCCAAACAAAACTATTTATATGGCTTTAAAGTTGTCAAGTTACAGTATTAAGGAGAAAAGCACTTGAAACTCTGGCCCTCCCCCAAATGAATACATGAGGCGCAGAAAGGGGATTTTAGTGGGTGGTATGCAATCAAGCACGTGGCAATTCTGAATCACTTAATCTTGGACGTAGTCAAAATAGTGCTTTGTTTAACTCAGAAGGAGTTCATTTACTTAATTTTATCTAGACTGTGTCTGAATAATGAAAGTTCTGGTAAATCCATTCCATGAAAATATGGAAATAAGCTGCTTTAAAACACACACACACACAGAGTAAAAGTGGGGTGGCCCAGAGTAAAAGCAGTAAAGTAAATAAAAGTTCCTCTTCTCCCTGACCCACATCTAACACACAGTGAGACGTAACAGGCTTACGGCCTTAACAGGTTAGTATTTCGAACCTTATGGCCAATGGGGCTCCAAGATTAAAACTTTTAAATATGGTCAGATATTTTGGAAACACTGGCATATGAGTAACTAGTCATAAACATTTCCTTTCAATAAAGATGTTTAATAAATAAATAAATAAAGTCTGTGGGTTCCAGAAACAAAAAACAACAACACATTTCTTTTGCTGAGTCACACAGCCTGATTTTTCAGGGATAAGAATTTCCTCTTGAACGCTGCCTTTTGAGGAGCAAACACATCGCACCAACTTGTGGCCTCATAATTCTGTAGAAACCAGATAAGAACCTCACTCTACCAGGTAATACACCAATCAACTTTGCCTGAAAACACTTCAGCTGCTATAAATAACTCGATTTCCTGTGCTCACTGTAAGTGGCAGTTTAGACGGCAGGGTTTACAAAAAGTTTGCTAAGGAGGCTTCCACTACTTTGATATTAGCTCCGGCTGAACAGAAACTAACCCTTAAAGAAAAAGGGAAGTTGAGTCTCCACCTTTGTCCTAGTGGGACACTCTTACTACTATGAGAAAAGACCTAACTTACTGTTTTTATATCTTAAATGTTTGGGAAAATGAAGCAAAGCAAACCATGATTCCAATACTCAAAGGTCTCCTGTTGAGCCCAGCAGGGTCGGCCCCCAGCACTGTGTTCACCCACCCCCGTTCATCCACATGTCCCCTCGCCACCAGGACCTGGGGACCTGCGCACTGGTACCTACAGTAAGATGAGACTTGGGGGTTCATGTTCTACCCTGATAGCCTCTCTCAGAATGGGGCTGGTCGTCTGTGAGGACTTAGTGCTAATCAGTATGTGGAAAACTACCAGAGGTGACATAACCCGGCAGGAACATGGGGAAGTTACAAAAGTTAAAGAAACATGGTTTCTACACTGTCCTCTCCTGCAAGGAGCCTGGACTTCCTGCTCGGATCCTGCTTTTTTCTTTGCCCGGTGAGATGGAGCTGGACAAGTCCATCTCCTCCTGCCAACCCCAGCTCTGGCCTCACACCCAGGTGGCCCCGGCCCTCCTCCTCCCCTGGTGACCCCTGTTCCCGGGACACAGGGTCTCTGGGCACAGAACACAAGCCAGCACAAGCCAATCTGAAATGCCCACTGCTCTCCCGCTGGAACACTATCGCCCAGGGTGGCTGCGGGGCGACTCCTTCTGACACATCCCACCCCACTGGTCCTTCAGCAACTGTTCCCTTTTCTTTTCTTTTTTTTTTGCGGTACGTGGGCCTCTCACTGTTGTGGCCTCTCCCGTTGCGGAGCACAGGCTCCGATACGCAGGCTCAGCGGCCATGGCTCACGGGCCCAGCCTCTCCGTGGCATGTGGGATCTTCCCGGACCGGGGCACGAACCTGCGTCCCCTGCGTTGGCAGGCAGACTCCCAACCACTGCGCCACCAGGGAAGCCCAACGGTTTCCTTTTCAACCATTAACCTCAAAAAACAGTCCTGCGCTAAAAAAGTTTTTGCTGCTATTTACTTGAGCAAGTTCACAATTGATTACTGAAAACCCCTAGGACCAAATGTGTTTCAGAAATCAACATTTTTGGATTTTAGAAAGGTAACGAGATGCATACACCATATATTCTGTAACAACCCAGAGTAACAGCCCTTAGTCAAGAACCTTAACAGGGCTGCAGAGAAATGTATGAATATTCACACTGAGAAGAATAAAGACTGAAAATAGCCTCCCATCAGCCAAATGGGACCTGGGGACCTTGGCACAGATACCTACAATAAGATGAGACTTGGGGGCCGCGAATAACCTCCCATCACTGCCAAATGAATCCTGCTAACAACTTACAAAAAAGAGAAACAACTTCTGATTTTCAGAGCTTACTGGATCCTGGAACTCGGGGTAGGAGAAGGTGGGCTGTGCCCACCGAGCACCTCCTCAATCAGCAGCTGTTCCCGTCTCTACTGTCACCAACTCCCAGCAGCGTCTCTGTGAAGCATGCATCTCAACCAGATCCAGTCCAGGGTTAAGGGTTAATGAGGCCGTGCCGCCAGCGCCTTCGGGTGACAGGTGTTATTTCTACTCCTGCCTCTGATGGCCTGGCGCTCTCTTCCTCACATCCTGTTCTCCATGGTCACTCATTTCTTCTCCTTGCCCAGCAGTTCATTCCTCTGAGCTCAAATCTTTTGCCCAGGATTAACATCAGCCTGTTCTTGCCATCTATGGTTTGCCTAGGCGGCTCCTCGGGAGCTTGGGCACCTCTCAGCGGCATTCCCATCCTTCTTTCTTCCAAGGGCCCTTCCCTGATGGTGATTCAAGGATCTCTCTGTAGGTTCCCAAGTAGGTTAAGGGGTAGGAACCAGCTCCAAAGGTCTGGTCCAGGGGTGGAACGTTATGTCAGGTCAGAGGAGCACACTAACGAGGACCTTAAAAATATCCACCCGCCTGTCCTCCACAAGAAGTGTAATTTTCAAGTGTGTATTCATCAGAATCTATTTCTACAGCCCTCTCTGGTGCTGACCGGGAAGCTCAGGGCAGGGCAGTCTTATTCATCTTGAATCTTCCACAAACACTCAGTAGGTGATTAATTCCTACCTGGTGAAGGAGTGATTATTTGGGGCTCACACTTTTATCAAGGTTCCACACAGGCCGGATAAAGTGGAAATCTAGGGTCTCTCTCTCCCTGTCTTCAGTACTAACTTAATGATGTGCTTCTTTTCCAAACTACGCCCTTTCACCTTTAAATATTCCCATTCCTCATCAAGCCACATGAAAGGAGTAGTTACAAACCTTCCCCACCTCACCCCCTGCCCGATTTTAACGCCAAACTACTCCCACAATCCATGGTTCCAACGCTGGGTGTTGAGCCGGATAACTGCAAAATCCCCCGGAGGGAGGATCCCCTCCGGACCCGGCGACCCCAGGAGACCAGCCAAAGTGGATCTGGGAACTGGGGTCCTTGGGGGAACTAAAGAAACCGGGTGCAACCCATTGGTTCTAAGGCCCAGCGCAGGGTAAATGCTCTGCTCCAAGCCACCCAGCCACTGGGGGCGCCAGCCTCAGAGCGAGGGCACCGCCTCTGGGCACCAGTTCCTAGGTGCTGTATTTTGTAAAACATCAAACTAGCAGTTCTGAGCTAAACTCTAGACCACGCGCAGGTCTCACACCTCGGCTGGATCCGCGGCCGAGTCACACAGCTGGGCAGAGCCCGTCAAAAGGCCGTAACTGCGGGCAGAGGGGACCAAACTAAGTTCCTTTCCGTCCTGCTGAGGGGCGTTGCCCAGGAAAATGTGCTTTCCAGGGCGCAAGCGGCGTGGCGGAGGGGGGGGGGGAGCAGCGCACACCGAGCCGTGAACTGAACCGAGAGCAGGCCACCGCACCCCCGCCCATGCTCGCGTGGGGACGTTCGTTTAAGGGGGTCCCCGGCCAGGCGAGGCAGCCCCACACCTCCCAGGGCACAGATGATTGCGGCGGAAGGTGCCGCCTGCCCTTGGCTCCTAGAACATCAATAAGGACCAAACACTGGCAATCAGAACCAAAAGTTTCGAAAATGTGTTTTCTTCTTACCAGTCTCTGAGCTTCTGGGCTCAGGCAGTCTATTTCCTGGTTCTGCGCGGCCGCAGGGTTGGTCATCCTGTCGGCTGCAGGTCCACCTTCTCACACAGCAGGGAAAGGGAGCCAACGCCCGGCTCCCCGGATCCGCGAGCGGGCCGGCTCTCAGCGCAGCCACATGCCGAGAACGGCGGGGCTACTGCCCGGAGACAAATCCGCGCGTCGGGACGGGAACCTCGTCCTTCCCAAGGCGGGGTCGCGCCTCCGCGGTTCCGGGGCTGGAGTGCGGCCGCAGGGGCGGGGCGCAGGTGGCGGAGCCCGGGAGAAGAGCAGCTGGGGCCGCCCCCAGCCCTCCACCCACAAGCGTCCCGCCCGCCCCGTTCTCAGCGAGCGCTCCTCCCCGCGCCCCAGCGGCGCGGTTATTAATCACCACCCAGCCCTCCTCCGCCCCCCACCCGAAAGGCGGTGGGGAAAAAAGACCGCAGCCGGCCCCGCCCACAGCCCCCGTCGGCCTCCCACCCACCCGCCGAGAGAGGGCGAGCTGAGAGGCCTCGGAAGACCGGGGAGGAGTAGGGAGGCGCCCGCGCGGGGCCTGGGCGAGGGGTGGGGTCCTCTGGTGGAAGAGCCAGAGCGGGGCGGGGCGGGGCGGGGCGGGGTCCCCGGGGCGGAGCCCGCGCGGGGGTGGGGCGGATTGCCCCTCAGACCCCGCCCCCGGCCCCCTCGCCGTCGGTGCTGCGCTCCCACCCCAAGGTGTTCTCCAAGTTCAGGCCGAAGTGAGCTTCTGCGGACGCGACTACCTCTCCCGAGCCCCTCAGCACCTGCTGGTCGGGGTACCCAGCTAACGCGTCACCCGGAGAAAGGGCCGGCTTCCAGGGCGACCACACCGCGCGGCCCGCGGGGGTAAGAGCAAGCATCCGAGGGCCGGGTGCGGCCCCGCCCTCCTCCCCCTCCGCAAGCGGCGGCAGAAGAACGCGGTTTGGCGCGGATGCGGCGTCTCAGAGCCGGGGGGCTGCACCGGCCAGGGATCCGGCGGGAGGTCGTGCGGGGCAGGGGCCGATCCGAGGTCCCCGCCGGGCGCCGCGCGGGGAGGGCGTGGAGAGGATCGTCCAGCGGCGGGACGGGGCCCCGGCCGCCCAGCACGCGCCTCCTCCAGCCGCAGAACTCGCGTCGCTCGTTCTTTAGCAGTTCTACATGCAAAGCAACGAAACGTCTCCTGACCTCGCCAGGCCGAAGCAGAAGCGACGGGCAGGAAGCGACGCAGATTTTCATCCGAATGCCAACCTGCCCCGGCCCAGTCCGCTGCCTGTGGCGCCTGGAACCTTTCCGCGCCCCGCCCCGCCTCCTACCCTGCGTACAGGCGGCCCCGGGCCCTTCCTGCCCATACCCTGGGGGCACGTTTTCGGAGGCCGTTCTCAGAAAGACCACCTCCCCGCCCCTAATTCTCTGCAAAGGCGGCTCCAGCGAAATCCTCGACAGACCGCAAATATACATTTAAATGTTACAGTCCCCCCATTCCCCACTCTGCCCCATTCACCTCCTCCTCGGTAACACGTTAGCACAAGGCCCGTGTGCACTCGCCTTCCCGCTCTGGCTTCAGGGCAGGGGGCTCTGGAAGGAAGGGTGTATGTGTC
>NW_006779703.1:793048-794318 GCF_000442215.2 Lipotes vexillifer
GGACAGAGAACGTTCTGAGGGACCGAGGTCCTAACCTAGGAGAGAGTAGGGACAGCAGAAAAGCAAGGCCGAGTAAAGACCCAAAGTGGCCTCTGCGGGAGAAACAGCAGGTTTCCACTTCGATGAGCCGGAACACAGCGCCAGGCCTTGTTGGATAGCAGCGTTAGGTTGGCAAGAATAATTTTCAAAGATTGAAATGTGTACCTTTAATACCTTGTTTTCTTGCTATAACACTTTTAAAATACGTCAGTGCGTTACAGTTCTTGATTCTATAGAGTTAAACTAGTTGGCAAAAATAATTTTAAGCTGTTCTACATAAACAAGTACGGGATTTAGGGAATCTATGGCGGAAAGCAAAGATGATTTTAGTTAAGAGCTCCACAGATGAGAATGACAGCCAGTTAATAAAACCACCCTCTGGGGGTCTTCAGTTTGAATATTCTGATCTAGATAAGCAAATTCTAGAGCTGCTTGCCACCTGGAACCTTATGACCACATCTCCCTGAGCAGGGCACAGGGAACAGGCTTCTTTTGTCCTGTCACAGGGCAATGTCTGTAGACACCTGCACCCTCCCCAGCTCCCAGGTGGCCGTCCAATGGCTACTTACCAGTTTTGTGAAAACCACATAGGGAAGGGGTTAAGTGGCTCTGGAATTAAACCATCTGGCTCAGTTCTTGGCTCTGCCACTTACTGTGGGATCGTGACTAAGTTATGTAGCCCCTGTGTCTCGAGTCACATCTGAAACATGACAGTGATAATGAAAGCGCCCAGGGCGGAGGGGAGAACCCCCACTGAGCACAGTCAGGGGAGCCGCTTTGCTGCCCCTCAGCCCGCTCTCTTCTCCTGGCTTCCAGGCGCCCAGGCCTTCCTGCCCTTCTCCGCAGCGGGAAGGAAGTTGGGCAACAACAGGTTTAAATGGCTGAGAACCGGGAGAGATTGTGGGTAGCCCCAGAGAAGACAACAAACCCACAGCCTCCACAAAAGCTGTGAGAGGGCCTGGCTGGAGGGCGCTATCGTGGAGGAAGAAGCAACTGGTTGACTAGTTTTATTCCCAGGAACAAACTAACAATACCAACAATAAAATAATGATAGTAAAGGCACAAGAGATTTCTGATTCTACTAAGCAGTAGCAAATTAGAGAAAACTGCTTTGATAACATCCTTCTAGATGAGAGGCCTCTATGTTCTGACATGTGTTCCAGCCCAGCCATACCGTGAAAATGGCTCAGACCCGTCCCAGATGCAGGGAAATGTCAGTACGTGTTTTAAG
>NW_006779703.1:794328-807825 GCF_000442215.2 Lipotes vexillifer
ATTTTAAGTGGTGCTGAATTCACACTTCTTGGTGTTACTTAGACCCCGGGGCCCCAGAACAAAGTGTAGAGGGTCTAGTTGCCTTCTGTTCATTTTGACATAAGTAGCTCTCTAGTGAAAAGGGCCCCTTAGGAAGCCCCTTCCCAGACAGTCTCCACCCCCACCCCTTTTTTTTTTTTTTTTTTTTTTTTTTTTGGTGGTACGCGGGCCTCTCACTGTTGTGGCCTCTCCCGTTGCAGAGCACAGGCTCCGGACGCGCAGGCTCAGCGGCCATGGCTCACGGGCCCAGCCGCTCCGCGGCATGTGGGATCTTCCCAGACCGGGTCCCGAACCCGTGTCCCCTGCATCGGCAGGCAGACTCTCAACCACTGCGCCACCAGGGAAGCGCCCCATTTTTTAAAACTCAGCAAGGCCACTTGGGAGGATGATTACTGAGTGACTGGAGCCTACAAACTTGGTGCTGGGAAAGTCCACGCGGAAGTCAAAGAAAGTGACATTTTGTAGAACAGAAACCATGGACGTGCATTAGTATATTTTTACCCCAGTTTTCACAGCTCTAAAGGCCACTCGGCCGAATAATCTAAATCCTTTAGCTTGAGGAAGACAAAACTAAAACCATGTAAGAGTGTCAGGTGAGAAGAAATCAGACAAGAAGCCCCAGGTTTTAAGTGTCCATCGACAGATGAATGGATAAAGAAGATGTGGCACATACATACAATGGAATATTACTCAGCCATAAAAAGAAACGAAATTGAGTTATTTGGAGTGAGGTGGATGGACCTAGAGTCTGTCATACAGAGTGAAGTAAGTCAGAAACAGAAAAACAAATACCATATGCTAACACATATATATGGAATCTAAAGAAAAACAAAAATGGTTCTGAAGAACCTAGGGGCAGGACAGGAATAAAGATGCAGATGTAGAGAATGGACTTGAGGACACAGGGAGAGGGAAGGGTAAGCTGGGACCAAGTGAGAGAGTGGTATGGACTTATATATACACTACCAAATGTAAGGTAGATAGCTAGTGGGAAGCAGCCGCATAGCACAGGGAGATCAGCTCAGTGCTTTGTGACCACTTAGAGGGGTGGGATAGGGAGGGTGGGAGGGAGATGCAAGAGGGAGGGGATATGGGGATATATGTATATGTATAGCTGATTCACTTTGTTATACAGCAGAAACTAACTGTTGTAAAGCAATTATACTCCAATAAATATGTTAAAAAAAAAAAAAGAAGCCCCAGGTTTCCATCCTCAGAGAGGTTGGGGGAAGAAACCCAGGGCGCCTTTGAATGGTCTGAGCAGCATGCGGGATGGGGAGGCGTAAGGAAGAGGGTGGCCATCCATCTGGACTGCACCAGTATGGGCCCAGGGTCTTTATATAAAGAGCTGTGAGGTCAATGACAGGTTCAGTTTTCCCTTCTTTAGGTCAAGATCCCACTTCTAGCAGGTGGACTCTTATTTCCAGCCCCTTCTAAGCTGCTGCGCAGTCACTGACCTGCAAGCACCTAGTCACCGTTTAAACCCAGGGACTCTGTCCTGAGAGGCACCTTAGGTTTTGTGGAAGCTTCTGTCTCGGGCATCCGTAAAAGCCACCATGGTTGTGGTGCTCTGAGCCCTCTCAACAGAAGTGTAATGTCGAAAACCTCAAAAGCAGTTCTCTGATGTGCGATAAGATTACATGCAGGAACTTAATTTCTTAAGGGAGCCCCTAGAAGAGAACAAAAGGTAAGTAGAATGATCTAATTGTGCTCTAGGAACCTCAGACTCATAGCTAACCAGCAAATGCCACAACATTTACCCACTTTGGTGTCACACCCAAACTTGGTTTTACTGGTCTTCATGGTGCTGGGCTGCTTCTGGGTTCACTAGCTTTGCCTCCTGCTGTGGTTGGTGCTAAGCGCTAGAGCAACGGAGACAAACCCTTCCAGGCTGTAGCACAAGGCAGAGGGCGGGCAGGGGAGGGCAGAGTGGTTCCTGGCTGCAACCCCTAGTTAATAACCCACACAAAACCATTTTCCAAATCACAGCCATAACAGCTGTTTTCCATGAACATGAATCCCTAGCCATATTGATTGCAGCAGAATAAACATCTCTATCTTACTTCCACAAACAGTGAGCTTACATGTATGTTATAACTTTATGTGGATCCTTCTGACTAATATAAAAACCACTTCATATTATAAAGCTGGTTCGTCAAGTGATTACCCAGATTTGCACGACACATTTCAGTTTACAAAGCATTTTACACAGGCACACCTCAGAGACACTGTGGGCTCGGCTCCAGACCACTGCAGTAAAGTGCATATCACAATAAAGGGAGTCACACGACTTTTACGGCATCCCAGAGCATATTAAAGTTACGTTTGGGGGCTTCCCTGGTGGCGCAGTGGTTGAGAGTCCGCCTGCCGATGCAGGGGACACGGGTTCGTGCCCCGGTCCGGGAAGATCCCACATGCTGCGGAGCGGCTGGGCCTGTGAGCCATGGCTGCTGAGCCTGCGCGTCCGGAGCCTGTGCTCCGCAATGGGAGAGGCCACAACAGTAAGAGGCCTGCGTACTGCAAAAAAAAAAAAAAAAAAAGTTACGTTTGCACTACACTGTAGTCTTTTAAGCATGCCAGAACATTGTGTCTAAAATACAACGTACATACCTTAATTTAAAAATACTTTATTGCTAAAAAATGCTAATCATCATCTGAGCCTTCAGTAAGCCATAATCTTTTTGCTGGAGGAGGGTCCTGCCTCTGTGCTGGTGGCTGCTGACTGATCAGGGTGGTGGGTGCTGAAAGCTGGGGCAGCTGCGGCCATTTCCTAAAATAAGATAATGGAGTTCGCTGCATCGAGTGACTCTTGCTTTCACGAACGATTTCTCTGTAGCACGCAATGCTGTTTGATAACATTTTACCCCCAGTAGCACTTCTTTCCAAATTTGGAGTCCTTCCTCTCAAACCCTGCCACTGCTTTATCAACTCAGTTTATGAAATATTCTAAATCCTTTGTTGACATTTCAACAATCTTCACAGCATCTTCACAGGAGCAGATTCCATCTCAAGAAACCACTTTCATAGCAAATCCACAAGAAGCAATCCCTCAGTCATTAGCTTTCTCATGAGATTGCAGCAATTCGGTCCCATCTTCAGGCCCCACTTCTGATTCTAGCTCTCCTGCTGCTTCCACCACATCTGCAGTCCTTCCTCCACTGAAGTCTTGAGCCCCTCAAAGTCACCCATGAGAGTTGGAATCATCTTCTCCCCAACTCCTGTTAATGCTGATATTTTGACCTCTTCTGGTGAATCACAAATGTTCTTAATGGTGTGTAGAATGGTGACTCCTTTTTAGAAGGCTTTTAATTGACTTTGCCCAGACCCATCAGACGAATCACTATCTATGGCACCTATAGCCTTATGAAACATATTTCTTAAATACAAGGCTGCTACAAAGCTTCTGTTTGTAAAAAAACACAGTATCTTTGAAACACAATAAAGTGAAGCAGAATAAAACGAGGTTTAGGCAGGTGTGTGCACACACGGAGGCCCACAAAGGTTGTATAACTTGTCCACAGGTGCACATTGGCAGAGTGAAGTCAGGTTTTTAACCCAAGTCCCTGCTAAAAGTCCAAGCCCTTAGCATCCGGCGCACTGCCTGACACAGAGGTGCTCCCTCCCCCCAGCCACCCAGGGATCCTCACTGGGAACAGACAGTCACCAGACAGGCTGTCTCCCTGGGCTGAACCTGGACCAATAACCCCATCTCCTGCTCCAAGGGTGTTGGCAAAGCAGTGCGCGTACCCAGGTCCAGGCCGGAGCTCGCTCTCCTGGTACGACCCAGGGCACTGGTAGGAACATCAAATGAGGGAGCCAGTCAGTCCCTGCCTGCCATTCACAGAGAAAACTGTACCCCACAGTCACAGCTGGCCCAGATCAGGCCCACGGTGAACTTGACACTCGGGCCTGGGTCCTGCCTGCCTCCAGTGGACAGAAATATTGGGGGCGAGAGTGGCTAGAAAGCAAGAGAGCTGGTTTCTAGCACCTCCTGCTTGCTGAGCACCCACTCTGTGCTGGGTGTTCTACAGCCACATACATCATGCTCACCGCCGCCTGCGACTGAGTCCTCACTCTCCCCAGAGACGCTGAGTGGGCTCTTCCAAAATTGGAGCAGGGGCTTCCCTGGTGGCGCAGTGGTTGCGAGTCCGCCTGCCGATGCAGGGGACAAGGGTTAGTGCCCCGGTCCGGGAGGATCCCACATGCCGTGGAGCGGCTGGGCCCATGAGCCATGGGCCGCCGAGCCTGCGCGTCCGGAGCCTGTGCTCCGCAACGGGAGAGGCCACAACAGTGAGAGGCCCGCGGACCGCCCAAAAAAAAAAAAAAAAAAAAAAAAATGGGAGCAGATGCTCACCTCACAGATGGATGGATGGATGGATGGATGGATGATTCTCCCAGGAAAATGGAGGACTTTGATAGTTTATCATTAACTCTCATTGATCTTATGTATTTTATATTTTTGGTAGCAACTGAGAATAGAAACTCTCTTTTTAAAACGGCATGACTTTTGGACTTTTTTTGCATAACTACCTGGCACGCAGCAATTCACCACTTTTTTTTCATTTAGTATATATTTAGTATATATTTTGAAAATCCCTTTGGATTTTCTAAGGGCTTGAGTTTTGGTTGCACTGAACTTGAAGTGGGACAGAAAGCCTTGAGGAAGGTGTCCAGCAGGCACTTTGGCACCAGAAGTATGAACCGGTTTAAGGTGGTGATAAAAATGGTAGCATGCATATAACAGAAAAGAGGCTGAAGGAAGGAATCTGGGGACTCCTGCATTTAACGAATAAGAGAGTGTCAAGAACAAGCCAAGACAGACAACGGGTCGTTAGGGAGACAGAAAATCAGAGGCGCCTTCCGGAAGCCACTATATTCAGAAGGCTGGCATGAATACTGGTGTTAAGGCAGATGGAGTGAAGAGGACAGGGTCGAGAAAGCCTTTCATTTGCAACTAGAAAAACACCGGCTATGGTATCCTCTTATTGAAATTCTACATTTAAGCATTTTCAATGGTTCATGCACACAAAATAAATGGCACGTTACAGCCTCGAAGGAAGACAGAATCAAGAAGGTTTTGGGTGGGGGAGAGATTTGTTCATGTGTCCGTCTGTTTTTAAGGATGGAAGAGACTTGAGCCAGTTTGGAGGCTGGAAAGTGGGAGTTAAAGGAGATTGAGCTAAAACAGGGTGGGCGTGTGGGAGACTGTTGACTAAGGGACAGTGGTGAGGGCATTTCTGGACTTTCAGGATTTGGCCTGATTCTGAGCTAAATGCGGATGAGAAAACCAAAGTGGCCAGGAGAGGACAGATAACAAGAAGCACAGTCCTGGTGCAGAGACGGTGGACACAGAACTGAGGGACGAGGAAGGTTGGGAGGAGCATAGGCTGAAGGACCCGCCAGAGAGCCGCCTCTGGTACAGCCGGGGTGATGCTATTTTCAGTACCTGAGCCCAGAGCCCTTCCACGGGGCCCCAGAAGGCCCAATAATGCTGCCGCAGGGTAAAATCTGTCCACGTTTAAAATAATTTCTAACTTTTTAGAATTAAGTTCTAATTTTTACTCTGGAATTAAGTTCATCTCCAAAAGTGTCCAGCAATAAGTCCATAGCAATCTTGGAGGCGGGAGGGATGTAGCCATTTTTTCAATCCATTCCTCAGAACTGTTGACCCTTAAGACCAGACCAGATGATCACAGAAACCCCACAACCACCACCATATACTGTGTCCAAGGAAATGGCCACAAACACCTCCAATAAAGCACCTCTTAGGAAAACCAGTCCTGTTTTTCATGAACACAACACACTGCAAATACCACCTAATTATTTTCTAAAAATATTGAGAACAAAACAACTCAAGTCCATTACATATTTCTCAATCACATAGGAAAAGACTTTGAAAAGTCCCTGTAAGTCAACCCTAATGCAAAGAAGAAATATCTATATATGCACTCAGAACAGTCCATTTAAGAAACTTTTGATCAGAATAGATAGCAAAATAGGGAAAATAGGCTTTACTTTCAACAACTGTATTCACTAGCTAACAGAACACCCCACTGATAAGAAATAAACGAAATGCTTCAAAATATATTTAGGAATATAAAATGATGGTTAAAAAATAGAAGCAAAATTTCTTCTCGATTCTCACCGATTTATTTGGCTCTGGCCTCAGTAATCTTGCCTATGAGTTTAACATTCTAGGAGAGATAGAATGTGCCTAACAATCAGAGCCATGAAACAAATCTCTACCCTGCTAGCTGAAAAATCCAGAAATCAATCAGGCTACAAATGTGATTGACAAATGTCAGTCACAGAAAGGAAGTGTGGGGAACACAGGAGTTTATAATCTAAATTTAAACAGTACCCATAGCAAATAGGGAAATTTGAGGGCACATAGGGTGAATTCAAAGGTTTAAAATCCAGGCACTCCTACTAAACAGCTTGACTTGAAGACAACCTGACTTCAGGACAGACAAAAATATCAGAAGTAAGCAACCTTCCAACCTAAGGTACAGAAACTTCTAAAAGAGCATCCCTAAAATAATCCTTCTAAGAAAATGAATTTTCCTAAAGGAAAATAAAGACTGTAACACACTTTAGCACAGCACTAAAAACACATGCCCACACCCTAAAATAAGGGTTTTCCCCTCTGCATTTTAGCCCCTGAAACAAAGGGCAAAGAAAAGTCATCAACTGTTAGCCTCCAGGAAAGGACCAGATTATGGGCACCTTTTTTTATCATCAATCCGTATGAACCAGATATCTTTCCAGCGGACTTAACATAGAACATAAAAGCCTCACCTTTGAAAAATGAAGATTTTAGATGAAGTTTAAGGAAGAACGAAGAACAGCCATCTGGAGAGACATGTTTAGCATGAGAGCGGAAAATCTGGAAAAACAGGAGATCAAATAGCCACTCCTGACCACGTCACCTCTGAGTGCCAGCCGAGAGGTCAATTAAAGGCACCTTTATACCCGCCACCTCACTGGGCAGCTTCGACCCGCCTACCTTAAGGGAAAGGCGTGGTTCCCTAAGCCCATTGTAGATTTTCCAAAAGCCTCTTTTGATCCGTGGGTTTGACTTTAGTCACTCAGATTACAGTGAAGCCCCTTCCTCTTATCCCCACTTCTGTTGAGGCGTTTGTATTAAATATGGGGTGAGACTTTATGAGGAAACTCTAATGTAACTATAGAGCAGGGTTTCTTAATAGCGGCACTATTGACATTTTGGGTGAAATAATTCTTTGCTAGGGTGCTGTCCTGGGCATCAGAGGATGACTGGCAGCATCCCTGGCCTCCACCCGCTAGATGCCAGTTACGCTCTTCACCCTACCTGGATGACCAACCAGACGTGGCCACATGTCCTCTGGGACGGAAAGAGAACCCTGCTGAGAACCCCTGATCTAGAGGGTTTGAGCCTCCATCCAAGGCACTCACACTGTAGAGGGACACCTCAACAAATACACAGCTAAACATGCACAGAAATAATGATCAAGACAGAAATATTTCAACACGTTCTCTAATGTCCGTAGCCCTCTTTTGTTTTTTTTCAAGTAAGATCTCAAAATCAGGGCTGGGTGCTGTAGTCAGGAAGGAAGTCAGCACCAGACACTGAAAGGTCGGAAGTGGGAGCCACAGGGTGGGAAGTTTGAGGCTGAGATTTCAGATGTACAGTCATGCCAAGATCAAGGGTGTAATGGTGGAGGTGGGCTGGAAGGAAGAACGTTTTAAGTGAGAAGGTCAAAGAACTGAGTTTTGCCTCCTGACCCTTTGGGAAGAGGCCCAATCAAAAAGGGGCAAAGTGATGGAGCGCAAAGCCAGAGCCGGGGCGCGAGCAGCCGGCACAGTCAACACAGCACAAAAGTCCTCAAACCTCCAAAGCAGAGGTTTGGGAGAAAAGCTGATTGGAATCCCTGCTCTGTCGCTTACTAGGTTGTAGTTTCCGGCAACTCCTGTGACCTCTTCAGCTTCCCACGTGACACAGGAGAGACGCAGCCACCAGGCAGGTGGCAGATAAACCGTGGGACCCCAGGCTGGCACCTGCCACACACTCTGCCTGTTATTCTAAAGAACACAGATTAGTTTTCCTGCAGATAAGAGACTCTGGAATTACAATTTACATACAGGTTTAGAAAAGCCATAGGTAGAGTCCCGAGTCACTTAATTGGCTCGGATTAGGTTTAAGGCTTTAGTGTCAGCATTTTTGAGCACGTGGAGCTTTGCCCTCTTTCTGGAACCTCCCCGCTCCGAGCCCCGAATTTTGGGCTTATTGATCTCCCCAGAGCCAAGCTTTTGGCATCGTTGGTCCTTAGACAAGTGTATTGTGAATACAACTCTGTACAAATGTACGAATGTAGACAAAGACTGGAAGGAAACGCAGTAAACAAAAGAGCTGCTCTATTTAAGTGATGGATTCGTGGGAATTTTATTGCTTTTCAGAATACCCTTAGATATTGTTTGAATGCTCTTTTTTTATATAATAGTTTAAGGAACTTGAACTTTATTCAGGAGGCAGTAAAGGACCCACTGAAAGTGTTTGAACAGGGAAGTAAGATTTTGTTTGAACAAAGAAACGGTAGGCTACAAAAAAGTTAAAAATCACCCTCATTATTCTTTTGCAAGAATTTCTTGGCTCATCTCACTATTTATTCTTCCAAGTTAGATTTTAACTTTAAGCCAACCTTGTCCCCTAAACTGGGATTTTATTTGAATTACATTATACTTATAAATTATTTGGGATGGATTAACATCTTTTTAATACCAAGTCTTGTAATTCAGAAACAAGGTATCTCTCTCTCCCCTTTTTAATCTATGTCCTTCAGTATATTGTTATACTTTCCTTCATATAGGTCCTACATATTTCTTTATTCCTAAATTTCTTTATTTCTAAAATTTTGAATGGGATCTTATCTTCTTGCCGTTATTTAAAAAAATTATTGTGGCATATGGGAGTGCTACGAATTTTTTTTTTTTGCAAGTAGGGAAACTTGTTCCCTGAACATATTCTTTTAATTAATTAATTTTACCTTTTTATTTTATATTGGAGTCTAGCTGATTAACAATGCTGCGTTAGTTTCAGGTGTACAACAAAGTGATTCAGTTATACATATACATGTATCTGTTCTTTTTCAAAATCTTTTCCCATTTAGGTTATTACAGAAAATTGAGTAGAGTTCCCTGTGCTATACAGTAGGTCCTTGTTGGTTATCCATTTTAAATATAGCCATGTGTACATGTCAATTCCAAACTCCCTAACTATCCCTTTCCCTCACCCTTCCCCCCCGCTATGGATTTCTGTTTATATCATCACAAATTATTTCATTGAACTCTCAGTTTTAGACTGATTTTTTTGGATTAGCTATGTACATAATCTGCAAGTAGTTACAAATTGTATCTATTCCTTTTCAGTAGTTATATTGCCGATTTCTTTATCCTGTCTGAACATTAGAACTCCCATCATTATAATGTTACACTAGCCCTGGTCTGCCATCTCTTCTTAAATTGGATACTCTGCAATTAGGGAAGTAATAAGGACTCAGCAGCTTTGTGGGTTTGTGCTTGCACTGTAATAATACAGGACAGGACACCAGCCTTACTGGCATTTAAACAGCATTAAAGCTGCCTATAAAGTAAACAGAGAATTTGTTGTCAGTCACCTGATAAAGCCCCTGAAAGGAAAGAAATTATAAGTCTCAGAACAAGAGACTCCTGCCTAAAGGCCACAATCTAATTTTGACCAATAAAAGATAAACAGGCAAAGCAACTTGAAGAAAGATTAGTACTGAAGTCAGTGAAAAGTTTATTATTGTGAGTGTTACCATACAATTGTTTTCTGCAGGGAGAGACCCTGTGGAGGGATGACACTCAGATTCTGGGGCCAACGCTGCGTGGGTGGGAAGACGCACCCCTGCCTAGAACTTGCTGTTGGTCTTGGGCCAGTTAACCTCTCTCTATGCCTCGGTTTCCTCATCTGTCAAATAGGAGTAACAATGGCACCTAGTTCATACCATTTAGAAGGATTAAATGAGTGATTATTCATAATCAGTATTTAAATAAATAAAATGCTGGCTGTGAGCATAGTGCTTGGTTTACAAAATGCACAATGTTACAAGGTACTTCAAGGCGCATTTCACCTAAATCTAATGTAACCAGTCACCATTTACAAAGGGATGTGGGAATTAACTTTTGTCCCAGACCAAGGGCCCCTCCCTCTTGCCTTCCGGCCCCACCCCACTGTGGCTTCTATCTCAGCCTGCATCTCTGCGGGCCCGGAACCCACAGCCTGCAGGGCACACCCTGGTGCAGGGGAAATATATGAGCTTGTTAAGCCCATGGAACTGGAAGACTAACTGGAATTCTAAGTCGTGAGGCTCTAGTAGGAGCAACCGTTATTACTTTTCTAGAACAAGTGGCCTGAACTTTGGGACAGTTATTGTCTTTCAGGCACCCAGTCACTTCCTAGTTGAGAGTCCTGCTCCAGATGGCTAGACTTGACTGTGTCTGCAAAGAATGGTATTAGGCAATAGAAGCCCAAGAACTTCTCTTTTTGGGCAAAGAGACTCTCTTATGGTACAATTTTTGAAAAGGAAGAAATTGTTCCACAGTGAAGCAACTAAGAGTTTTGAATAAAAATATTCAAAGTTTTCACTTCTAATATTCTACGGTTATTTAAAATACATTTAAAATAAAATGTAATAGAACTATCTCTATCTTTCAGCGTCTTTATCTCTGGAAGGAGGCAAAGGGGAGTAGGCAGTGAAGAACGGGAGAAAGCAGGGAGACACAGATACACTTGGGAGAGGGTCGGACGCCAGCGGCTGCCTCTTGGTGGTCACCGGCAAGCATTCCCGAGGGGCCTGCGCTAAAGGTTTCATGTTGGCTTAATAATGTCAGACAACCCGAGGATCCACTGAATGGATAAATACATGTGGTGTATCCATACAATGCAATATTACTGGGCCTTTAAAAAAGGAAATTCCGATACATGCTTCAATGTGGATGAAGCCTTGAAAACATTATGCAAAGTGAAATAAGCCAGATGCAAAAGGACAAATATTGTATGATTTCACTCACAGGAGATACCTAGAATTGTCAAATTTATACAGAAAGTAGAAGGTGGTTGCCAGGGGCTGGAGGGGACATAGGAATGAGATTTAGTGTTCAATGGATACGGTTCCATTTGGGAAGATGAGAAGAGCTCTGGAGATGGATGGTGGTGATGGTTGCACAACAGTGTGAATGTACTTAATCCTACTGAATTGTACAGTTAAAAATAGTTAATATGAAAAAAAATAGCTAGGATGGTGAATTTTATGTTACTTGTATTTTACCACAATAAAAAATAATTTATATTAAAAGTTTTACACTGTTAGAAAGTGGCCAAATCGACCTTGGGATATCTACTTTATGGCGTCCCTCTGGCTATAAAAATGGTGTCTATGATGAGTATGTAATAGAATGCAAAATGCTTATGACAATGTTGAGTGCACACACACTCAATACACACACACACACACACACACACACACCAATAACATCTATGAAAAAATAAACAACAACAAAGACCTTAAGGAAATAAATCCAAATAGAGCCATGGTTGTCTTTATGTTATAATGCTTTTTGTTTCCTTCTATTTTCCAATGATTATTTTGTTACGCATGTACTACTTTTAAAGGGGGAAAATAACACAGAATTTCATTTTTCTCTGTAACTTTATTTGAAAAGAAAGGAAGAATGAAAAACCTTTATGCCTTTTGTTCCTAGAGGCTTTTAAACCTAAAAGGAAACTGAAATTAATTAGGCTGCCCACCACTTTCACTTCTTTCCTATTTTTGTATCATGGATGCCCCTGGAAGGCTGGTGAAGCCTGTGGCCATTCTCAGAATGGTATTTTTTTAAATTAATTAATTTTTGGCTGCGTTGGGTCTTCATTGCTGCACGCGGGCGTTCTCTAGTTTTGGCAAGTGGGGCTACTCGTCTTTGTGGTGCGCAGGCTTCTCACTGCCATGGCTTCTCTTGTTGCAGAGTCTGGGCTCTAAGCAGGCGGGCTCAGTAGTTGTGGCATGCAGGCTCTGTAGTTGTGGCGCACAGGCTTAGTCGCTCTGCGGCACTTGGGATCTTCCCGGACCAGGGCTCAAACCCACATCCCCTGCATTGGCAGGCAGATTCCCAACCACTGAGCCACCAGGGAAGTCCCAGAATGGTATTTTTAAGTGCTTAAAACAAAGTGTATAGGGTTACAAAGGAAAGTGATTATTCTGAAATATATTATCAAAATATATTTTAAAATTGTGATATATAGTATCAATCACAGTCCAGAGAGGAAAAAAGGAAATTACACCAGTTCTATTAATAGAAGCAATTTAATACAGATGTTGGATGACTGAGACGGCAAAGGGGACTTGGGTAACACAGAGGTAATACTTTGTGGAACAGCTAGGGCTGGGGGAACAAAGGGCTTGGTTAGCGTACCCCAAAGGCTCGGAAGGCACTGTGCTCCAGAATCTCCTATGGGGCTCCATAATGGTAGTTTCTGAGAGCATGAAAAATACTAGAAACAGAACCGACGGCGGCTGCCTGGGTGGAGGCCGTTGCTGGGGTGATGCTCACAGAAACAGGAGGCAGACAGGGAGGAGTGGGTCCTGTCTCCTTCCTTGGCCTCAGAGTTGCCCTCTAGGGCCTGGGCAGAGCCCAGAGAGATGAGGTGTGTAGGGCTCTAGCCCCAGCATCACAGGGCTGGGAAGAAGCGGGATTTGGAGCAGAGAGGCAACAGCTTAATAACCAGCCCAAATACGAGCTTCTTTCTTAGTGTACTGAGTGACAAGAGCTCATATCCACCATAATATCGACACAGCCTTGTACATTTCCACAGCTGTCTGCAACCACCGAAAACTGACATAAAAATAGTTGGTCCGGGCTTCCCTGGTGGTGCAGTGGTTGAGAGTCCGCCTGCCGATGCAGGGGACACGGGTTCGTGCTCCGGTCCGGGAAGATCCCACGTGCCGCAGAGCGGCTGGGCCCGTGAGCCATGGCCTCTGAGCCTGTGCGTCCGGAGCCTGTGCTCCGCAATGGGAGAGGACACAACAGTGAGAAAGTTGGTCCTTGGTGATGAAATCACACACTTTCTAAAGTTTTGGGCCTACATTCATAATTGGAGGTAATGCTCCTCTTTTTTTCTGATCCAATTTCAGGGATCCTTTGAAATCTAAACAAAGGCCCTTGGAGGATGATTGGACCCAAAGTTAAGAATCCTTCTGGGTGTTTCAAGATGTCAAATACAGTTCTTTTTCTTCCTTAATTTTTGCTTTAAAAAGTCACATGACTGATCACATGATCACATGATTGCTCACCGATACCAGGTTTCTTTTTTCTTTTTTCTTTTTTTTTTGCTGTACGCGGGCCTCTCACTGTTGTGGCCTCTCCTGTTGCGGAGCACAGGCTCCGGACACGCAGGCTCAGCGG
>NW_006779703.1:807899-824719 GCF_000442215.2 Lipotes vexillifer
GGCGGACTCTTAACCACTGCGCCACCAGGGAAGCCCCCAGGTTTCTTTTTAAGCTTTGAAAGGGAAAATAATATTACCCCAAATTCATGCCTTGGTGCATCTCTCTAACTGATATTATCAACCATCCTGCAAATAGTAAATAGTAATTTTTGCATTTTATTGATCATATTATGCCTATTTCTGAATGCCACAGAAAATAAAGTAGACACACAACCGTGCTTACATCCTCAACCGCTCTCCTGGAGGACATGGATTCCTGGATGGTCTTCAGAGCTCTTTCCTGTAAGGTCCCCTCTCAGCCCCACCACTTTGACTGTGACCCAGATGTCCCCCAACACCAGGTCTCTATTTCTTTTCTCTTGACTTATCCAAGTTTCAGCCCACCTGCCAGGTGGACATTTCTACCCGGGGGTCCCAAAGTCACCTCAAGCTCGAGACGTATTCAAAACGGAACTTGTGTCGCCTCCAAGGGTCTTTCCTCTGCATTTCCTCCTCCGAGGGGGCACTACCAGCCAGTGCCTCCTAAGAAGGCTTTCTCTAATGTGTCTGGGCTTCAGTTCCCTCATCAGTGAAGGAGAGGCAGTAACAGTCACAACCTCCTGGACTGTCGTAAGGACTAAATATGCTGCCAGGTCTTGACATCAGTAAATGCCCGCCCCTGCGAGGTTGGTGCTCTCCCCCCTCCGCCGGCAGTGCATCACTGAGTCGGCTTCGTCTCCTAATGTCACTTCAACGTGCCCCCAGGGCCACTGCCTTAACCCGGCCTCAGCGTGACTCCTCAGAATGATCAGAATTGTCCCCAGTGCCCACCCCACCCCCCACACTGCTGCAGAGTCTTCTCATCCACTCATTCAGTCAGTCATCATGTGCGGGTGAGGGCTGCCACGGGTCAGGACCATGGACATAACAGTGAGCAAGGAGCAGCCACACCTCCGGGGGGAAGGGTGATGTTAAATAATTGCCAAAAAAGTAATTAATTGTCATGGTGAGTGCCATGACATTCAATGAAAATATCCCCAGATGCAGACAGAAAATACAGCTTTGTGTTTCTAAGGAAACAAGAAGTGATTCCAAGCGGGGAGGGGTGGGGAAGGAGAGCCCTCCTGTGAGACCTGTGAGGCTTCCCTCTGAGAGCCAGGCAAAGAGCAAACTCCCAGACATCACCAAGCCTCCTAGATGCCAGCCTGGCATCCTGCCACCAGCCACTCAACCATTGCCCTTAAATCCCACAGACCAGCAACAGAAGACTGCCTCCTGATGCTGACTTCAAACGTTTGAGACTGAATCCCCATGTTTCTTTTGTTCCACGAAGACAATTTATAAAACCATAACGGTAATTGTAATCAAAAAGGACCCAACCCTCAGCTGAGGAACTTTGGTAACAAGTTCATTTATGTCAGAGTTTTAGTTAATATAGAAACAAGATCACTCTTCTGTCCCCCAGATGGAATATACATGCATTGATAAGTCTACTCTTAATCTATAAAGCTTGAACAATTCCACTGACTGTAAAAGCATTTCATCATGCTCTATGAAGAAATGAAAAACTGTAACTATTTACTAGAGTCACTGAAAGTCAGAATTTTCTGGCTTATCTATAGCAATACTTGAAAATACAAGGTAAATCACATTGCAAGGTTTTGTTTAGAGTTTCAAGCTAAGGGAAATATTTTAAAATATATATCATCAATTCTAAGATATTTGTAAGGTCTTATTTCAATATATGATAAAGTAGGCACTCTCTTAGAATAACCAGAATAATAAACCAAATATAAAACAAACTTAGGTCAATTTTTTTTTAAGGGCAAGATAAAATTTGTGTTATGCAGGTGCAGAAAATTTTCTGCTTTCCAGTTTGAACAAGTAATATGATCATAAATGGATACCTAAGAATTTTTAAATCTTTGATTTCTATTCAATTCTTTATTTTTCAAATCTTAAATTTCTCATTGAACACAAAAGTCTAACTCTCTTGCCTAAGAACCACATTTTCCATTTCTATTTTAAGAAGTTTTATGTTGTCTACCACATATAAACGGTCATTAACAAGACAAGAAATGGAGGGCACTGACCCTTCCTCTGTAAAGTGTCCATCAGTGACTATATGTCCTGAGACTGAGCTGCTTGTTGTGGGCTTCCGTAGACTTCTAGAAACTGTGAGGACCCAAAACAGTACCGTTCATACCGCTGCAGAGATTAGAATGAGGAGAAGAAACTCTCAACCTGGCGCACAGTGAAAAAGCCTTAAGAAAAATGTTGCCACACCGGTCATTCATGTCACTCTAACTGTAATTTACTTAGAGAGGTGGTCTAAGATATTTCACAAGGGAAACACGCACACGCATGCCCAGACACATGTAAGGCCTGTACTGAGCAGGGGCCCTAGCCCCTGGCCAGATGGCCAGCTTCTCTGAGGGGACCATGGAAGTGCGGGGAAGGAGCAAGGAATTGGCGGGCGGCCCACTGCAGCCTCTGAGCCTTGACAGGGCCCCCTGAACCGGCCCCTTCCCCTGCCCCCAGCTCTTCCTGCCGCATTTCTCTGTGGTTGTCGTGAGAATACAAAAGACTCAACACAAATGTCATTGCAGTGGTTCACCTCTGATTGGAAAGTGTCCAACTTAAGTGTTGAACAGTGAGAGAGAATCTATTCTGTGCCATCCTGGGTTTCTGATGTGTGACAAAAAAATAGCTTTCATGGGACCATGGGCGGTGCCTGGTTTGTTTTCATAGGTTGAGGCTAAGTGCTTCAGAGCCCGAACTGATGTGGAAAGTCTCCGGCTCTTGGATTTGCACCTCCATGGCAGCTTAGAACCACCCACTACCACTTGCAGGGTATGTGAGCAGTGCACGTTGTTACACGGTCCTCGGCTGACACCACGAGCCGACACAAGTTCACTGCTCATCACTTGCAAAGGGGGATACCAGTGTTACAGCAATAATTGCCACGTGAACCAGAAGGGGTTCCCTTAGTTCAGGATCCCGGGACCCTTTTCGGATGCAGTGGACTGGTTCTCCATATACGACCTGAAGATATAGTGAGTCTCTTCAGATAAAACAAGGGGGTGGACGGGAACCTTGGAAGGGGAAGGTTCGCTGTAAGCACCCCCCTGGCCCCCGTGTGCTGTGCTCAGCACGTCCGCTGGACTCTCAAAGGAAACATTTTTCCATGAGGCTGATGACAAAAACAAGTGATAACACTGTGTACCAGATGCTATTGAAATGCCTGACATGCTTTATTCTGCTCTTTCTCACAACAGCCCCATCAAGAGAAAGGATCCCACTCTCCGATTTGGGACCAAGGCAGAGACGGGGTGAGTGGCTCATCAAGGTCCTGTAACCAGGAGGCAGTGCAGCCGGATGTAGGCCCAGGACGCAGAACTGGCAGGAACGTGGTCCCCAAGCTTTCACCAGATAGTCACTGAACACTGTGTCAGATGCTGCGTTGGCACTTTATGGGTTTATCTCATTTAAGCCTCAACAGCCCTGAAAGGTGGGTATTATTATTCCCGGGCATCTGTGCGGAAACTGTGGCTGGGAGTTGAGTGATGGACTCCAGCTGACACAGGTTCGAGGCCGCAGGGCCGCACCAGGAGCTCAGCTGTGCTCCCCTCCCCATAGTCCTGGCTCTTTCCTACCCTATCCCTGCCTCCATCAGACAAATGTTTTCTCTCTTCCTTCAAACCACAGCTGGAAGGGGCCTCCAGACATGATCTGGCCTGGTCGCTGCTTCCAGCAGATGTCACTATTCCAGTCTTGACAAGTGACCTGTCCAAGGTCACACGGCCGAGCAGCCACACCTAGAACAGAGCAATCTCCGTTTCAACAACACCGCTTTCTGCCCTGCCAGTTGTGTTATAATAACGGCAAATAGCTTTACTGGGGACATTGCAGACTTTTTCCTCTCGGTGAAAAAACCCAGTTGACAAATCATCCTTAGATAATGCGTTATTTTTTCCCTTTTGGAATTACAACCATCTACCACCATTTGTCAAATGTCCAAGAACACAGGAAACGTATTCCTCCCAGCTGGTTTTTGTTAATGGCTCAGTGTCTAATATTCAGATTTGTCCAGACTCTCGTGATCTCCTGCCAGAAGCTGATTCAAGCCCACTCTCCAGGCAGTGGTGAGCGAGGCTTTGTGTCCAGCAGACACATCTCATACAGGGGTGGAAGTTGAGGAGAACTTGTAGGCTTCTGCTCATCAGCAACTGTTTCCTAGGGAACAATGTGATGGAACAGCCAGTCGGTGTTTAAGGGGATTGTGTTACTTTTAAAGAGAGGATTGTGCGTATGCATTTACCAGAGGTGGAGTCATCTTTTTGGTCCCACTTAAGTCCAACCTTCTGCTCTCATTCATCTGATCAAAGTACTGTGACGGCTTCAACATCTTATAAGATAAGCCCAGTGGAGAACCTATTTTAGGGCTATCAAGCACCTGCATAGGCATGTTTCTCTCAGGCAATGAGGAAGATGTTCAACTCCTAATCTCAACTGAGAAAACATATTTGCAATAGCTATGAAATGGGTTAATAAGCAATCTACAAATCACCAAAAAACAAAAAAAATAAATAAATACTAACACTCCAAGACATGTTTTGGCAATTTGAAAAATAACTTCCAAAAACGAAGAATCAAAAAGCCACCAGCTTTTAGCTCTCAAATTTACAAAGGCTAAGAATAATCATAGCACTTAATCTTGTGGTGAGGAAGACACTTTCTTTCAGACAACACAGATGCCAACGTAAACTGATATAGCCTTTCAGGAAAGCAGTTTGGAAACAAATATCAGGGTTCTTACACATGTTTTCACTTTTAAAGTCTATATTTGCACTTCTAATATTCTGATTTAAGGAAATAATTTGAAGTACAAAACATTATTTACTCTTAAAGACATTCACTGCAATGTTACTCACAACTGAGAGAAAAAAAAAAACAAACCTGTAAAAAAACCTTTCCAACAACAGGAAAACGAAGACATGATGGAACATCCTCAGTGCCATATTCTGTGCCCATTAAAACGTTTTTCAGAGCATTCGATACCCAAGGTTGCACTAATTTCTTTCCTTAAGAAAGACAATAAAGAATGCAGAGGGGAGGGGAGGGGAGGGGAGGGAGGGAGAGGAGGCTGAGAGGCCCCTGGTGTTATCCTAAGACTTGTAACTTTACCCTGGAAGCTACAGGGAGTCATTAAGGGTGGTAAAGAGCGAGACTGTGGCGTGAGGTCTGTGTTTGCTAGGGATCCCTGGGACACCAAGATGAAGACCGGTTTGAGGCGGGGGTCAGTTTGGGAAGCCCACAGGCTAGGAAGCTACCGAGGCAACCACGTGAGGTGAGCAGGCCTCAGCCAGGCCGTGTTCACAACTCCACAGTGGGAGGAACATGGGGGGGCGGTCCTGGCTCAGGTGGCCGTGAGCGGGTAGGGACGCGAGACACCGGAGGGGCAGCGGCTGGTTGGAGATGAAGAGCCTCAGAGTTGGGGGTCGGGGATGTCGGGTAGTCAGGCCGAGTTCAAAGGGTGGTCAGGGCGGGACGTGGAGACATGGTGAGGGGTGTTAACGCCGTATGTGTGGCCGGAGTGGCACAGAGAACAGCCTGGGACGGGGCAGAGGAGCCTGGGTGTTTTGAACCTTGAACCAGAGACACACGGGGTCAGGGGCCACGGGAGCAGCAGGTGAGTTGCCATGGAAACCCTGCGTCAGAGGCAGCCCTGTAAATCAAGCCCCAGGGGAAGAACGGGCCCCAAGGCCCCGAGAGTTGACCGCTGTCCCAGCTCTTCTGGACAGTAAGGATTGCCTGCCCTCCTTGCCGCAGGGAGATGGTGTCACCTACCCAGGCTTGGGGGCTTCTCTCTGCTGCACCAGCCAACTCAGCTTGCTGAAGGATGTCGAACAACCCCCCTCTGCAAACACACAAGATCGCTTCTACAGAGTTTTAATACTAACTAAGTTTATAAAGAGCATATATTTGTTGCTGTACACCTGAAACTAAGACAACATTGTAAATCAACTATAGTCCATTATAAAAGAAAAGTTTTTTAAGAAGAGCATATGTTTGCTTTGTTTTTGTAGTAGCTTTTGGCAGTTTCATGGCAGAAAATGAGTTACTCAGAATAAAAACCCTCCTTTAAATATTGTGCTGATAATCAGTAAGGCATCAGATTAAGATATTTTGAGTTGCAGCTATCTCTGGGAACCAACTCATTCTTATGAGAAGAGTGGATTCCCATGCTGACTCTGAAATCCGGGAGAAATGGCAGGATCCCTATGTTTTGTAGATTATAGATTACTTTATTTATATGTTTTATTCAAAATCACAGGCTCTTAAAATTATTTCAAAATATAAAAACAGAACAATTCACTCCAGTAAATAAGAAAATTAGCATTTCTTTCTTTTTAAACTGAATTACTATTGTATTTTACCTTAATGTTTATTTGAAACCCTTAGACTTTAGTTTCGTTAACTTCAAAAAGCATCAGTAAATAGTTTATTCCACAATAAGAAATGCTGCATTATTTAATAGTAAGAAGCTTACTTAAATGTTTCATAAATAATTAAAATTGTACGCGTTCTTTACGATACGTGAGAAACTCAATCTTTCAGCGTCAGCACAGTGCAGTGGGCTGATAATAACCCTCAAGTCGTTTATTAGTTTCCAGAAAAAACCCTACATGCAATTTTATGAATGGAAATTCCTGGCTGTCATGAAACTCTGCAAGGTAATGGAAAACTAAATCAAGGGGGCATGAAAATCAGTATGCTCCAAAAAATGCTCACATCCTTTGAACCCAGTGATTTCACTTCCAGCCACGACCAGAGATGCAGGCAAAGATGATTAAATGTGAACGTTTGACTCCATATTATTTATAGCAGAGGGAAATAGGGGCGGAAGGAAATAAACGCCCCTATTAAATAAATATAGTAAATATGGTAAATATAGATAGAACACTATGAAGCCACTGGGTAGAAAAAGTGCATTTAGAATGGATTATTTTATAAAATGATATTTTATCAAATTCTAAAATTTATCAATTTTAAAATTCTATAAAATGCTCAAAATTCTAGAATTCTTTGGGTCTTTCTGCAGCATGAGACACTGCCAGCTTCCCTCCCGAGTCTGGATGACTCCCCTCTGCCCCTGGCTCCTGGTGTGTGCCAGGTGAAACTTCTGCTCCCCTTTGTCCGTCCAAGGCCCCCAGCACTTCATTCTCAGCACCCCACTCTCCTGATCTCCTTAGGAGACCTCATGGGCCCATGTGGCTCCGACCATCCCTGAATGAGATGACTCCCAACTGTAGGCCAATGTGTCTGAACGTTTGCTAGATCTTTCCATTTGGGCAGCCCTCAGATACCTCAAACACAACACTTTCAGTCACTTTCCCTGTTCCCCAACCTGCCCCACCAACCCACTGGCTCCCCAGTCTGAATAAATGGTACCATGACAGTGCACCATCCTCCCCCAAGCCCGGAAGTCAAGCTGTTCACCTCTTTCCCCCCTTGTCTTACAGAATGGCCACAATCTTTGTCAATCATGTTTTAAAGCCAAAAAATCTACTCATTTTAGTTAAACCAGTTCCAGGTGTTAATGGTAACCAGTGTATTTTAATTCAGAGAAAATAGGTTTCACTATAAATAGCCAGATGGAGAAAGGGGGCATAAAACTGTCCTAGTTATAAGGTATTATTAATGGATTTTACTGCAGAACAAACAAGTAGTTCAGGTCAGCTTATCACCTATGGTTATACATCTTCAAGTCCCAACAGAAAGGAAAAAAATACTTTCAGTAGTTGGGCCTGAAAAAAAAAATGTCTTTCCTTATCTTGTTGAAGGCCTTAAGAGCACAGGACACACACCACACACTTCAGCCCCGAAGAACAAAATCATACAGGTGACACTTAGGACACCTGCCCCAGGTTGCATACACTCCTCCAAAAATTCACGTCCGCCCAGAACCTGTGACCGTGACCTTATTCGGAAATGGGCTAAGATGCAATCAGGCTAAGACAAAGTCATCCTGGATGCAGATGGGCCCTCATTCGATGACTGGTGTCCTTATACGAAGAGAGAAGCCTGAACACAGAGACACAGACAGACAGGGAGAAAGCTCTGTGAAGACAGAGGCAGAGGTTGGAGGGATGTGTGTACAAGCCAAGGCACCCCAAGGTTCCGGTGACCCCCAGAAGCTGGAGAGAGGCAATGAACAGACTCTCCCTCAGAGCGTCCGGAAGAAACTAACCTTACTGACACCTTGATTTCAGGCTTCTGGCCTCCAGAACTGTTAGAGAATAAATTTACGCTGTCTTAAGCCACCCAGTTTGTGGCAGTTACGGCAGCCTCAGGACACTAATACAAACACACTGTCATATGTTGCCCTGGGCACACCAGTCTTCAGATCGATTTTATATTTTGCCCAGAGGAATCTTGGTGACTCCTGTTCTGGGGACTCACAGGTACCTGGGTCGGGAGAGCCTCTGCCAGGCAGCCTGGCCATATAACTGCAGATGGTGGACTCAGAAAACAGAGAAACACTGCCATCTTTCTTTCTGCACCTGTCCCTGGGCAGGGCACGCTGGATGTACTCCCCATGACTGGTATGTCTCTGTCACAGTCCTCAGCTTCATTTTAAAATCCCATTGATGGCGACAAGGCCATTGGTATCCTCATCACTCTTCTGCTTCTGCCCCAGAGGATTAGCAGTAAGGACAGAGACTGAACCATGGGTGACGATAGAGGCACCCATACAGCAACGTCCCCTGGGCAGGGATTGCAGGTGGACCAGAGGCCCAGAGCAAGACAGAGGGGTAAGGAAGAGTGAGGGGCCAAGTCCCAGATTCAACTAGGATCCAGAAGGAGAGAGGGGATGCTGGGGAGGGCAGCCCGACAGCTGAAGACCAACCCTCCTTTACACCAGGGCGCCAGGGCCGTGCCTGGGCTGGGGATGCAACAGAAAGGGCCCAACCCCACATCACGAGCTGGGTGTCTGACTTCCAGAAAGATGGAGACAGGGGTTCTCTCTCGGGAGTGGCCTCGATTTCTTGTGCTTATTCTTCTCTTGTATTGTTGGTCTTTACAACTTCTCGGAGTTCTTTCTGTATCAGGAAAATCAGCCTTAGTGATACAAGTTGCAAATATTTTTTTCTCTTGTTTGACTTTCTTTTGATCTATTTTGTGTGTGTGTGTGTGTGTGTGTGTGGTACGTGGGCCTCTCACTGCTGTGGCCTCTCCCGCTGCAGAGCACAGGCTCCGGACGCGCAGGCTCAGCGGCCATGGCTCACGGGCCCAGCCGCTCCGTGGCATGTGGGATCTTCCCGGACCGGGGCACGAACCCGCGTCCCCTGCATCGGCAGGCGGACTCTCAACCACTGCGCCACAGGGAAGCCCTCTTTTGACCTATTTTTAATGTTGGCTTTCACCATAATGAATACACGTAAACATTCACGTTTACATAAGACAAACGTAAACATCTTTTCTTTTGTAACTCCTATGTTTTGTATCTTACTTTGAAAAGCTTTCCAATATTATTTCAAAATTCTCTCATTTCTTCTTGTAATTTTTTCATTTTTTTATATTTAAATCTTTGATTTTCTTATTTTAAGTTTGTGCCCAAGCAGTTATTTAATAAAATCTTTTCCCCCAATGGTTTGAAATGCTCCTTTTGCCATATATTTATTTACTTCTGCATTTCCTAGTTTGTACCTCACCTACCTGCCTGTTCTGAGATGTATGCCCAGAACCATACAGTTTTATTTATTATAGATTTATAATGTGTTTAATATCTTAAGGCTAATCCCCCTAGGAATTTTACTTTTTTGGAATTTCCTGGTTATTACTGCTTGCTAATTTTTCTGTACATATCTTAGAATCAGGTTGTCTAGTTCCAAAAGAAATCCTATTGCTATTTTGATTGGAACTGGCATTATGTTGATTAATGTGGGAGGCTTGATCTTTTTCTGAAGTTAAGTCATCCCAATGAAGAACACAGTATGCCTGTCCTGCTATTGAAATCTTTGGCATCTCTAAGTAATGTTTTAAAGATGACTTCACATAAACTGTGCTGGTGTTAGCCTTATTCCTTGGTATTTTATGTATTTTGCAGCTATTAAATGAGGCTTTTTCTTCCATTATAGCTTCTAACTGGTCATTGCATGATTATATGGAGGCTACCGATTTCGGTGCAGTACTTTACAGCCAACCAACCTACTGGATTCTTGCATGGTTTGTAATCGCTTTTCAGGTGGTCCTGTTGGTCACAGCATTTCCACACTGGTTTTAACCTTAGTCCTACAGCTCAGTGGGTACAATGTTCACTACCAGTTCTTTTGTGTAGTGTTTTACTTATTACTTGGTTGCACTGATTCTCAAACTTGGGGTTTTCAAAAATACCAGTAACTCGGTGGCAAGAGCAGAGCACCTGACTTAATTAGTATAGGGTGTGGCCTGGGCACAGGGATTTGTAAAGGATCTCCAGCTGATTCCATGGAACGACATTACATGGAAGACACTGTCTTTAATAGTTTATTCAAGAAGGGCTTATGGGAGTGATATTCCTAAATTCTTGCATTTTCAAAACTGGGATTTTATTCCCGTACACATCCTTTCAGAGAAACTCTATGCATATATAAACAAATACAACATTTTTTCTCCTCAACTTTGAATGACAGTTTGGGGTATACCATTCTTGGTCATCCTTCCTTTTCTTAGCTTTGTGGCCATTACTCCAACCGTCTTTCACTTTGTTGTTGTTTTTTTAAATTTTTTTTTGGCTGCCTTGGGCCTTTGTTGCTGCGTGCGGGCTTTCTCTAGTTGCGGCGAGCGGGGGCTACTCTTCGTTGCGGTGCGCGGGCTTCTCATTGCGGTGGCTTCTCTTGTTGCAGAGCACGGGCTCTAGGCGTGTGGGCTTCAGTAGTTGTGGCACGTGGGCTCAGTAGTTGTGGCTCGTGGGCTCTAGAGCGCAGGCTCAGTAGTAGTGGCTCATGGGCTTAGTTGTCCCGCGGCATGTAGGATCTTCCCAGACTAGGGATCGAACCTGTGTCCCCTGCACTGGCAGGTGGATTCTTAACCACTGAGCCACCAGGGAAGTCCCCTGTCTTTTACTTTGTTACCATGGAGAAGTCTGAGGCCAGCATGAATATGTTTCCCTCATGTGCGACTTGATCTCTTTGCCTAGTTTCCCACGGAAATCTTTATTATGGCTGTCTAGAAACTTTATTAGACTGTGTCTTGGTAATGACTGTACTATGACTCTATTTTCTGGGTCACAGTGCAAATTTAAATCTTCTTTTCCTTCTGAGATGTTTTATTAATTTATATTTCGAAATATTTACGCTGTTCTGTTTATTTTGGCTTCTTCAGGGATTCTAATTTTGCATGTTAAATCTCCTTTGCCTGTCCTACCAATCACAGCAGCATCTACAAATGCTTAAAAAGTAAAAGTCTGTACAGGTATAAAAGGCACATTTATTTTTGTCCTATAGGCCTACTTCTCCAAAGTGAAATGTATACTCTTCTCATTATATTTTTTCTCATCCTTTTTTAGTTTCTATTTTTATTTGTACTGTACAATGAATTAACTTTCATTGTGGTAGTGCATGTATAATTTACGAATAAGTGACCATACGTGTGTTGGATGGATATTCCATCAGAAATCTGCTGCTGTCCTCCACAATGCTTGGTGTCAATACAAAAGTACTGAGCACTGTGGCTTTGAGGTGTCTGAGGCCCACAGCCAAGAACCACTGCTTTCAAAATCTAGCCAAAGTCTTGTACATATAGTTGCTCAATAAATATTAGTCATTTTACTGATCTTGGAAGGTAATATTTCAATAATATAATAAACCATGTATCTCAACTTGGTCCCCCAAAAAGGGCATAAATGTAATTTGAGTAAATCTATTCAAAGATTTCAAAATCCATGCCCCCCCCCCAAATCCATGCCTCACTCCTGCCCAGTATAATAGCTAGTACCTTTTCTTTAATTATTCTTACTTTAACCCTTAACTGCATAAAAAAGAAGGCTGCGATCTCAAACAACCAAAAGGGAAAATTATGTAGGTAGCACTGATTTGCTTAGGCAATTTTTGCTTCATTTGGTTTTTAATATATAATACAATTGCCACCAAAAATTGGTCTTTTTTTTTTTTTTTAAGGCTACATAGGTAATTCGTGCCAGGGAGATCCTCCTCCCCATCTTCCCAATCCCTACACACAAATTACAGGTGCAGGGAGTCAAGGTCAAAACCCAAAGGAAACAAGAGAGAAACAACCTTAATAACAAAACTGACAGAGTCTCCTGCATGAATAAATCTCAGACTGGGAACCAAGAGCTTACATTTCAGAAAATAAGAAGAGACCGGAAAGAGATTCCTGCCCTGTTGGAATTATGGGTTCTTTTCAATAATAATCTGAGGAGAAAAAAGTAGTCTTCCTCTTGTTGTGTCTTTTATTATTTCAACTGAGGGTCTGGATATTTTTGGATATAAAAAGATATAAGGGCTTCCCTGGTGGTGCAGTGGTTGAGAGTCTGCCTGCCGATGCAGGGGACGCGGGTTCGTGCCCCGGTCCGGGAAGATCTCATATGCCGCGGAGCGGCTGGGTCCGTGAGTCATGGCCGCTGAGCCTGCGCATCCGGAGCCTGTGCTCCGCAACGGGAGAGGCCACAACAGTGAGAGACCCGCGTACCGCAAAAAAAAAAAAAAAAAAGATATAAAAATATCTTTGGACACTTTTCCTTTTGTTTATATGACTGGGTTTCAATCAACACTGAGCTGGTATGTTTTCTACAGGGAATACACAGAACTGTCTTTGGTTAAATCATATTATGAGGTTAAAAAGATGAACTTTATACATCCAATCACAACACAAGCAAGCAGGTTAGCTTCCGTGGATTTAGGAGATTTAGACAACCTGCCCCATGTGCTTTGGTGGCCTGGAGAGTCTTCTGAAATCACTGTAACCTTGCTAGGCAATTGTGATTTCAAAAAATTATTTTTGATTGTTGTGCCCTAGAATAGTAGTTCCTAAGTCAATCTGGGCACAAAAATAGTTTTTTCAGTCGTCCGAGATGTCCACACCCCAGCCTGGGCTCGCCCCCAGCTCTGAGCACCCCTGGCTGAGTGACCCTCCCAGAGGGGCCACGTCTCAAGCCACCATGTGCTGGTTTCTAAGCTACTGACTCACATGGTAAAAGAGTAACTAACAGTTTAAAATGCCTTTCATGTGCCAGACGCCCTTAACATTGAAAAAAAGTCACTTGTAAACTGAAACCAACTAAATATTATAAATACCAAAATAAATTGAAAACATTAAGATCATGTGGATAACAACTCGATCCACTGTTGGGGCCGATCTAAAGTTTGATCTGAAGTAATTTCATTCCAGATTAAGATTTTACTGCCACTGCAAGTCACAGCCATTTGTCCATTTCCTAAAATTCTCAGGTTGCTCTAATGATGAACGTGTAAGTGATCGCCTCCCTGAACAGACAGGCCTTGTTGGGGCTAAAGAACTGTAAGCACCTCCTCACTGAAGCATTTAAATATAGTAAGAAGGGGACATCAGGCCTGATGGAGTGAGGTCAGCCCTGCCTGGGAGAGCTGCCAGGAAACATGGTAGCACATCTGGGTCCTGACAGCGAATCGATGTGTATCCTTGGGCGAGTCCTAGGCCCTCTGAGTCTTGTTTTTCAAATGAAGGAGATGGGCTGGAAATAAATAATCTCTAAGACCCCTTCCAGCTCTAAGTTATTATGATGGCTTGATTTAATGCCATGCATCTAGGAGAGCACTTGTCACCTGGCCCTGTTTGATCTGAGCGGAGAGCTTGGTGATGCTTTATGCACCATTTATAGAGCCAGAACTTTGGCGGGAACAGCTGCTCTCCGCCAAGTCACCGAGCCCAAGTGCCTCCCCGCTAAGAAGCACCTCGGGGTCGGCCCGCCCTCGTGGCATCCGCAGGCGGCCGGGTGACAGAATGGAAAGGAATGAGGTGATGAATGGCTCTCAAACAAAAAGCTGGGCTCAGAGCTATTTGCAGACAGACAGAGACTCAGGAAAGCATGAGGTTGCCGGCCCGGCTTTCCTATCTGCTGACCCAGCTGCTGCTTCCGGGGCAGATGACAGCAGTGCTCCAGGCCGAGTGACAGGCCGGAGGCGTGGAGGAGCCGGGTGCACCCTCAAACCTCCCCAAGGGCTGCCCACCCCACAGCCCGTGAGTGTGGCTGACGCCCGAGAGCTGTCACCTGCTGGCATCGTTCTGATGGTCCCCAACTGCGGGGAAGCCTTGACCGTGGGTGCCCAGAAGTGAAGCAGACTTGCCAGGTCCCCAGGGAGCCGCCTCTGATGAGGTCACACATCTAGATTAGAATGCTTTCCAGTTCTAAGACTGTGAAGGGACCCAGACAGAAGGGGAGGCTCACTGCCCATGACCACCTCCCCTTCCTGGTGAAATGGGGGCAACGGACAGGGTGCCTGTGGATAAGGCACAAGGGCAGGTTACAGGGAAGCATGATCATTTCTGTGTGTGTGTGTGTGTGTGTGTGTGTGTGTGTGTGTGTGTGTGTGTGTGTGTGTGTGTGTGTGTGTGTTTTAACAGCTTTACCGGGGTATAATTCACAAACCAGTCATCTCCTTTGGGTGTACAATTCAAGGATTTTCGGTACATTTACAGAGCAGTGCAACCATCGCCGCACTAATTTTAGAACATTTCCATCAACCCAGAGATATCTGTTTTATATAATCTGTTTGGTATGATCTGTTTGTAGACACACTCCCTGGAAGCATATTTAGCCTGGCCTGAAAATTATACCAAATTAAGGGTTTACTTGATTTTTTGCTGCCTCCAAGGTCACCATGGAGAAGTGGCCCAAAGTGATCGCTTTCTCTCCTTAACTTTGTACATTTTTAATGTTTTGCCCACGATCTTCTATACAGCTAAACCCCTTCACAGAATGACCCCCATTTTCTCGTTTTTAATTCCTTTCTCATCCCTACCTCCCATCTGGCACTCCCCACCTCGCCCCTGCAGTCCGACCCTGCCTCAACTTCCCTCTCTCCCTACACCCTTTTCTTTTACGGTAAAATACACATAACATAAAATTGACCATCTTAACCATTTTTAGGTGTACACTTCAGTGGCATTAAGTACGTTCACATCGTTGTACAACCATCACCACCACCCATTTCCAGAACTATTTTCATCTCCCTCAACCGAAAGTCTCTTCCCATTAAAGACCAACTCCCCCTCGCGCTCCCCCAGGCCCTGGCCCCCACCATCTCCTTCCTATCTTTAGATTCCACCTCATACAAGTGGAATCACGCAGTCTTTGTCTTTTTGTGACTGCCTTACATCACTTAGCAGAATGTCTTCAGGGTTCATCCATGAGATAGCGTGTGACAGAACTTCCTTCCCTTTTTCCAAACTTAAGACTATATTCCCCACACTGTACATTTCATCCCCATGACTCATTTACTTTCTAACTGAGAGTTGGTACCTCTTAATTCCCCTCCCCTATTTCACTTGTCCCCCATCCCCCTCCCCTCTGGTGACCACCTGTTTGTTCTCTGTATCTATGACTCTGTTTCTATTTTGTTATGTTTGTTCAGTTGTTTTGGTTTTTAGATTCCACATTTAACTGAAATCACACAGGATTTGTCTTCCTCTGACTTATTTAGCATAATACCCTCTAGATCCATCCATGTCGTCGCAAATGGCAAGATTTCATGCTTTTTTATGGCTGAGTAGTATTCCACTGTGTGTATATGTGTGTGTGTGTGTATATATACACACACATATATATACATGTATATATATGTATATATACGTATATACATTTATATATGTATACACACACACACACACACCGTCTCTTCTTTATTCATTTGTCTATCCATGGAAATTTAGGTTTCTTCCGTATCTTGGCCATTGTAAATGATGCTGCAAAGAGCACTGGTGTGCATATGTTCTTTTTTTTTTTTTTTTGGCTGTGCCACATGGCATGCGGGATCCCGACCAGTGATCCAACCCCGGCCCCCTGCGTTGGGAGTGCAGAGTCTTAACCACTGGACCTCCAGGGAAGTCCCACATATGTCTTTTTGAATTAATGTCTTGGTTTTCTTTGGAAAAATACCCAGAAGTGGAATTGCTGGATTGTACGGTAGTTTTATTTTTAATTTTTTGAGGAAACTCCAGATTGCTTTCCATAGTAGCTGTACCAATTTACATTCCCACCAACAGTGCACAAAGCTTCCTTTTTCTCCACATCCTCGCCAACCCTTGTTATTTCTTGTGTTTTTTTTAATTTTTTTTAATTTTTTATTTTTTAACATCTTTGTTGGGGTATAATTGCTTTACAATGGTGTGTTAGTTTCTGCTTTATAACAGAGTGAATCAGTTATACATATACATATGTTCCCATATCTCTTCCCTCTTTGTCTCCCTCCCTCCCACCCTCCCTATCCCACCCCTCCAGGCAGCCACAAAGAACCGAGCCGGTATCCCTGTGCCATGCGGCTGCTTCCCACTGGCTACCTACCTTATGTTTGTTAGTATATATATATCCATGTCTCTCTCTCGCCCTATCACACCTCACCCTCCCCCCTCCCCATATCCTCAAGTCTGTTCTCCAGTAGGTCTGTGTCTTTATTCCTGTTTTACCCCTAGGTTCTTCATAACATTTTTTTTTCTTAAATTCCATATATATGTGTTAGCATACGGTATTTGTCCTTCTCTTTCTGACTTACTTCACTCTGTATGACAGACTCTAGATCTATCCACCTCATTACAAATAGCTCAATTTCGTTTCTTTTTATGGCTGAGTAATATTCCAT
>NW_006779703.1:827825-835129 GCF_000442215.2 Lipotes vexillifer
ATGGTTGTTAGTATTTGCCTTATGTATTGAGGTGCTCCTATGTTGGGGGCATAAGTATTTACAATTGTTATATCTTCTTCTTGGATCGATCCCTTAATCATTATGTAGTGTCCTTCTTTGTCTCTTCTGATAGTCCTTATTTTAAAGTCTATTTTGTCTGATATGAGAATTGCTACTCCAGCTTTCTTTTGGTTTCCATTTGCATGGAATATCTTTTTCCATCCCCTTACTTTCAGTCTGTATGTGTCTCTAGGTCTGAAGTGGGTCTCTTGTAGACAGCATATATATGGGTCTTGTTTTTGTATCCATTCAGCCAATCTGTGTCTTTTGGTGGGAGCATTTAGTCCATTTACATTTAAGGTAATTATCGATATGTATGTTCCTATTCCCATTTTCTAAATTGTTTTGGGTTCGTTATTATAGGACTTTTCCTTCTCTTGTGTTTTTGTCTAGAGCAGTTCCTTTAGCATTTGTTGTAAAGCTGGTTTGGTGGTGCTGAACTCTCTCAGCTTTTGCTTGTCTGTAAAGGTTTTAATTTCTCCATCAAATCTGAATGAGATCCTTGCTGGGTAGAGTAATCTTGGTTGCAGGTTTTTCTCCTTCATCACTTTCAGTATGTCCTGCCACTCCCTTCTGGCTTGTAGAGTTTCTGCTGAGAGATCAGCTGTTAACCTTATGGGGATTCCCTTGTGTGTTATTTGTTGTTTTTCCCTTGCTGCTTTTAATATGCTTTCTTTGTATTTAGTTTTTGACAGTTTGATTAATATGTGTCTTGGCGTATTTCTCCTTGAATTTATCCTGTATGGGACTCTCTGTGCTTCCTGGACTTGATTAACGATTTCCTTTCCCATATTAGGGAAGTTTTCAACTATAATCTCTTCAAATATTTTCTCAGTCCCTTTCTTTTTCTCTTCTTCTTCTGGAACCCCTATAATTCGAATGTTGGTGCGTTTAATGTTGTCCCAGAGGTCTCTGAGACTGTCCTCAGTTCTTTTCATTCTTTTTTCTTTATTCTGCTCTGCAGTAGTTATTTCCACTATTTTATCTTCCAGGTCACTTATCCGTTCTTCTGCCTCATTTATTCTGCTATTGATCCCATCTAGAGTATTTTTCATTTCATTTATTGTGTTGTTCATCATTGTCTGTTTCATCTTTATTTCTTCTAGGTCCTTGTTAACTGCTTCTTGCATTTTGTCCATTCTATTTCCAAGATTTTGGATCATCTTTACTATCATTATTCTGAACTCTTTTTCAGGTAGACTGCCTATTTCCTCTTCATTTGTTAGGTCTGGTGGGTTTTTATCTTGCTCCTTCATCTGCTGTGTGTTTTTCTGTCTTCTCATTTTGCTTATCTTACTGTGATTGGGTTCACCTTTTTGCAGGCTGCAAGTTCGTAGCTTGCTGTTTTTTTGATGTCTGTCTCCAGTGGCTAAGGTTGGTTCAGTGGGTTGTGTAGGCTTCCTGGTGGAGGGGACCAGTGGCTGTGTTGTGGTGTATGAGGCTAGATCTTGTCTCTCTAGTGGCCAGGTCCACGTCTGGTGGTGTGTTTTGGGGTGTCTGTGGACTTATTATGATTTTAGGCAGCCTCTCTGCTAGTGGGTGGGGTTGTGTTCCTGTCTTGCTATACGGTTGGCATAGGTTGTCCAGCACTGTAGCTTGCTGGTCGTTGAGTGAAGCTGGGTGCTGGTGTTGAGAAGGAGATCTCTGGGAGATTTTTGCCGTTTGATATTATGTGGGACTGGGAGGTCTCTTCCTGACGAGTGTTCTGAAGTTGGCTCTCCCACCTCAGAGGCAGAGTCCTGATTCCTGGCTGGAGCAGCAAGAGCCTTTCATCCACTTGGCTCCAGCTCCTGTCCTCACCCACTACACCAATGTCTTCATCAGCCAGTTCCTTCCATGGGCAGATGCGGGCATAATCCATCCAGAGCAGCGGACCCCGTCTTTCCTCAGTCCTGGTTCTCCAGCCCAGTGCCTGCCTCCAACTTCCCACGGGAAGGCCCCGGGTTCCCCTCTTGTGTTTTTTAATAACAGCCATTCTGACAGGTGTGAGGTGGTATCTCATTGTGGTTTTGACTTTCATTTCCCTGATTAGTGATGTTCCTCATGTGTCTGGAGCTATCTGTATGTATTCTTTGGGAAAATGTCTATTCAGGTCCTCTGTCCATTGTTTAATTGGGTTGTTTGTTTTTTCGGATATTAGTTTTATGAGTTCTTTATATATTTTGGATATTAACCACTTACTTATTGGACATACCATTTGCAAATATTTTCTCCCATTCAGTAGGTGGCTTTTCTTTTGTTGATAGTTTCCCTTAGCTATGCAAGAGCTTTTCAGTTTCACATGGTCCCATTTGTTTATTTTTGGTTTTGGCTTTTGTTTCCCTTGCCTGAGGAGACAGATCCATAAAACTATTGCTAAGTCTGATGTCAAAGAGAGTACTGTCTATGTTTTCTTCTATGAGTTTTATGGTTTCAGGTCTTATATTTAAGCCTTTAGTCCATTTTGAGTTTATTTTTGCATATGGTGTGAGAAAGTAGTCCACTTTAATATTTTTGTATGTTGCTGCTGGTGTTCCTGACACCATTAATTGAAGAAGTTGTTTTTTCCCAACTGTATATTTTTGTCTGCTTTGTTGTAGATTAATTGACCATATAAGTGTGGGTTAATTTCTGGACTCTCTATTCTGTTCCATTGATCTATGTACCTGTTCTTGTGCTAATACCATACTGTTTTGATTACTGTAGCTTTGTGGTACAGTTAGAAACCACAGAGCATGGTTCAGGGAGCAAGGTTAGGTTGTTTATTTGAGATTTTTCTTGTTTCCTGAAAAAGGTTTGTACTGTTTTAAACTTTCAGCTTAGAACTGCTTTGGCTGTGTCCCATAGACTTTGGGTTGTTGTGTTTCCATTTTCATTTGTCCCCAGGTATTTTTAAATTTCCTCTTTGATTTCTTCCAATGACCCATTGGCTGTTCGGTAGCATAATTTTTAGCCTCCATGTGTTTGTGTTTTTTACAGGTTTTTTTCTTATAGTTGATTTCTAGTCTCATGGCATTATAGTTGGAAAAGATGCTTGGTATGATTTCAATCTTCTTAAATTTATTGAGACTTCTTTTGTGGCCTAGCATGTGATCTAACCTGGAGAGTGTTCCATAAGCACTTGAAAGGAATGTGTATTCTGCTGCTTTTGGATGGAATATTCTATATAGATCTATTAAGTCCATCGGGTCTAATGTATTGCTTAAGGCCAGTGTTTCTTTATTGATTTTTCTGTCTGTATGATCTGAGAAGAATTTCCTTCTTTTTAAAGGATGGATAATATGCTCTTGTAAATATATATCACACTTTGTTTATCCATTCATACTTTGATGAAAACTTGGGTTGCTTCCACCTCTTAGTTATTGTGAATAATGCTCCTATGAACAAGGGTGTACAGATATCTGTTCCAGATCCTGATTTCAGTTCTTTTGGATATGTACCCAGAAGTGGAATTGCTGAATCATATAGTAATTCTATGTTAAATATTTTAAGGAATGCTTTTCTCTTGAAACTACTCCAATCGGGTGTCCACCCCTACTACTCCACCAAACCAGCTCTCATCAAGGTCACTTCCAAATCCAATGGTCACTTCTCAGCTCTAGCCTTCCCCAACCCATGGGTGTTACCTGACACAGGTGATCCCTTCTTTCTATAGATAGTTTCCTCACTTGGCATCTGGGATAGCATTCAGCCTGCCTTGCTGGTTCCTTACCTTAGTGACCTCTCAACACTGGCCCTTGTTCCCTTGGTGATGTCATCTATACTCACACCATCAATACATTGGTGACTCCCAAGTTTATATCCCCAGCTGAGATCTTGCTCTTGAGTTCCAAGCTCACATCCAACTGCCTCGTTTACTTTCCCGTTGTATGTCAGATAGGATTTTCAGATGTTACATGTGCAAAAATCAACTCCTGACTCCCTGATTTCTCAGTTTTCTCCATCTCAGAAAGTGAAAGCCCCATAGCTTTTTGGGTGGGCAAGTTTGCAGTGGAAGGACCTGCAGCCACAGATCACTAAAAGCGGGACCACCACTGAGGAACTCCCAATGTGACATAACAGGAAGCAAACAGCACCACCTATGAGGGAAAGGTTTGCCAGAATCTGGAGGAGCCCCTTGAGTTATGCTGCCCAATGCACCTCGCCACAGGTGGCTCCTTGGCAGGTGAGCTACCAAACAAGTGTGGCGCCAGTGCAAAATGCACTGGATTTCAAGGCTCAGTGCCTTAGAAAGAATGTAAATCTAGGAATGTAAATGTAGGACAGGCTAATGGTCGAGTGACTTGGTTTCTGAAAGAACATGGTGGGGAGAAGGGAGCTTCCATGGATTAAAAGATGCTTAGGGGCAGCCCTTGATGTTGGACTACATGTAGAACCTGATTTGAAGAAACTAATTGTAAAATGATATTTTTGAGATAATAAATTTTTACTATGTTTGGGTATTAGATGATACAATGAATTAATGTCAATTTTGCCATGTGTGAAAGCATTGTGCTCACATAAGAAAATGTTCCTGCTGTTAAGTTATGCATACTGACGTGTGTAAGAGTGAGGCAACACAGTATCTGGAATTTGCTTATTATGAGCAAAGGAAAAAAGAAAAAGAGAGCTGGATGAAGCAAATATGGTGAAATCTTATTGAATCTAGATGATGGATGGATGGGTGCTCACTGTACTAGTCTCCCTAATTTGGGGTACGTTTCAAATCTTTTACATTAAAATTCTTTTTTTTTTTTGCGTTACGTGGGCCTCTCACTGCTGTGGCCTCTCCCGCCGCGGAGCACAGGGGCCGGACGCGCAGGCTCAGCGGCCATGGCTCACGGGCCCAGCCGCTCCGCGGCATGTGGGATCCTCCCGGACCGGGGCACGAACCCGCGTCCCCTGCATCGGCAGGCGGACTCTCAACCGCTGCGCCACCTGGGAAGCCCTAAAATTCATTTTTATAAATCTCCCACTTAAAGAGCGTGATACAACTTGTAGAAAATGAACGTCAATGTACCCCTTAGGGACCATGAGTTAACCTCTGGGTTCACTGCATCAAAAATCCACACCCCAGAGGGACCCGGGAGCATTTCAGAGGAGCATGTGGGGGAGAGCAGAGCTGTCAAGAGAGGTAACTAGGTCTCCGCCCCTAAAACTGACATGTACTCAACTCCCAGACTGGCTTCTGTCAGACCTCAGCATCCCTATTCCGGTTGCTCAGGGCAAAACCCCTGGGGTCTTCTTTTGGTGTGTCTTTTCCTCTCCTATCCCATGGCCAATCTGGGCTGCACAAGCATGTGGAATCCGACCACCTCTCACCACCCCCACTGCCCCTCTCTGGTTCAGCGACCATCACTTGTCACCCTGGGTCACTGTATCCAGCCTGGTCCCTGCTTCTGCCCTCACATCCTCCTGTCTGCTCCTCATGCAGGGCTAGCCCTGCTCAGGCAGGTGATGGCCATGCATACAAGAGTCGGTCTGCAGGGTATGCTCTGGGGTTCTGCAGTGCACAAACTGCATGGCCATCCACGGTGGTCCTGCACGTGGCGCCATGAAGAATCCTCTTAAGACACAGGCCAGAACGGGCCGTCTTCCACTGGAGCTGTCCAACAGCCACCCATCTCACGAGGAGAGAAAACTCAAGTCTCACAACGTCCTGGAAGGCCCCACAGGAGGCAGCCCCCAGCTGTCTCTCTCCCTGGGTGCACTGTGCTCAGTGCCACAGCCTCCCTGCTCAGGCCTGCTCTCAACCTGTGGCCTTCGCACCTGCTGTTCCCTCTACCTGGGATAGCGCCTTGTCAGGGAGCCACCCCACCGATAAGCCATCACAAGGGCAACCCCACTTCCCTCCTTACACCTCTCCTCCTGCTTCTCTGCAAAGCCCTTTCAACCCCTGACGTGCTGCAGAGCTGCCCATTCAGAAGTTTACCTTTAGGGTTACAGGGGGTGGGGACTTTGCCTGAGCACTGCTGTGTCTCCAGCACAGTGGACGTGATCAGTAAAATCGGCCCAGTAGCCGGAGGGTCATTTGTAAGTGAGGTTGTTGAGATAAGCACCACATCTTCTTCTTCTGTGGCCCCAGCACACGGTACCTGTAGGGGCCAGTCAAGACTTGTTTGTCAGGTCAGAGAAGGAGTGAATACCTGAGGCAACAGGGACATGAACAAAAAGACAACCCAGGGGTTCATACCAGCCCCATGGCTGTTCCACGGGGGGAGAAAGGAGACAGTGAACAGAGGAATAAATAAAATGAAAAGTAAAAAATGTCAAGCTCCTTTGCAGTCCGGTATCAACAGTGGCCTGAAAAATACCATCTTCCTTTTGAAAATAAAATCTAAAAATACATGGAGAATGCCCTCAGGTTGACCTATAATTGCATCTACCATCACGGCGCTCTCAGCTGAGTACAGATAATTAAATAGCGCTCATTCCGTGGGTGGGGAGAGAGGGACCTGGTCCGGGACCGGGCTGTCTACCACCAGCTCTGAGCTAAGTGGGGGTCCCCAGTGGGGGCCATGGATGCTCCCAGACTGTGGCCCTGCCTCTCCCCTCCAGCTCCTGCAGAAGCCACGGGCCCGGCAGCCACACCACTGACCACGGAAGTAAGGCAACGGATGACAGCCTCCGCTCTGTTTTCAGTCCTCTTCTGAGAATCCCTTTGGGGCAGCCAGAGAGGCGGAACGGATGTATCTCACAGCAATGTGGTACCCAGAAGGGAGAAAGAGAAAAGAATCCTGAAAAGATGTGAGTCTTTCAGGTATTTGAGAAAATGAGGGGAGAGGTAATAAACTGCTTGATTTCAGTGCTTTTTCCTTCCTTTCCATGGCAGCCTGCCATCGCTTCCTGCTTGGAGGGGACCCTCTCCAGATAATTCCTCCCTGGGTCTACACAGCTGGGGTGGTGATGAGGGCACAGGTGGTTTCTAGGAAAAATGGTTTCAGTTGCTCATCACCAGAAAGCATGAGAGGTGAAGAAAAGTTGGAGTCACGTGACTTGTCCAAGTTCACAAAGCAAATAACCTGAGAGGCGAGATTAAACTTCAGGGCTTCTGAACTGAAGGTGTCTTTTTTTTTTTTTTTTTCCGGCTGAGACTGGTGGCATTGGGATCCTAGCTCCTCGACCAGGGATAGAACCCAGGCCCCCTGCATTGGAAGCGCAGAGTCTTAACCACTGGACCGCCAGGGAAGTCCCTGAAAGGTGTCTTTTATACCAGCCTGTGGTGGGCACTCTGGACACCGTTGGTGAGCTGCCACATGCTTTCAGAAAAGAAAATCCCTAAAGTA
>NW_006779703.1:835240-854498 GCF_000442215.2 Lipotes vexillifer
CATCAGGAAAGAGCCGGCAGGTGCCAGGAAGATGTGCCGGACAGTCGTGGCCGCTCCCAGGCTCCTGCAATCTTAAAACACAAGTGCCACGTGGGACATGCAGGAAAAGGTCAGGCTCAGGGCTTGCCTCCACTCACATTAAGTCGTTCAAATGTAACTTTAACTCGGGAACAAAATGAGGGCGATGTTACAATCCAAACAAAGAAAGCAAAACAAAGCAAAAGGACTGGTGTCCTCAGATACTGCCTCGATTTGAGGTTGGGACGCTGCTGTAGCCAGGGGCAGCCCTCAGGACTTCAGAATATCAAGGAAAAAAGTAAGTTCTTCCCCCAGGTTCTGGAACATTCAACAAGCAGAGGTGGCTTCTACATCACGAAGTGTCTGAAAGGCAGTCTTGGCAGCAGCCCCGACTGCTCCTAACAATTCCTGTGAAGGCTGAGAAGAGGCAAAGGCCCATCCCATCGCAGCTGAGACGCAGCCCAGGGCCAGGCCCGGGGTGGGGGTGGGGGGCCCGCCCGCTAACTAAACGCTGGCTGAGGTGACTGGAAGCAGCTCCCCGCGTGGTGCTCCCAGGCGCCGTCTTAAGGGACAGAACATGCTCAGAAGCAGGGCCCCACGCAGCCCCTGCCCCCAACCCAGCCACACACCCTGGGGGCTGCCCCACCTAAGGGGAGGGGCCCTCTCCTGTCCCAGCAGCGCACCTGTGGGGCGGGTCTTCCTTCCTTTTCTGCTTTGCACAGAGGCTGTCCCATCAGCCAGGGGAGCCATTCAGCACGCTCCCTGCCGCCTGTGCCTGAAACATGTGCCATTTCAGGGCAGAGGTATTAAGAGCCAGTGAACAAGTCGCTGAGGGCTCCGCCCACTGCTGTGATGACAGCAGAAGCCCTTGGGAAGGAAGTCACCATCGGGCAGTGTCCCTGCGAGGCCACAGTGAGCCTCTCAGACCTGTGATGGGCGTCTACTGTGGGCAGGAGGGAAACTTCTGCCGTGTCAGACCTCTCAGGCTTGGGGTGTTTGTTACCACATCGAAACCTAGACTACCCTGATGACACGAGGGTTTCAAATATTAACACTAAAGAAAAGAGAATTCAATGTGAAAAAAGCCAAACATGGAAAATACTAGTATACTAAACTGGGTAGGTTTACAATTAAGCTAATAACTGTTGAGAACCTTTATAAACTGAAGATTTCACCAAATGCGTAAAGCAAAATGATGAGAAGTAAAGGAAGAACCAACAGATGGATAAGGCAAGTCATTTCTCCTTTGTACGACTGTCTCTTCACTTTTGATATGGGAATGATATTACCAACCTTAGTCTGCTCAGGCTGCCATAACAAAAAGCCACATTAACGACTTAAACAACAGTTTAAACAACAGTTCTGGAGGCTAGAAGTCCAAGATCAAGGTGCCGGCAAGCGTGGCTAATGGTGAGGGCTCTCCTCCTGGCTTGTGGACGGCTGCCCTCTCCTGTGTGCTCACGTGGCCTCTTCTTTGTGTGCACATGGAGAGCGAGCTCTTCATACAAGGACACCAGCCCTATGGAATCAGGGGCTCACCTTTATGGCCTCATTTAATCTTAATTACTTCCTTTGAGGCCTCATCTCCAAATACAGCTATACTGGGGATTAGGGCTTCAACATATGAATTTGGGGCAGGGGTTGGGGTGGGGACAGACATTTAGTCTACAGACGGCCTTATAGTGTCACCCTGAAGATCTAGTGAGTTAATCAAGGGTTATTAACCACTCAGTAAATGCTGCTACCACTCCCTCTGTTGTTGTTATTCTCATCTTACTACCAAGGGTGCCCTCAATGAGTAATCAATCTCAGGAAAAGAAAAAAAAGGACTGTTATCACAGGATGAAGAGCTAGGCCAGAGCTTAGGGAGAAGTGAATTCCGAACGCTCCCTAGAATCCGATGAACGCCGATTTGTGTGGATTTCACGTTGACATTTTCTAGGGAAAGGTTTAGAATTCTCGGCAATTTAGACATTTTGTCTTTAATAGTCTGGTCTGCATTTTTTTTCCCTGATTTTTCTCACATTCTACGGCTCATTGTTATTAAGATAATTTCTAACGGACAGGTACTGTATTTCCCCTTCTTTCCACTAGACTTTTTCCCTCAAGTCTTCGCTCACTTTAATAGTAAAAGAGCAGGGAACAAAATTAGCGAAAAACATGTCCACTGAACCGCAGGTATTTCGGTTTAACTGCAAAATGAGCTTCAGCTGACTGAAGGTGATTGTTTTCCGCGTGTAGATTTCTTTACGATGTCACACGTGCGAGAGCACTTCTAAGCCAGACTTGGGCTTTTAAAAACTGAGATCTCGTCTCAAACTAGACAATAAATGACTCGACTATGAAAAGTGACAGTGAGTTAAGATGAAAAAAATCATTATTCTTTCTATTCGTCGTGTAAGACCCTCCATTCAATAACGATCCACTCTTTAGCCTCCCCCTACCCGCTCCAAAAAAGAAAGAGAGAATTATCTTCCCAAGCATATCTCATCCCCACGGGGGAGGCAGCAAGGCCTCTCCTGGCTGCACCGTGAGAAAACTGGAAGATGGAGATGAAAACTGGAAAACGTCCCTTCTGGTGGAAGGTGGGAGAAGGGGGACCGGGTGTGGGGCAGGGAGGTGTCAGCATATCCAGGCCACAGCAGTGAGTGAGTAGAACACTCAAAGGGGCAGGAGACCCAGAGACCCTCCCCGCCGGCATCCCCACCGCGAGGAGAAACAGAAAAGGCCATGGGGTCTGGCCAGGAAGAGGCCGGGTCAGGTGCCACAACACACAGGGCTTCCCAGCCCCGTACTCTCAAGTTCACCAGATGCACCAAATAACTCGCGTTTTGTATTCACACTTAAAGAAGAATGACGCACCCACCGATGAGCTTTAGGGCTACCCAGGATATCTGCAAAGCATCAAAGTATCGCTCTCCAAATTTGCTAATGACTGTGATGGTTTCAACCTGGGACCACACATTCTTTGATACCCCTCCCTCCAGGACTTGGAACAGAAGTCCCCGCTCCTGAGATGGACTGGATTTAGGGACTTGCTTCCTGAGGACAGAGCGGGGAAAGGGAAAACGGTAACTCTGCAGTGGAGGAACCTGGCAGACCCCACCTTAGGTCAGCAGTCAGGGTTGACGTCGTCAGGGATGTCACGCTGGTATCATGTGCCGCTGACGTGATATGAGCAAAAGGGCACCTCTGAATTCTTCCCCAAATCCACAGCCTCAGTCTAATCAGGCAAATCCAAACAGAGGAACATTCTACTGAATGCATAGCGGACACTCTTCAAAAGTGCCTGGAAACCATCACAGATTGGAAGAGACAGAGGCAACACAATGACAAAATGCAGTGTGGGATCCTGGAATGGATCCTGGAACAGAAAGAAGACTTCAGTCAAAAAACTGGGAAATCTGTACAAAGTCTGCAGTTTAGTAAACAAAAAATTGCTTAGAACAGGTTATGCTTTCTTTTAATTATCAGTCTAGCTAAGCTTTCTGGTTTACAAGGCACATCTCCAACATTTAATCGTTTTAATTTCCATCTGCATGCCCAACCCGCCTCTGACATGTTACACCAGCATCACTATCCTCCTAATGTTTTCAGTTCCTCCTGGTGTGTGCTAGGCTTTTTAGAGCCACAGCACTTAGGTGAGGTTAAGGTCAGGCAAAGACAGCTATTTATTGCACCTGGCAGGGTATATGAATACACCTAAATTCCTCTAGTCCAAACCCTGCTCCCCAACAGGGAAACCGCACAGGAGAATGTTCTACAAACCTGCTCCAAGTTACTTCAGCCCCTGGTAGAGTGCCATCAACCTTAGCAGAGCTTCCCTGGACACGATGAACGTCCTTTTAGGGAGTGCAAGCTCGGGGCACTGGCAACGTGCAGTGGAACCCGATGGCCCACATGCTGTCCAAAGGCCCCACGTGCTGTCCAAAGGCCCACCACCAGGATCATTCAAAGATTATTTCCAAGTGCCAACATCACAAAACAAGTCAATGGAGAAACATGAGGGGGAAAAGTCTAAAAAGGAGGAGCTGGAAGAGCGAACGATTGTAAGCGTGATCAGGAAAGGATGGAAAGTTCTGCTTTATTTCTCCTTCCAACTCCTGGTACATGAACGGTGGATAAGGTCACTGACAAAATCGGCCAAGGTGGAGGTGGGGGGAATCAGAATGGACACTTCAGGAGTCAACACCTTGCCAGATTAGATCCTGCTAGCAACAACTTTCTGGAAAATCTTCATTGACACCCAAGCGACCATCAAAGATATTTAATAATCTTGTTCTAGTTTCAAAAGAATCTGTATTTTCAAATGTTACTGTGAAGTAGGGCTAATTCCACCCATCCATCCATCCATCCATCCATCCATCCAACCAACCATTCATCCATCCATCCATCCATCCATCCATCCACCCACCCACCCATCCATCCATCCATCCATCCATCCAACCATTCATCCATCCATCCATCCATCCATCCATCCATCCATCCATCCAACCATTCATCCATCCATCCATCCATCCAACCATCCATCCATCCACCCATCCATCCATCCAACCATTCATCCATCCATCCATCCATCCATCCATCCATCCATCCATCCAACCATCCATCCATCCATCCATCCATCCACCCATCCATCCATCCATCCACCCATCCATCCAACCATTCATCCATTCAATCATTCATTCATTCATCCATCCATTCATTTGTTCACTCACTCACTCACCATTAACCCCAGTAACTGAGCATCTGCTGTGTGCCAGGAGGCTGACCCTCAGGGCTGGTGGCCACGGCCAGGCTCTTATGAGGAGGGGAGCCTGTGAGAGGGGGCAGCTCCTCAACAAGCAGGTTCACTCAGCCTGAAAGTTATGATAATATTCACATTTGTTACTGAAACAAGCCATTGACTCCTCAGGCATTTGAGCAGGAAAAGGCCCTACTATTCTCATCGGGAATATTAGTGTAAAGGTCATTCTTCACCTCTCTAATCAGACTCACTAATTGCATCGGGTTATCGAAGGCAGAGCTTCTCAAACTTTGGGGTGTATCAGAACCACCCAGACGCCTCTCAGGACAGACAGCAGGGCCCCACCCCAAGGCTTGGACTCAGTCGGGTGTGGGAGGGCCCAAGAAGCAGCACGGCTAACGGGTCCGAGGGGTGTGGATACTGCGTCTGGAGGCCACATTCTGAGAACCGCTGATCCAAGGTACGATCAGCCACCCTCAATTCCAGCCCGGTGTGCTTCGTTCACTCAGAGTAGGTTTGAATAACTTAACAGCTACTGTTTCAGAGAAGCTCTGTGAATGTCCTCGAGGGACCAGAACCCATCTGGGTGACAGGCTGACCTGATTCCACCCCATGAGGACCAGTGGTCCTTGCGGGTTTCCTGTACAGGTAACTCGGCAAAACGCAAGAGCGGGCACAGAGCCAAAGAGACACCACTTACTACAAAGTCCAAGTAAAGGTTGAAGAGTCCAGGGCCCTCCTTTGTCCCTGAGAAAAGGCTTGATTCAGTAACACTCTGTAAGTGACAGGACCCTGCGTGTGCAGAGAACAGGGGCTGCTGTCATATACGAGACGGGGTCTTCTAACACTTATTTCCCTCCTATACTACGCAGACCGCACAGGGGGCCAGACCGTAGGGAGTTAAGGCATAAAGAGATTTCAGTGAAGATTAGACAAGGCTGGGGAGGACCCCCTGGCCGGGGGGCCCCTCTGAGGCCCCTCCCCGACGAGCCTGGCCTGATGGGGACCTGCGGTCGTCATGGTGACGGCGACTCTAGTCCTTTCTCTCGTCACCTCCCCACAGACCTGCAAGGACCAGGGGCCTTGAAGGCCAGAGCAGGGCTGTGTGTGGACAGCTTCTGGACTACGGGCTCCTGCATCCTCCCTTCACACCTCCGCCTCCCATCTTTCCTGATGGACACGCCAGGCTCACAGGGCTCCCACCTCCAATTTTGGAAGAAAGCAACATCACCACCGAAAGAGCCAGAGGGCGCCCTGCGTGAGTAAAAATGCACGACTCTTGGGGCCAGTGGACACGCGGCTCCCAGCCCAGGAGCTACAGTCCCAGGAACTCCCAGTCCAGGCTGGAGACATCCAGGTGTTAATGAATTTATTTTCAGCTTTTCTGACAAGGATACCACCGACTTACATTTGTAAAGCCCTTTAGGGCTTGTGTGCATTATCTCACACGTTTTCTCATCTGGGCCTCACGTGAACTCTGAGAGGCGGGCCGGTGGGTGTCGTCCCTCGTTAGAGTTAAGGAGGCCAAAGCTGAGGGTCCCAGGCCCTTCCCCCATGGGCCCGCCTGCTCTGCCCACCACTTCCCCAGTCAGGCAGCCTGGGTCAGAGCCTGGAGCTGTGGACAGGAGCCAGGCCTTTGTCTCTCAGTCCAAATCTCACTTCCGGTGGGTGGCAGGCAGGTGGCCACTGTACACACCCAGTCTGTGGCCAGCATGATCCCCTACCTGGTTTCAGAGGGTGTGTGTGAGGAGACCTGGATGCCCTGATGAACGGCAGGAGCTCTGCCCTAAGCATCACGTCTGGACCCCCTCACCTGGTCCTCACAACCATGAATTCTCACCCCACCTTACAGGTGGGAACACAGAGAGGCCATGTGGCTTGTCCGAGGTGGCAAAGCCAGTAAATGGTACCCTGGGGCCTCAGACCCAGGTCTTCTGTGCTGCACCTTCTCTGTCAGTTTCCTAAAGATTTTCTTATATCTCTAATCATGGGAACCAGGAGAAAATTGCCTTTCACTGGTTTCCATTTCCCACAATGCTGTCCACCACACGAAAAGTATCGCACATGCCAAGAGGAACTAACACAGACCCGGCCTTGGTGGCAGAGTTCAGTGTGGTTTCTGGGTGGTGCTGGCCTCTCTCTGATGAATTCTGATGAAGTTACCAATATGACAATAGAACAACGCTATCTCCTGACCTATTCTGGTAACTGATGAGGTTGTCACGACTTGGAATGAGTTACCAATGAAACCCACTCCATATAATTAAAGTAGTTTATTGATACTTAGAAGAAAAATACCACATTCAAAGGCTTTCATTTTAATAAGATATGAGTCACCAGCAAACCGCAGAGAAATTCCCATTTATGCTTTGACTCACATTCATTCACCAGGTGGTCCCTGAGGGCCTCCCGTGTGCCAGGGGCAGGGCTCACTAGCAACTGGACCAGGCGCGGCCCCCAGAGAGCATACAGTCTGCCAGGGAGGGGGGAGCCAAGTAAAGGACATAGCAACCCAGCCAACACGTGAGACGGTAGGAGCTGGAGACACTGGGAAGGATGCGCGTCTCAGGCCCAGGGTGGGAGACAGGTGGGCCTGGGACTTCCCAGAGGAAGTGACCTCCGTGGGGAGGGAGGCCCAGACCTCAGCTGCTGATGGGCATACTCTCGTGAGTTCTCCCAACCACCACTGTCCTCATCCTACAGCTGAGGAACTGAAGCTTCAAGACAGCGAAGGACCCACGTCCCAGATCCAGCTGGCGGCAGAGCTGGGCCTGCTTATACGTCTCTGGAAGAAATGAATCAACCACCACGGAATGCGGCCAGGGCCCGAGACAGGGAGCCCAATGCCCATGAAATCCTCTAACGGGTCAGATGTATCTTCGGCCGACAGAATTCAATATTTTAAAAGTTGAATACAGAACAGTATAAACAGAATTCATAATAACTGTACAATATATGATGTATATTATATGTTGTGCTTTTTACCTGTTACATTGTTCTATATTAAATCGTATTTAAAAAGCAGGCTAGTACAGAGCACAACGCTAAACTGCAAGGCAACTCCCCACTCTATCCTGTACTCAGGATGATTTATTATCTGCCTCATGCTGTTCAGGGAAAGTTGGAAAAGATGTTTAGGAAAGAAAAAATAGATTAAAATTGTGACACTATTCACAAAACAAAAGTCTAGGTAAAAAAGATGTATTAAACTCAAAGGAATCCTAAAGCTGAATTTTCAAAGAATGAGAGGGATGCTGTACGTGTGCATTTTCCTTCGCAAACTGTACATAAAAACAGAAGCAGGAGGCTTCCCTGGTGGCTCAGTGGTTAAGAATATGCCTGCCACTGCAGGGGACACAGGTTCGAGCCCTGGTCCAGGAAGATCCCACATGCCGCAGAGCAGCTAAGCCCGTGCGCCACAACTACTGAGCCTGCGCTCTAGAGCCTGCGAGCCACAACTACTGAGCCCGCGTGCCACAACTACTGAAGCCCGTGCGCCTAGAGCCCGTGCTCCCAACAAGAGAAGCCACCGCAGTGAGAAGCCCGCAGACCACAACGAAGAGCAGCCCCCACTCGCCGCAACCAGAGAAAAGCCCGTAAGCAGCAACGAAGACCCAACACGGTCTAAAATAAAATAAATTAAATAATAAATAATAAATAAATAACAAACAGAAGCGGGAGGTCTAAACGTGGGAGGGGAATATGATGGAACACAGAACATCAGCGTGGTTTACAGTCTCTTCCTGTCTCATCCCTGCAGCCTCAGCGGTGACTCACAGGCCTTCGGGCCAAGGGAATCCAGAGGGAACAGAGAGCCCCGGGATGGGCGAGGGCGTGGTGGGGGGAGGGCGAGGGGGTGAGCCACTGGGATGGCTGATTTTTCCAGTTCTTTCCCTGGGAACAGGAAGAACGGGGCGATGGAGGCTGCACAGAGCTCTCTAAAGAAAGGAAAGAGCTCTCTAAAGCCACAAGGAAAGGCAGGTGTCCTGCTGAGCGTGGGCAACAAGGACCCTGGCGCGCAGTGGGGTCCTCACAGGGCCCAGGTCTGGTCATCTATTTTAACAAGTTCAGCTACGAATGACAAAGGCAACATGCCTCTTAGGAGACATGGGCACGATTTTAACCCTATGGAATTGTGCTGGTCACTGGTCTTCATGCTGCTCGACACCCAGCCCCCTTGTGATCTGGGGGGCCTCTCCAGGGGGTCTGGAGTTTTAATGGGCCACCAGCGCGCCCCCAGCGGTGAGGCTGACGTGGGGTCCTCCCTGTCGCTCCACCTGCAGCGCACCTGGGATTCTGTATGAGCAGGTGATGCAGGCGGGCGTGCTAGGGTCATGCCCGGCCTCAGAGACCTCCTGGCTCTTAAAGAACAAGGTGGCAGCTTGGACCCCCTCCCTTGGCTGTGGGGGGCTGCCCTGTCCCTGCCCTTTTGGGCACGTCACGTCCACCAGAAGCATCACCCCAGGCCTGGCCACTTACTGGCCTGACGTTCCTTCTCCCAGGCGGTGGGTGTCCCTATGGAAATTCCACCCTCAGGGTTACAGGATGGTGGGGTCACAGGCGGATGTGCTTAGCTGAGGCCACGCAGTGCCCGGCAGCGTCTCTCCTTCCTCGGTGGCCTCTTGCTGAGTCCCCAGCATGAAGCTGGCAGGCACCAGGCAGAGCCTGTGCTGTGGGGACTGGACCCTAGCTGGCTCGGAAGGTCAAGCCTGTGGCCCCCCGACTTCTTGGCAGAACTGTTTCTCGGAAGTGCTCACGGGAGGGCCACGTGAATGATGCCACCATGGCCCTGTTATCCCTGGAGCACGCCTGAGCCGTCGGCCTGGGGCCTTTCCTGGAGAGAAAGACAACACAGAACTGACACAGCCTGGTGGCCTGCATCATCGCTCTGTGGTCTGACACTAAAGAATACTTATCTACTGAGTGTATTTAAAGCAGCAGCCATTAGTGCTTTTACTCTGAGTTCACTGAACCAGTCCCAAGGGCCGCCTGTATCCTCCTGACACACAGGAGATTGTCTTTCCTGTATTTTTCTCACAACTTCTGTACAGACTGCTCTCTTTTCTCTCCCCTTGACCCCCGCCTCTCACTCCAGCCCTCAACTTACGAGGGAGGGATTCACCCCTCCCTCTGCATCAGTAGTTCCTGAGGCACACCCTGGCCAGTCCAGCAGGACTGCTGTCCCTTGGTAGAGATGAAGGGAGAAAATAAGTACTGCTGGGTTAGCACCTACCAGGTACCCGGTAGGTGCTCTGCATTTCCCAGCACGGCTCATTACTACAACCACCGCATAATGTTTTTCCTCTGTCACAAAGGAAAGGAGGCTCGGATGCGCTAACTTGCCTACAGACACACGACTTCAGAAGGCTGACTGTGCTTCTGCTACTGCCCCGAACCTTCTCCCCATGCTGGACTGACCTCCGGCCTGTGGGACGCCAGCCCTGTCCACCTGCATTTCACTCCTCTCCCGTCACGAGACTCAATACCTTCTGCACTACAGAGCACACCTCTATGACAGCAAATTTCAACAAAGAATAAGTCACTGCCCTAGAGCTGTGCTGTCCAATATGGCAGCCACCAACCATAGGTGGCTATTTAACTTTAAAGGAATTAAAATTAAGTACAATTTAAAATGCCCTTTGTCAGCTGCACTAGCCACATTTCAAGTGCTCAATTACTACACAGGGCTAGTGGCTGCCGTGACACACAGCACAGAGACAGAACATCTCCACCAACACAGAAAGCCCTACTGGCCATCACTGCTCTGGATGATTTAAAAGTATATCTGGGTGATTTCAAGCAATATCTTAGGGCATCCAGGGTGGAGTCATATTAGTGGTTCAATCAACATGGAAATTCCATCTCTCCCAGTGTCAACTTGGAAAATTCCACATCTTCCCATGTGCCTAAAGGGACATCACAAAAGAAGGTGAAAAGTAAAAAGCGATCAAGGGTAAGGGTGGAAAAGCTGATAAACTTATGTGAGGGAGGTTAAAAGTATAACGAGCAACTTTAGATCTCCTGGTTTCTTTATGCTGAAATATTATCATGACCACTGTGTGATTTTTCATTCATTCCCCCAAGCCAAGAAGTGGATGGAAACATTGCAATATAATACGCCAGTGGAGGTTCTGGACGGTTCTGGCGCTTCCATACTTGCTGATCCAGGGGTTTACCCATTGCCAAGACCATATCACATTCTGCCTACCTAAACTCTCCAGGTATTTTGTATTTGTTTTATGGAAAGTATATCTCACATCTTAGAGAATTTTCCGAACAAATAAATGAATTATCCTTGATGCCTGAAGCTATGAAAATCTTATTTTTTTATAACTTTCTTTGTTTGCTCACCTAATTTGACATTGATTCCACTCTCAGTAAAAGCACTGTGATGACTAGTCCTCTTGTTTGGGCTATATGGACATTACATCTTTCTTGGTATGTCTCAGATTATCTTTCAACTTTCTTCTCAATCCCTTCTACCCCCTTAATCAAAAACAAAACTCTATCTGTAGGTACCAAATTAGAGAGGTTTGGCTTGTTAGCATTAAGCAGCATTTCCTCCCAACACTGACCCTGGCCTTGAAGGCACTGGCCTTGAAGACAAGGGGACTCGGATTCAAGTTCAGGCTGTGTGCCAGTGTCCTGAGGGACGACTTAACGTCTGGTGCCAACACTTCAGCCACCCCACTGCACCCCAGGTGGTGTCCTGGTCACATCTTCTGGCATCTCCCCTCCTGGCCTTTGCTCAAATTGTTTTCACAGTTTTTTAGTGCCTCATTCTCACATCTGAATGGATCCAAGGATCACCACCCATCTGGGAAAGTCTCCAAGATGAAAGACAGAGGCCACAGCACACAAAGGGCAAAAAGAAAGAGACCATAATGTAGGGAACAAAAGAAATTTTCAGGAAAAAACAGAAAACCAAAAATGAATATTCCTCAGAAGGATAAGAAAAGGTACTGCATTAGTGAATCAGAAAGGATGCTATAAAAATGGAACAAAGACCCAAAACAAACAAACAAAAATCTTAGAAATTAAATATAGAACAGGTAAGTTTAGTAGAAGGAGTGGAAGATAAAGTTGAGTTATCACCCATAAAGTATCACCAAAAGACAAAAAGCTAGAAAATGAGCGGGAAAGGGAAGTTATTTCCAACAACAGGAGTTCCTTTAAAAGAGAACAGAGAAAATGGTGGGAAGGGGACAATTTTCAGAAAATTTTCCAGAATTTTAGGATACAAATTTCCAGATTGAATGAACCCAGTAAATGCTTAATAAATGGAAAAATAAGATCTAGAATACTGAGGATCAAGAGAAGATCCTAAAAGCTTATAGAGTGTAAAAACAGATGTCATACAAGATACTGAAAATATATAAGGCATCAAATTCTCAAAGCAATCCTGAAAGCTAGAATAAAATGGAAATAAGTCTTCAAAATTGTGGTAGAAAATAGTCTGTTAATTATACTTTTCGATATTTATTATTTTATTTTATCAAATAGGCAACACAGTCGCATGGTTCAAATATCAAAAGAGTATGACAAGTTACACTTAACAAATCTGCTTCCACTTACATCTCCACGTTTCTTTTACTATACTTTCTGCCAGTGTTTCTTTCTGTAAATGCAGGCAAATTACAGCTTTTCTCACGTAAGGGACAGCATGCTATCTACACTTCCCGTACATTGCTTTTTTTAGTTAACAGTACATGCTGGAAATCATTTCAAAGAACACATAGAAATCTCTGTCATTCTTTGGAAAATTATTTTTAACCTAGAACTCTATACTCAGACAAACTATCACATATTAAGGTAGAATAAAGACATTTTCAGACATGCAAGCACTTAGAAAAGGCGTTCTCTCTCAGAAAGCTACTGAAGGATGTGCTCCAGCAAAATGAGTTAGTATGGATCCAGCAACAACAAAGAAGTGGCAAAAGGAGTTCTCAGAATGGCGGCAAAGGGAACACGGCAGCTGAAGCAAATCCTAAGAGCGCTCAGAGGGACTGGGTCTAGAGGACAGAGCTCTCCAGGGGGTAGATTTCCAGGAGGGAATAAAATGGAACTGATAGATTTGTTTAATCACATATAAAATCATATTGTGAGGGGGTCCTATTGAAAAGTTTGTGAGGAATTAGGTATGATAGGTATGCAGAGAGATGAGCAGTTGGGAAAAAAAAAAAGAGAAAGAATTAACCCCAGAAAAAGCAGAAAGTTGTACAAGGAAAAATGTTATAGTATACTACTTGGCTCTGCAGTTAACACTATCATGTTACATCATCATCACCACTAGTGTTTACTGAGCATGTGTCAGTCACCATTCTGAGGTCTTTTCATGAAATACCTCATATACCCATATAACCACCTTGTGAGAAGTATACTGTTAAAATTTTCCCATCTTACATATGAGGGAACAGAAGCACAAAGTGGTTAAGTAACTTGCTCTAGGTCATGGAATAAGTGGAAGGACCAGGAACTGAACCCAGGAAACCTGACCCTAGCACCCATACTCTTAACCAGCCTATTGTTCTGCCAGTGACCATTCATCTAACCTAAAAGTACAATGTAACTATGGTGTGAAGATAAGGAGAAAGAAAGGTGGGGAGAGGACCTGAGCTAGACCTACAGATCCCAAGTCCTCATCCTCAAACCAGGGGGCCAGCAGATAGTACCTAAAATTGAAAAATCAATAAACAGTGCATATGCATATTATTTACAAACATGGAGCTACTTACCAGATCATTTAGGGTCTTGTAAGGCCATTAAGAGCTTGGCTTTTACTTAGGGATATGAAAAGCCATTATGACACGATCTGACACGTTTTAAAAGGACCACCAGCTGCTGTGTGGAGAATGGCCTAGAGTATGGGACCAGGGTGAAAACATATATTACTTTAATTCAATAAAAATTCAGTTTTAAAGATGAAAGAATGAAAAAAAGAAGAGGAGAGACACAGTAAAGCAGAGAAGAATATGGGACTCTCCCATGAAATGTTATGCCTGATGGCTCAGAGGTCAGCTGGGGATGACAGTCCTCAAGATGGGAAGCAAGTCAGCTCGACTTCAGGGCACCACCTGGAATAGGGCCTTGGCTGGAGCCAAGACACTGATCCCAGGAAACAGCCTGGATGACGAACTGGCACCTCTTAGTTAGCAGATGACCTTAGCATCTAGGACCCTTTTTCTCTATGTCAAATAGAGATACTCTAAACTCTTCTGATGGGATATCATATAATTACGGGGGTGAAGTTTCTGGGAGTACCTGGCACACCTTAGGCCTTAAAAGCAACCTCAGGGACTTCCCTGGTGGTCCAGTGGCTAAGACTCCGCGCTCCCAATGCAGCGGGCCTGGGTTCGATCCCTGGTCAGGGAACTAGATCCCACATGCTGCAACTAAGAGTTAGCATGCCGCAACTAAGACCCGGCACAGCCAAATAAATACATAAATAAAAATATTTTTTTTAAAAAAAGCAACCTCAGTCCCCATCTCTCCCCTTTCCCCTCCTGAGCCCTGACAAGGCTCACAGGTTAACTGGCTCAACTAGAATCCAGGCCTTCTGATTTCCATTCTACTGAGCAGACTCTTCAGGTCCTCCACATGCATTCACAGTCCTGACTACTGAACCCATGAGTCACTAAAGATTCACCCAGAAAAGGGAGAGGGAGACAGCTGGCCCTATGACAGAAATAGCTGTGGGGTGGGGCCCACAAGCCATCCGGGGCCAGTGGGACTGTCCACCCCTGGGTTTCCAATTCCAACTCCATCCAGAACCATCTTGTCGGGAATCACCGAAACAGCCCAAGGTCACAGGCATGGTGCTTGCCATTCCCCCGACAGCTCAGACTGTGATAAAAACCCGCCTGGAACGCTGGTCTTGTCACATTCCTAATGCTTGTTATTGATCCACCAAGATGTGTGTGGCTGTCTTAGGAAGATCAACTATACAAGGGCCTGGTAGTTGTGTTAGAGTCTGGGGCAGGGTGGTGTGTGCAGTGCCAGGTGCTGAATGCCCCTCACATGTTCCCGACCTTGAAGGTCGGGCCCTGATACCACCTCCAGTCCCAAACCACTGGCCACGCTGGATTTCACCCTCCAGTCAGTGTCTGACAGGTTTGCATCCACCAGCCAGCCTCAGAAAAGCAAATTCACTGGGAAAAAAGGTATGAAGGTGATGGTTCAAATGAAGTGAAACTGGCTGCAGCAACAAGCCTGTGTTGTAAATGCCGGTGTGATCTCAACTGAGGTCAGGGACTGCACCAGGGTACCTGCAGCGTGTGTCACACCAGCTGGGCTCCCTCCCGGACTGCGTGACCCCAGAGGGGCCAGACCTGCTGAGAGCCGGACAAAGGTGAAGTGGAGGCCCAAACTGAACCAGATTTCCAGGCCACTCTGCAAAAGGGCTTGTGCACCCAACCCCCAGACTGGCCCTCGAATGGCCTTGAGGCTTGAGGAGAAAAGGAGTCAGGGTCCCTCAAGACAGGGTGATCTGTGGGCACTATTTGGGAAGGACGGGAGGTGGGGGGACAGCAAGTGAAAGGCGGCTTTAGGATTAGAATGTCCTTTATTCATGGGACCACGCAGAATGAGACATGGAGGCTGTCTTAAGTTGGGGTGCCCAGAAGCAGAGCCTGAGGCAGGGATTTGGATGTGAGTGATCTACCAGGGAGCACAGCCAGCAGGGGGGTGTGAGGGGGCAGATGGGGCAGGGAAGGAGGTGGACTCAGTCTGCCCTCGGGCCCTCCCACGGGGATCCCTGGAGTGTGAACTGCACCACAGAGTTGGTTCCACTGGGAGGCAAGTGGGCTGGGGGTGGAGCTTTTTGTGTCCTCACATCCCGGGCTCAATCGCTGTGAGCTGCCCCTGGGGTGGGAGGTCTTACCCCCTCCCCTGCAAAGTGACCCCACCCCGTGGCCATGGGCACTTCTCTAGTGAAGGGGGGCCATGAGCCCAGAACAGCCACACTCACAGGCCAGGGGTCGACATCCTCCAACAGGGGGGATCTGGGAGGTGCACCAGCACCCCCGGGGCGATCATGGGCCCAGAGGGCAGCGTCCCAGTGGGACCACCTAGGAGAGGAGGCCACGGGAAACAGTCATGGGGGAGGTCTCCGTGCTGTGAGCGAGGAAGGGAAACCGACCAGCGTTCACGGCCGCAGAGAGGATGCTGGGCTCGCTGCAAGGACGGTCTAATGCCGCCTGCACAGCTTGCACAGCCGACTTCCTTTGTACTGGAAAGGCCTTCTCCACTGGAGAGGAATACTTTGAATTGCCTCGGGCATTGTGAGAGCAAAAGATCATTTCACTCAGCAGCAGAGCGCTGAATGAGAGGTTTGGGATGCTACCAAAAATCATTAGCAGAATGTTCAAGGCGGTGGGAGAGAGAAACATACCTGCTTTCAAAACACCTCTCCCTGGGATGTGAGAAACGCTGCTCGAGCTTCTCAAAGTGCTTACTGGACCTTCCTCCTGAAAACATCTTGCCTGAATCCCTCCTCAGACAAGACACTGAGAAACAAGCTACTCGTGCTAACGCAGCTGCAGTGTTTTAAAGTTACAACTCCATTTACTATAAACTTGCCTGGAGTGAAACCATAAACTAACTGCAGAAATATAAATGCAGCGCTTCCACTGGGTTCCTGTTTCCAGCTCCTGCCCAGAGAGTCCAAAGCCCTCAGCAGGGAAGCCAGCTCTCCGGCAGGGCCCTGCCTCGGCCGCTCCAGGCTCCCCATCCCAGACTCCATCATCTCTGCCTGGAACTCTCCACTTGTCCTCTGAGTGCACATTCCTGGGGGCCTGACCCGAGTCTACCCCACCCCCTGCCACTTTCTTAAGGCCTCCTGGGTTTGTCCAGGCCCCCACACCTCCCCAAGTGCTTCTGGGGAGGCCAACTCCCCCCATTTCCAGGATGGGCCTGACTGATCACAGGGTAAACCCCCTCTGCCCCACCGCCACGCCGCTGAGTCCACCGTCCTGGTCACAGAGCTTGGCTCAGGGGTGGCCTGGGAGATGCTTCTAGATCTCAGGACGGAGCCAGCGGAAGAGACAGGGTGTGGGCTCAGGAGCGGCGGCCTGGGAACGCGGCAGCCAGTCTGCTGAAAGCAAGGCGGCCTGAGGATGAGGCCACCCGCAGAGGACGGCCCAGCAGAGCCAGCTGCAGAGGAGCCATGGAGAAAAGGGGCCACCGTGCCAGTGAGGCTGCCCGGGAATCCGTCCTCCAGCCAAATCATTTCCCCTTGTGGATGCCAGTCCAGGTCAGGGTTTCTGTCACTTCAAGACTAACTTAAAATGCCACTTCCTCCGGGGGGCCTCCTCTGATTGCCTGTCTTAGTCCCGTCAATAAATTTTAACTCTCTCATTTCGAAACCTTCAGGGAACAATATCCTTTAAATCTCAGATCTCTTCCTGTCTTCTAGTTTTGTTATTGATCTATATCAGACCCCAACTCCTGGAGGGCGGATGCTCTTCAGGTCCAACCCTGAATCCCAGACTCCCTAGGACAGGGCTCTGGAGAGCATGTATCTGCTGAATCGAGGAGCAAACACGAAAGCACGGAACTTAAGACGATTTTGTTAATTTTTATAAGAACTCTCGAGAACTTCATGCTGAGTAGATATTTGCCATTTGAACAGTGACTCTAAGTTTCACAGTTGGGAAATAGAATTCAATTCGTAGTAAAACATAAAGTGTTGCACCAGCTCCTTCCAACACCACAGATACGTGCCATTCAGCACTTGGAACAACCACATCTATGGTTGGTCTTATTGAGAGGATGTGTGTGTGAACAGCCCTCGCATTTAGCTAGTTACTCACTTTATATCTGCTACTCACTTTCTTTAATCCTGACAGCCTCGGGGATTTCTTCTTCCCCATTTTCAAGGTGAGAAAATGGAGGCTGGGAGGGGCTGAGTAGGATCGCACAGCTCGTGAGGAGCTCTGCATAGTTTCGAGCCCAGGTCTGATACCCACGTCTGAATGTGTCACCGCCAACTGCGTCCCCCGGCTGGAAGGCAGGACCGCGGGTTCCCAGTTACTCAGGACCTCAAGGCTGTCCACCCAGGAGCAGCCCCTGGCCTTCCTTTTCTGTCTGTTTTTATACAATCCAGCAGATACAAGGTGGACTTAGGGAACCCTCATTCTCCTTCCTTTGACCGTAACCACTGCCAGAAAGACAAGGCTCACGGATCGTGTCACCTCAGGCCTCCCAGAGAACACCTGTTTGGTTTTATGTTTAAATACATACTTAAAGGACCGTCTTCACAGGGGTTGGGGATTATGTTCAAGCTACTACATTTAGCAAACGTCTATATTTAGCCAAACGTACTGTAAGTGCCTTTTTGTACCTCTTTTGTTTTTCAGGCAATGCAACAGAGGCTTAGGAGCACCTACTATGTGCCTGGCTCTGTGCTGAGCTCTGGGGATACGAAAGTAAGACATTGCCTGCCGGGTGGTCACCTTCTACGGGGGTCGGACCAGTGAACGAATAATGATGAGGCCACGTGACTACCACAGCAGGCGTAGGGAGTGAGAGCTTGTGGAACCCGAGTGGAGGCAGGGAGACTTCTGCCCCGGGGCGATGTAGGAGGTCTCACAGAGGACACAAATCTACCGTAGGCTTTAAGGGATGAATAGGAGTTTTCCTGGAAAGCCTTTCTCTTCGCATAGGGAGAAAAACAAAAGTGTTCATTCATTCAGTAGTCAGCAAATACTGATTGACAGCCATGTGTCCATAAAAGCAAAATCACCTAAGAACTGGTTACAGAGTAGACCTCCATAAATAGCTGACCGAGGCAACCAGCCAGACGCCTCAGCCTAAATCGCCTGGAAGTTTTTCCAGGTGATAATAATGACAGGCAGACAAACTCCATCACACTCCAACACCTGGAGGAGAGGGTCTCAGGAAGGGGGCACTGGCTCTGCATGTACTATAGTTAGCACACTGCGTGCACAATTCAAAAGGTACAAAAGGGTATACTGTAAAAAAGCAAGCTTGTCCACTGTCGGTCCAAGGAATCACACCCGTTCCCAGGGAAGCTGCTGCCACCAATCTGCTGGGCATCTCTGCCAACGTCACCGTTTGTTTAACCTGAAGGCTGAATCCTTGTGGGAGAAAAAGGCACTTGTACAGCTACGCGGGCGGTGCACCTTTTGTCCGCCACACTTCATCAGCGACCATTATAATAAACTCTGCCCGGGGAAACTTCGAGGAGAACCTCTCGGCGTGCCCGAACCCATCTGCACTCGCGGTCCAGAAACAAGATTCACGGGGACCCCGGTTCGCGCCCAAGCTGCACCTTGTGTGTCAATCGAGACGGCAACTGGTTTTCGACAGGAGCGGGTCATTTTCGCCAGGGCCATGTGGCCTCCGGGGAATGTCCTCGGGCCTCCAGGGTCGGGCCTACATCACCCTCACCATGCGGCGCAACACAGCGGGGCGCTCGCTCGCCCCCGCACCGGGCCCGCCCGGGGCCACCTTGCGCGTGGCGGGGCGGGGGGG
>NW_006779703.1:854548-876026 GCF_000442215.2 Lipotes vexillifer
CCGCGGCGCCGGCGGACCGACAGACAGCGGACGGACGGACGCCTGACAGCTACGGCGGCGCCTCTATAGCGCCCCTACCCCGGCCCGGCCCCGCCGCTCACCTCGCGCGCAATCTGGTTCAGCGCGTCGTCCTCCGCCGTCAGCCGCTCGCGGTTGGGGAGCCGCTTGCGCCCCGAGCCCTGGGTGCCCATGTCCGCCGGCCGCGTCGCCCGCTGCGCCGCGGCACCGTGGCTCCCGCCGCCCACGCCCCTCTCGGTCCGGCCGGGCCCCGCTCGCCCCTCCCTCCGCCGCGGCGTCATGGCGTCAGCGGGCGCGGGTCGGGGACGCGGGGACGCGGGGACGCGGGGACGCGGGGGACAGGGGCTGGGGGCGCCGGTGGGAGGAGCACGGGAACTCGGGCGCCGGGGACAGCAGGGACGCGGGGACGCGCCGGAGAGGGGACCGGGGAGCCGGGTGCGCTGGGACTCCGGGGGCCAGGGACGCGGGCGCTGGGGGCTGGGGGCGCGGGGACGCCGGGGGACCGTGAGCATGCAGATGGCGGGAGGTTTGGGATGGCTGGGGGTCGGGGGTGCGGGGACGCGTGGGGCAAGGACCCTGGGAGTGCCGGTGGAAACTGGGGCTGGGGGCGCGAGGTCACGCCGGAGCGGCGGGACACGGGGACCAGGATGCCGGCGACCCGCGGGGACGACAAGGGCTGGGGATGCGAGTGGGGAGCGGGGACGGGGGTGCGGGGACGCTGGGGGACAGTGAGCGTGGAAGCGACAACAGACTTGGGATGGCTGGGGGTCGGCAGCGCGTGGGCGCAGGGGACGGGGTGATGAAGGCTTGGGGTGCCGGTGGGGACAGGGGGCAAGGGACCACGGAGGGTTCGGAGGCGGGAGGCCGGGAGGCTGGAGCTCGAGATGGCTGGAGGGGTCTGGGCCGGCGGGGCGGGGGACACTGGAGGGTGGATCCCCCTGGTAATCGTGGGCTGACCTCACCAGGGCAGCGGTCACTTCATCAGGGGCGCTGGAGGGCTCGCAGGGAGGGACTGGGCTGCAGAGAGGGGTTGGCACCCAGGGGTGGGTGCAGGGACGTGGTTCAAACCTGCGCCCCAGGTGAAGTGGGGTCTGGCCTCACAGATGGGTGAAAGCTGGGTTCTAGGGTCAGGCTCAGGGGAGGTCAGATCCCGCTCTGTGGGATCTCGCCAGCCCCCTGAGCCTTACAGCGCGTTCAGAACCCCCGTGTTGGTGTGGGTGTTTCCTTCACCGGCGTGGTTTCTGGGACCTGCCACTTTCCCCGTGTCCCCAGCTTCTAGGAAAAGGTCTGAAACGTCAGCTGCTCTCAAGAAGTAGATACTGGAAAGGGAATGACTACTTGAGCTTTACCTTCCACTCTCTAAAGGTGGATTTAAAATTGAATAGGAGGATCAGATGAGGTTTACAAAGCCATTACCTTCTTTTCCAGGGTAAGGACCCGAGTAACTGTTAGCTGTCTATACTGAATTAAGGAAGAAGAAATGCGCTGGCCGAAGCACAGTAACCAAAAGTTACTGGTATATTTGGGGTACGGGGAGATCTTTAATGCAGCTGGGGTAGAATGGAAGGGCAGGGCCACCCTGAAGTCACCTGCCATTTTCCCCCTAGAGATGAGTACAGTTAGCATTTTGGTATATTTCTAACCAAGTGACATGACCAGGTTGGTTTGGGTTCTTAGAAAGTAAGCTGGGAGCTGGATGGAGGAGGGAACAGAAAGGGGACCCAGCAGTGGCAGAGAAGGATGTTGGAGGTTTCCTGCAGGGAAAAGATGGTGGGGGAGTGAGTGACACAGGAGGGAGGAACCAGGTTCCATTGCTCAGGACACCTGAGTGGACTTCAGTGGGGTGGGTCGACAGGGCAGATGGTATTAGGGCTGTGACCTTGTTCATTACTGTACTCCTGGAGCTTGCATACACCTGACACAGCGGAGGGACTGATGTTGATTGAGTCTTCTATGTCACATTACACCACTTAGGACCCCATACTCCTTAGGTGTCATGGTCCCGGTTGGAGGACCATCCCTTGCTCTGCCCTCAGCCCTGCTGGAGGCTCGCTGCTCCCTTAGCCTGTGGTGCCTGTGGTGAAGACTCTGTCTTTGCTCAGGCTCATTCCCACGGCTTCACTCACTCACTTCCCCACACCTGCTGCCTGGCAGGTGCTGCACCGGAAGCTGGGGCAGAACTGCAAAGGACACAGACAGAGCGGCTGTTCTCTCAGGACTTACCTGAGATACCTGGAACTCCTCATCCAAAGCCACATCCAAGCTCCAACATCTCCTTTCTTTTTTTTTTTTCTTGCGGTACGCGGGCCTCTCTCACTGCTATGGCCTCTCCCGTTGCAGAGCACAGGCTCCGGACGCGCAGGCTCAGCGGCCATGGCTCACGGGCCCAGCCGCTCCGCGGCATGTGGGATCTTCCCGGACTGGGGCATGAACCCGTGTGCCCTGCATCGTCAGGCGGACTCTCAACCACTGCGCCACCAGGGAAGTCCCCCAAATGGGTTTTGTACAGAGACAGGGGACTCGCTGCCTCAGGGACTGACTGGAGGTATTTCTGAATAGTTCGGTCCCTACACAGTGTTCTCAGACATTAGGGTGAATTCTGTCTCCCATCTCTCCCCCATCAATCACCCACATCTGGGTAAGGCCAGCCTTTTGGGAATCATCAGAACCCATGTTGCTGGTCCTCAGGTGGTCCCATGATGTCATGACCTCCTGAACTACCATCCGCATGCTTCCTCCTTCTTTGGTGATGTGCTCTACAGCTGTCTGCTTCTCCCTCTGGAATCAGTTCTTGCCTTTAAATGGAAATATGATCCCTGAATTGTCAGGGTGGGGGCAGTCCATGTAAAGATGTACCTCAGGGCTTGACACACGGGCAATCAATAAGTGGTTCTCCAGCTCCTCTCCCCAGAGGCCTGGGTCTGGAACGAATAGGGCAGCAGCTCCTACTGGGGCATGGGGAGGTGGGCAGTGACATTAGGCAGCTTTGTGGCTGTCAACTGTTCTTGGGGTGCCCCTTGAGGGATACAGAAACCTGCAAGACCCCATCCATCAGGCTGAGCCACAGGCTTACCAAGAAGCTGTGGCTTTCTATTTGCTCTGGACTCTCAGCCTCTCCTGCATGGTTCTACCTAGAAGAACTTGCTTCTACCTAGAAGACTGTATTGTGCCACCAGCGCTACCTAGCCCCTCCCATGTGGCCCTTTTCTTATTCCAGGTGATTATACTACCCACAAGGGGTTACTTCAGAGAAGCCACATCAGAAGTCTGATGTCCCGGGCAAGAGAATCTATATATTCATCTCCAAGCCTGGTAATGAGGCTCTTCACAAAGATACAGATGCCCTTCAGGAAGGGTCCATGAATACGTGAAGGCAGCCTCGGTGAGGGGCACCACACAGGGGACCCCACGTGGACTTTCCACTCATGACACAGTGTTCCTTTTGTTTGGGACCTCATTAGGCAAGCCTGTGAGCCGGCTGGGGAAAGAAGTTAATGGGCATCTCTGGAGGAGTCATCCAGGCTGGAGGGTGACTCAGAGCTGCTCTGATAGGGCCCTCTGAAGGACAGTCACATGGGCCGCGAGCTGACTCACTGGGGTCCATTGAGAAAGCCTTCCATGTGGTTCAAACATCATTCACTCGTGTTCCAGCCTCACTCTTCCAATTAACAGAGGATGGAAAAACCTCCCTTGGATTACAGCTGGAGGAAGGCTAGGGAGAATCGCAGCCACTCACTAGGATGGCTTGAAAGGACAGAACACGGAGCCAAAATCATGCCCAGAGGGGAGCTGGCTGAGGTCAGGGTCGCCACCACGCCGGGGAGGTTAATGGTTTGTCTCCAGTGGCCTGCTGGCCTTTGTCTCTTTCCTCTCTCAGCATCTCAAAGCAGAAAATTGGACTGATCCTTCACCCAACCCAATCTTGTCATTCTAAATGCCTCTTCTCTCCCAGGATACCACCACTTCCAGTTATGTTTTCGTGTCTCTTGGAGTTAAACCTTTGGAATCACGTTGGATTTTTAAATTGATCTTATTCTTCATCCCTGATTGATTCTATCCCTACCCCCCTTCCGCATCTTTGCTGACTCCATGATGTTCTGTACCTGGTTCACCTTGCCACACCTGTGGGTGACTTGCAGTAAATCATCTCCTGAACTTGATGTCTCCAGGGTGGGGTGCATGAGACAATACACTGGGGTGCAGGAGAAACATACTAGAACTTCCATTAATATGTATTTTAAACTAAAAATAAGAATGTTATAGATCAAATGTTAATGTATGATCTATAACCTCACTTTAAGTGGTCACAGGTCATGTCATAATGATACACAAGGTATTCCCAGGGGCTGCTAATGGCATTCTCTCTCATTAGACCATTTTCAGAATATTTTGATGTATTTGCATGAACAAGAAATGGATTTATGGGTTACATAGTCTAGTTTTAACTAAAACTCAAAGGGTAGATAAATGGCTTCAAAGGATTTAAAAAATTCTCAAGAAAATATTTCCCCCAAATCACAGACAAACAAGAGAATGAGAGACATATTTCTAACTCAGGAGGAACTCTTCATTGGTCTCAATATCAGGTTATTCGATATGATGAGAACAATGAATAATCATCCCAAACAATTTGAAACACAAATTTACATTTCCTATTATTAATGATTAACCTCATTTTTAATGGATATTGTGCCCTGATATAACAGATGAAAATAGATTATGAACATAATTTGCACATAAATAAATATATAAAATTTGGGGCATATTTTAAAATATTTGGTGATTGAGTTCATGATAAAAAAAGTCTGGTTTCTAGATCAATAATTCTTTTTTTTTTTTTTTCTTGCGGTACGCGGGCCTCTCACTGTTGTGGCCTCTCCCGTTGCGGAGCACAGGCTCCGGAGCGCAGGCTCAGCGGCCATGGCTCACGGGCCCAGGCGCTCCGCGGCACGTGGGATCTTCCCGGACCGGGGCGCGAACCCGTGTCCCCTGCCTCGGCAGGCGGACTCTCAACCACTGTGCCACCAGGGAAGCCCTAGATCAATAATTCTTAAATTTAGGGGGATTGTGAACTCCTTTGAAAATCTGATAAAGGCTGGATTCCTCTCAAACACCAAAAAAACAAAAAAAGAAGGAAGAAAGTAAAGGGCACCTAAACAGGAAATTGAGCACAATTTTAAAGGGTGATACTTTGAAGTCCATCTGTGGGCCATCAGAGCTCCCATTCTGTGCTGTCCCTATCTGAGCCTTCCTCACTACCAAAGCCAGAATAACCCTCCAAAGTACACTTCCATCACGTTGCACACTCCAAACTTCAGAATGGCTCCATCGTAGCCTTTGCAGTAATTCTGGAGATTCCCAATAGGTGTCAAATGTGTTACTGGTAATTCATAACTAGTGATAGTTAAAATGCTGAAGTTTGTGAAATTATTGGCGATAAGTGTTATTACCGTAATAATTTTACCTCCACTGAGTGCTACCGAGTGGCAGGAATTTTGCACAAATGAGGTGCTTTGGCAGGAGGATGTCACATTCAGGATAATTACATGCCATGCTTGTCTCCAGGGAGAAAAGCTGAGAGTGGCTGTCCTCTTGCACACAGAACCGGCTCCTTAGCCAACCCCTTCAGTCAGCTCTCCGCAGCACTCTTGGGATAGCGTTCCTGAGCCCCAAACCCAGGACTGTCTTTTCATCCCCCAAGAGAGCCTTATTCATGGTCACGGGCCCATGAGTGTTTAGAAAATGTTCGTGGCTTGACTGAATAAAGAGCCCTTTCACATGGTGCTATATAAAATAGGATGTGAAGACCAATTTTCTTTTTATTTGTGCAAGAGAAATGCTACAGATACTCACTGACTGGCAGTGACACCAATTTTCTCCTCGCATGGGATTTATTAACTATTAATTCAGTTGGTTTTAAAAATAAGGACTTTTCACTTCTAGTGATGGAGAGGAAGCTTACCTCAAACTAATCCTCCTGTCAATAATCATTATAAACCTCCAACAAAATATAAAGTTACCCACTGAAGAGTAATCAAAGCAGATAGAGACTGGAGCGGCTACAACCTTTGAATTAAGGGAAGTAAAAGGTGATATCTGCTTCCCCAGAGGATATTCTCCAGCCCTCAAGGTGCACTGGGAAAAGAATTCAAGGGTTATTGGATTGGGAATAGATGTTAGGGTCTGAGACTACAAGTACGGCTGGCAATTCAGTGAGGAAATCCCAGAAAAAGGGATGCAGAGAGGGCTAAGCCTAAAGATCTGCATACTAACTTATGTAGAAGCCATGGCTGAGTCCTGAACAATGCGTGTGTGGAGTGAAACTCCAGGAAATTCACATGGAAGCTGGAAGCCTGGAAGAACTGAGCAGAGATTTCAGCAGCTGTCCCATGCTAGGAAGATACAGTTAGGAATTCAAGTCCTATCAAGTTAGAGGGCTTGGCAAACACCTTGAGCCCTTCATGGAAACCACAGAAGAACTATGCCTTAATAGTAAGATGACATTAGAGGACTAAGGGCTATGACAGGAAAATCAAAATACACATGCTGTAGCAAAGCCTAGAACCAAGTCTCTACAAGATCAAGGTGCTATGAAGGGTTGAGGTAACTCCCCTCCCTGATAGAACCAAATTCAGCACTCTTCAAAAGAAGGCAATAGAATTCAGAGTCTCTGAAATGTAATGTCCTCTATGTCCAGTATACAATAAAGAATTAGTAGACACAAGAAGAATCAAGAAAATGAGGCTCACAGTCAAGAAAAAAATAATCAGTTGGGAAAGATTCACAGATGACCTCGATGTGGAAATTAGCAGAGGAGTACTATAAAATAACTATGAGAAAGATGGATATAATGGAAGAAGACATAGGGAATTTAAGGAAATATTTGATGACTCTAAAAATGAACCAAATGGAAATTGTAGAACTGAAAAGTACAATGCTTTCCAATTTAAAAAATCTTTGAATAGTATTAGCAATAGATTGGATAATGCAGGAGAAAGGATCAGTGAACTTGAGGAATGGTCAGTAAAATTACCCAAACTGAAGGACAGAGAGAAAAGACATTAAAAAAAACAGGTTACAGGGATTCCGGCTACCACGGTGGTCACTTGGTTTTAACAAGGCACAAAGAAAATTCAGCGAAGAAAGGAAAATAATTTTTTCGTAAGTGGAGCCAAAACCGCTGGAATCTATAGAGAAAATGGTTTGACCCTTAACTAACACCTTACACAATAATTAAATCATGAAATATTTTCGACCTAAACTTAAAAGCTAAAGCTGTAAAATTTCTAGAAGAAAATCTAGGAGAATGTTTTTGAAAACTTGGGGTAGGCAAAGATTTCCTGGACAGTTTTTAAACAGCACTAATCATCGAATCCAAAATGGATAAATTGGATTTTGTCACAATTAAAATTTTCTGCTTATATAAAAACTTCAGTAAGAAAATGAAAACACAAGGCACAGACTGGGAGAAAATATCCTCAGTATGTAAATGTGACAAAGCACTTCTATCCAGAATGTAGAAAGACTTCCTACAAATCAATAGGAAAAAGATAAATAAGTTATTTAAATAACAGGCAAGAGATTTGAATACTTAAACAGACACTTTATATAAGAAGATATACAGAGAGTGTGGAGAAAAGGGAACCCTCTTACACTGTTCGTGGGAATGTAAATTCGTGCAGCCACTGTGGAGAGCAGTATGGAGGTTCCTTTAAAAAATTAAAAATAAAGTTACCATATGATCCAGCAATCCCACTCCTGGGCATATATTCCAGAAAAGATGAAAACTCTAATTTGAAAAGATACATGAACCCCAGTGTTCATAGCATCACTATTTGCAATAGCCAAGACATGGAAGCAACCCTAAATGTCTATCAACAGATGAATGGATAAAGAAGATGTGGTATATATATACCATGGAATATTATTCAGCCATAAAAAGGAATGAAATAATACCATTTACAGCAACTTGGATGGATCTAGAGATTATCATACAAAGTGAAGTAAGTCAGAGGAATACAAATACCATATGATACCGCTTATATGTGGAATCTTAAAAGATGATGCAAATGAACTTATTTATGACACAGAAACAGACTGACTCACAAACATAGAAAACAAATTTATGGTTACCAAAGGGGAAAGGGGGAAGGGATAAATTAGGAGTTTGGGATGAATAGATACACACTGTTATATATAAAATAAATAAACAACAAGGACCTACTGTATGGCACAGGGAACTATATTCAGTATCTTGTAATAACCTATAATGGAAAAGAGTTGTGTAACTGAATTACTTTGCTCTACACCTGAAACTAACACAACCCTGTAAATTAACTACACTTCAATAAAAAATTGTTCAAAAAAAAAAAAGAGGATATACAAATGACCAGAAAGTATAGGAAAAGTGTTGAACATGCTTATCATGCAAAATAGACCACAGTGAGATAGCACTTCCCATCCGCTGGAGTTCTACCATTGGAAAGACTGACAAGACCACATGTGGGTGAGGATATCAAGCAACTGGGACTCTCACTCGTTGCCGGTGGGAGTATGAAATTGTATCGCTGCTCTGGAATGCTGTTTGGAAGTTTCTCAGAAACATAACTTACCCTGTAACCCGGTCATTCAAGTCTTTGGTATTTACCCAAGAGACATGAAAGCATGTCCACAAAAAGACACGCACAAGAATGTTCATAATAGCCCAAAGCTGAAAACAACCCAATGTCCATCAACAGGTGAACAGATAAGCAAATTATAGTTACAGATGTACTTACTACTCAGCAATATAAACTAACAAACCCCTAATACAGGCAACAATGTGGATGAAGCTCCAAAACACGATGTTGAGTGAAAGAAGCCAGACACAAAAAAGTATATATTGAATGGTTCTCTTTATATGAAATTCTGGAACAGGCAACACTAAGCTATGGTGATAGAAATTAGAATAGTGGTTGCCTTGGCAGGGTGAGCGGATTGACTACAAAGGGGCACAAGGAAACTTTTTGGGGTGATGGAAATATTCTATATCTTCAGTGAGGTGTTTGCTGCACAGAGAGACGAACTGTCCAGTTTTATCTGGGGATAAGGGGCTTCCCGAGACGTGGGACTTTCAGATTTCAAACAGGGACAGTCCCAGGAAAACTGGAACCAGTTGGTCACCTTACATATGTGCATGTAAGCATTTGTCACAACTCGTAGAATTTTTGCATGCATGTCTACATGCATGTCCAAGAGCATGCACACTTAAAATTTGTGCATCTTATTACGTGTTGATTATACAATTAAAAAAAAAGAGTATTTAAAGAAATGATGATGGGAAAACAACCAAACCAATGAAAACATGAGCAGGCAACAGAAGAGAGCATCTGTCCTTTAGGCATCGTATTAAACTCATGGTTTTAACGTAATGGCTTTTGGAAAGACCATAACCTAACACGTCGCTGACTACCCATCACTGACTACACATCACTTCCTCCAGGATGTGGAGATGCTGGATAAAAAGAGGCGCTGTGAAGGGATATTTGGTGTCAGCCTATTTGACACCTGTCTCCTGGGAGGGTTTAAGAGGTTGGGGAGGTTCCATCTATTTCTCCCCTATTACTTGTTGTGGGGTCTCAGATACCCACTGGCGTGCTGTTTTCCTGCAGAAGGACCACAGGTAACGTCAGGACACGGAAACAAAAAGGTCATTTTCTCACGGCCCAGTTCGGCTCATTGTGGCAGATGTGAAAGGAATCGTGAAGCTCACTCCTTTTTTTTCCTCTCCTGCCAATCCATCCCATTTCCCCTGGTCCTTTCTACCTGTGAGCTTTTCTGTTCTCGTGGTCACTGAGCATCTGTAACCTGGAGGGCAGAGCCATGGAGTTCCAGGCTGTGCTTGATCTGCCCTGTTTTCTGTTCGGTACCGCACAGGTGATCATAGTTGTGGGCTGGTACCTGTGCAGGCTTTGACAGTTTGTGTACATTTGGTGAGGCCTCTTTGTTTCTTCTGCTTTGCAGCCAAGCCTAATTATTTTTTAATTGAAGTATAATTGATTTACAATATTATATTAGTTTCAGGTGTACGACATAGTGATTCAATATTTTTATAGATTATACCCCATTTAAAGTTATTATAACGTATTGGCTACATACTCCATGCTGTACAATATATCCTTGTAGCTTATTTACTGGTGAGGCATCCTGAGTAGGAAGTCACTGAGTTTCTCCACTACTTACATGGACCAGTTAGTGAGTGTAGCTTTTCCCCTTGAGGAATCGCTGTATTTATGAGCAAAACAGCATCCTTATCAACTACTCAACTCCAGTCCTCCAAAGGGGAAATTGAGCACAGATGTTTCAGATCTTTTTCATTATTATAGGAAGATGCTCGCCATATTTTTGGCAGTAGCTTTTAAGAGTATGCTGGGTTTGCCAATTTTTAAATCGGACAAACATTTCACCAAGTTTTGGTTAGACCGAATAGCGCTCTGAAGACTTTCTTGTGAGGAATTCACTGGAAATTTCTCTACACGAAGATAACGCCGAACAATTGAAAACACCCCGGAGGGTCCCGACCTTTACCTTGTTTTACTCTCCGCCATAACAGCGCTGCGCTCGAGGGTTCTGGGCCAAGATGAAGCTCTCTGTGCCGGCACCCGGGCTATTTTAGGAACAGAAGAGGAAAATAGTTTACCACTTACTCATTTGCAGTCTGTGCTCAAGTTAAGTTCTTTATATCTTTCTAACCCAGACAAAGAACAGTTTATAAAATTTGCTACAAGCAGTCTGTAAAATTTAGCTTTGCCTCAAGCAGAGCAAAGCTTATATGGTTTTCTTCTTAGGAAATTTTTTTTTCTCACAGTAAAATCTAATCGCAATGCAAGTTAGCATCTCTGGGATGATTAAAAGAAATCACAACCCTGCAAAGTGCCTGGCAGAGTCCAGCACGCTGGAGATGTACATCAGGGCACCTACTGTGTGCAGTAGAGAGAGGCCTGAGGAACAGGAGGATGAACGAGACCCCGTTCCTGTCTCCAGTGGGTCTCAAGGTGGCAAAAGGAGGGATAAAACCGCTTTGCTCCAACGGAGCACGTCGCTGGGAAAATCAGGAAGGAGCATTTGCTTTGTGGATGGATAGGACTTATTCCCACAGGAAGAAGCTGTATCCAAGGAAAGCCCAGGCAGGGAGGCTGTGAGCCGCATCCTTGCTTTTATACAGGCCTCGCGGGCCATGGTTTCACTGCCTGAAGGGGAAAATTTAGTGCGAAACCTCGAAGGGTAGCAGGATGCACTATCTCCAAATATGCCTTTTTGGCTTGAGGCTTACTCTGAGCTGATCGTTTTGAGAAACAGCAGAGACCCAGGGAAAGCCCAGCAAGCAGAGCAGAAGCTGCCCTTTTGTAATTGAAAAATCTACACGTGTAAAGGGCATCTCCATGCATAAGGGGGTCTCCTTCCCTGTACCAGGAAGAGACGATGACTCTAAATCACAAGGAACGCATCTCGATGGCGACGCAGCCCCCATTAGGGCTGCAAAATAACCTCCCCCTGTTTACCTGCTCATCTCCCGTATGAGCCTCCCACCTTTTCTCTTGTGTCATTAGCTGAAGATGGTATTTAAGCTGGTGGCTGAGGCCCCCTGAAGAGTTACTCATTTTTTCCCTGGGGATCTCCCGCATATACATGAGGTAAACGTGTTAATAAACTTCTGTTTGTTTTTCTCTTGTTACTGTTTTATTTTAGGGACCTCAGCCAAGAACTCAGAAGGTCAAAGGGAGAATTTTTTTTCTGCCCTGCAGCCATCTCTGCCCCTCTCCAGGGACCGCTGTCTTGTTACTCTGAGAAGGGGACTCAGGATCCTTACTCAGCACCAGACCTTAGCTGCTGACCAAAGCCGCTGGCTGCCCTGCTGGGACAGAGATGAGAAGCCAGCTCCCCAGAAGGAAGGCCTCTGGCCACGGGGAGGAGGGGCAGGGCCAGAGGAGGCAGGGACAGGGCTGAGGATTGGGTCGGGGCCAGTCACTGAAGGAGGGAAGGCCTCCAGAATAGGCCCAGATAAGGGCACAGAGACGTGGCCGTGCGAAGCCGAGAGAAAGAACAAAGAAGAGGCCAGCAGGGCCACGTGTCCACAGGTCTGCTTGTGTGTGTGTGTGAGTGAGTGTGTGTGTGTGTGTGTGTGTGTGTGTGTAAGGTACATCATCAACTTCCCGCTTCCCAGTCTCGAGGAAGACTTGCTTTTGTCTTTCTGGGTAGACTGGCTGGGGGGGAAACCATCCGTTCAGATTATTTCAAATTATCAAAATGTATTCCATATTCAAATGATTTCATTTTCTAAAGGAAATGGGGCATTCATTCATTCATTCATTCACATGGCCCTTTAATTCTGTGCTTGGCCTTGCTTCAGGTGGGAAGCCTGACTTTTGTGTTTTTGTGGTTTTCACTTACCCACCATTCACTCCATCACTCACCAACTGGATAAGTATTTATCGAATGTCCCCTGGGAACAAGGCAAGTGGGAACCCTCCATCCTTTGGTGGAGCCCAGGGTGAGCAGAGCTTTTTCCGGTGTCCCTGAGAGACCCCCTTCCTCACTCTCGATCACAGCGTTTCCTGTGTTATCAGGGTTTCCACAGCTACCATTCCTGGTGGAAAGAATCGTCTGCTGTGGAGGCTCACCGCAGCCTCTGTTCCCCGTCCTGCCTCCCGGGAAGGTGTCTTCCACACTCTGCCATGTTCTGGGGAGACTAACGGTGTCCTCAGGCCGCAGTATTTAGGGAGACCTTCACAGCAAACCTGGAGAGGAAGAAAGGGAAGCGGAGTCAGATCAAGACATCTGCCTTCCCCCGCCTGACTTTCCGTGCTGGCATCTGTTCCAATGTATCTGCTGCACTTTTCTTGGGGGGGTGGGGTGGGGGGTGGGGAGGTGGGCACTGCGTGCTTTTGAAGATTATGATTATCTTTTATACTCTTGGGGGCCTTACCCGTCTATTCTTTTTTTTTTTTAATCTTTATTAGAGTATGATTGCTTTGCAATGGTGTGTGTGTTTCTGCTGTATAACAAAGTGAATCAGCTATACACATACATACATCCCCATATCTCTTCCCTCTTGCTTCTCCCTCCCACCCTCCCTATCCCACCCCTCTAGGTGGTCACAGAGCCACCGAGCTGATCTCCCTGCGCTCTGCGGCTGTTTCCCACTAGCTAGCTATTTTTCATTTGGTAGTGTCTATATGCCCATGCCACTCTCTCACTTTGTCCCAGCTTTACCCTTCCCCCTCCCCATGTCCTCAAGGACCTAGGGGCAGGACAGGAATACCCATCTATTCTTATTGCAACATGTATTGTACTGCTGACATGAATAATTTACTTTTCATATTGTTGTTGTACTCTGTGAAGTTTTCTTTGACCTCCTCAGTGCACAGGGAGCACCCCGAGGGTACTTCTCGGTGACCCTATAGGTTTCTGACACAGTTCTGGGGACTCGGGAAGGTTTTTGATAAGCACTGAATGAAGGATAAGTTTTGAGATCTACTGTGTTAAGAGAAGAGATGTGTCCGCTCCATCCTGTGTTGGTCGGACTGCTCTCGGGAGTTTGGTCTAGTTCAGGAAGTAAACTCGAGTGGGACACAGGCAAAGCGTCCAAAAGTCAACTGGGAGAACTTCGTGATGGGAAGAAGCCGAGCAGAGCGGACTGTCCGGGGCGAGGGGGCCGAGGAACAGGCGCGGGTGCAGTGGAAGGAAGGAAGGACCTCCTCAGCGTCAGGCCCCAGGGGAGGACAGGGATGCCTCGGCCAGCATGGAGAGCCTCCAAAGGACTCCTCTCCCCACTGAGGAGGGGCTGGTGTCGGGCTGGGCGAGTTTTCCCCCACGTGTGTTTCCTGGACCACTAATTCCGGGGTATGATAATAAGTGCTCCATGAAAAATGTGTTTGGGCTCCAGTAAATGTGGGAAATGCTGGTTTAAACAAAGTTGAACAGGTTGCAATACAGGGGCTTCTCGGGGTCTTCTGTGTACAGATGGGCCTTGAGTCTCCGAGAAGGGATTGCAAGGAATAGTCATTCCAAACCCATCTGACCTCGGACCCTTGCCCTGGAAACACATCACAGGCCTAGAATTCACAGAGCCCACTTTGGGGATAGCAGAGTACAGTCTGACAAGACCGAGGCCAAGGGCTCTTCCAGCTGTGACTTTGCAACAGAGAGGTTCATCCACTGAGCTGCTGCCTCACTGGAGCTTTCTGTGGCTGCCTCCATCCATTCGGGCTGTAAGAGAACGCCACAGACTGGGTGACTTACAGACAACAGCCATTTATTTTTCACTGTCCTGGTGGCTGGGAAGTCCAAGATCATGGTGCTGGCAGGTTTAGTGGCTGCTGGGGTCCGCTTCCTGGTTCAAAGACCGTCATCTTCTCACTGTGTCCTCACGGGGTGGAGGGGATGGGCGCTCTCTCTAGGGTCTCTTTTATAAGGACACTAATCCTCCACCCTCATGACCTAATCCCTTCCCAAAGGCCCCACCACCAAATATCATCACACTGGGGAGTAGGTTTCAACACATGAATTTTTCACGGGTACAGATATTTAGTCCATAGCAGTGGCTTTCTGAACAGGCTCGGGCATATTTCCTCTCTGGAATCAGGATGCATTTTAGGCACACCTGTTCTGAGGAGTTGAAACAATACGAGAGCAGATTGGTTGTTGTGCTCTGGAGTTCGTAGGCCACGTGTGGCAGTTTAACGGTAATTATTAATGTGACAGCCATCACTCTGCAGGGGACCCGTCCTCCTCATGAGACCCCCTTCTGCTCAGAGCTTCCTCCTTCCACCGTGTTTGTTCACACGCTCCCCCACCCTCATCCACCACCTCCAGCTTCCACAGCTGCTGATGGGCTCTGGGTGACCGTGTGGGACTTTGGGATGAAGAGGGGGAGAGACTGACGGTCAGGCAGGGCTGGTCCCTTGTCAATTCCAGAACCGCAGGCTGCTGCGAGTGCAGAGAAGCAGACAAGAGATGGGGGACGCAGAGAGGACCCCCTGGGGGTGACAGCTCTTCACTTCCTGGTTCCAGGCCTGGCTTCCCTCCGCTTCCATGAACAACCTCGGTAGATATCTAATAAAAATCCCTTTTACTCCAGCTAGCTTGAATTGGTTTGGTAACTTGCAACCAAAAAAACTGTTTTCAAAATCCCCTTTCGGGACTTCTCTGGTGGCACAGTGGTTAAGAAGCCGCCTGCCAATGCAGGGGACACGGGTTCGAGCCCTGGTCTGGGAAGATCCCACATGCCGCGGAACAACTAAGCCCGTGCGCCACAACTACTGAGCCTGCGCTCTAGAGCCTGCGAGCCACAACTACTGAGCCTGTGTGCCACAACTACTGAGCCTGCACACCTAGAGCCCGTGCTCTGCAACAAGAGAAGCCACCGCAATGAGAAGCCCATGAACTGCAACAAAGAGTAGCCCCCGCTCGCCACAACTAGAGAAAGCCCGCGCGCAGCAACAAAGACCCAGCGCAGCCAAAAATAATAAATAAAATTAAATAAAATAAATTTATAAAAGAAAAAAGAAATATAAAAAAATAATCCCCTCTTGAGTGCATTTTTTAGGTTCTGTGCTGGGTCTTATCCATACCTGATATTTCAGTACTCACAACTTCCTGTGGCTAAGGCCCAACTTTATTCTTTTTTTTTTTTTTTAAAGAATAAGCACTTTCATTAATTAATTTATGGTCGCAGTGCACAGCATGTGGGATCTTAGTTCCCCGACCAGGGTTTAAAATCTTGCCCCCTGTGTTGGAAGCGCGGAGTCCGAACCACTGGACCTATTCATCTCTTACAGATGGAGGAGCTGAGGTTCGGAGAGCTCATGTGACCTGCGAAGGTCACACAACCAGCAAAGGTCAGAGCAGTCTCCAACCCCATTCTGTCAGACACCAAGGCCATGCCCTGAACCTCTCTCTGTGCTTGCCGAGCTGTACTTTTCTCTCCTCAGTGGGGAGGGCCAGGTGGAGGCCAGGTGGGCCCTAGACTGGCCCCTAGACTGGCCCCTAATGGGGGGGAGGTTGCAGCTTCAGGGGTGAGAGGTGGGAGCCCCACTGCTCCGAGGCTTCCCCTGTCCGCAGAGCAGGTGGAGGGAGCTGGGCGGCCATGGGGAGCCCCACCCCTGCTGGAGGTTGGGGAGGTGATCTCCAGGCGAGGACCCCTGCCTGGTGCCCGGTGCCTGGTGCCTGGTGCCCTGTCACCCACGGGGCTTTGCGGCACCAGCTCAGCCTACACCCCCGCCCGCCACCCCGCGTTCAGCCAGCAGGGCAGTGACTCTGTGTTGCCAATTCTTCAGCTGTTAAGAGTGACGAAGATGTCAGTGGCAGGGAATGCTGGCCACACAGCAGATCTCATGGGAGCAGGACTGAAGTGATTCAGGGCTCTCTGCAGTTCCAGGGACCAAATCATAGTCTGCCACCTCTCTGGAGTGCCACGCTGTCACAGCTCCACTGCCCTCTTCCTTCTCTCCGCCTGCCTTCTTGGTTTCTGCTGTAGTGGCCAAATGCTTAACCAGAGACTAAACTGTCTTAGTCACTTGGAGCTAACAAGTGACATAGTGAGTGTGCATTCGTGTTACCAGCATTACCTCTGCTGGGTAAACTTTGTGCACAGCCCCACCTGGGGCCCAGGTGAGGGTCTAACGGGGGGGGTAGCATCACGGAGTGTGACCTGTGCAGACACGCAGGGCTGTGCTCCGGAAGACTCCAGGATTGGCCTGATGTTCTGTGTCGGGCTAGTAACCTCCCAAAGGGCACGGGTTGGGCTAAGTTCCGTACTGGTGTCCTGGGGCTGATGTAAAAACCTCCACAGACTGGAGGGCTTAAAACAACAGAAATTTGTGGTCTCACAGTCCTGGAGGCTTGGAAGTCAAGGTGTGGGTAGGGTTGGTTCCTTCTGGAAGCTCTGAGGGCAATCTGTTCCATGCCACTCTCCTGGCTTCCGGTGGTTACTGGTGAGCCTTGATGTTCCTTGGACACGAATTCGGGGGACACTCTCCAATGCAGTACAGTTGTCTGGAGTCCCAAGGCCTCCTCTTGATTCAGGAACCCCCAAAGGACCAGGCCTAGGGCAAATGCCCGAGCTGCTTTTCACAGAGACAGACCTACACAAAAGCACCTTGGTTGACCTTTTCATGAGTATTTATGACGTCCAAGGTGTTATGAGTTGAATTGTGTCGCTCGAGAATTCATGTGTTGAAGTCCTAAGCCCCAGAGCCTCAAAATGTGACCTTATTTGGAGAGAGGGTCTTTACAGAGGTCATCAGGTTGCGGTGAGTTCGTTAGGCTGGGCCATGGGCCCATATGACAGGTGTCCTTATCAAAGGGGATGTTTGGACGCGGACACACGATCATGGGCAGAAGGCCTCCTGAGGATGGAGCCAGAGATGGAGGTGATGCTTCTATAATACAAGCCAAAGAATGGCGAAGGTTGCAGCACGCGCCCCGAGGCAGGGGAGAGGCCTGAAACAGCCTCCTTCTCTCAGACTCAGAGGGAACCGACCGGCCGACACAATGGTCGGGTGGACAAAGTGCTATTTCTCCGCTTTTCATGGGAGATGTGTTTTCCCGATGTCTGGATCTTCCTTTACTCCTGCCTGGCTCCCTCTGGACGTGACCAAGAGCATCCTGGCTGAGCCCCCCTTGACTTGCCCGCTCGCTTGCCCTGGCTGAGAACATGGGCACAGCAGCCTGTGGCCTCTGCTGTTGGTTACGCCACCCAAGGCTCCTCAGGAGTAGAATGTGACCCCTCCAATGAGCCTCTGAGCTTGGGAGGGTCAGGGGTGGGTGGGTGCTGGAGAAGGTCTATTCCAGAGCCTCTTCCTTAGGGAGGTCAGCCAGGGAATCTCAGTGAAAGATGAGGAACCACCGGAAAAGGAAAGGAAACCCAACAGCCTGGGGCTCAGACAACCTTTAGCTATAAGGAGCCCACGTCTCAGACGTGTATCTAAATCGAGCTGAATTCCTGCCCCTCGTCCACCTTCCTACACTGTCAGCTTTGCGTTTTCCCAAGGCTGCCTTGTGTGCATCACAGCCGGCTGGGCAGGAGGGTGAGTAATTTTGCTGTCAGCATGAAGTGTAGCTAAAATCAGCCGATGAACTAAAGAACTGAATCATTTCTTCGATTCTGCCCTCCGGGTCCTAGGTGCTTTCTGCGTGTGGGGAGGCAGCTGAGTCAAAGGCTGTATTATTGTCCAGCCCATACGTACATATTCACAGTTTACCCTCCAGGAAAACGTACATTCTCAGTGGCAGTTTCTGGAAGTGTCTCGACTCTCTTTCAGTGAAGGAGTCTGTGTATGGAGCCAGTCCCCCAACAGATAAATAGGTGTTTAACCTACATGAGTCCCAGCACCCCATGGCCCAATCACAGCTTGGTTTCCCCCTTAAACAAATACAATCCAACAACTAAAGGTAATTTAAAAAGTGATCCCAGGGGGAATTCCAGTTCTAGTAACTGTGCAGGAGCTTGTACTGGACTAATCTCCCCACAAAGAACAGTGAAAAACTCTGGATAAAACGTAAAATACTGTTTCAGGACACTGGAGAGTGATGTGAGAAGCAAACACTGGACGGGATTTGACCCTTGAAAGAAGGGAACTGATCTGGATGAGATCCATGTGAATGGGATGTTCCTCAGAGAGGGAGGGCCCTTCCTGGTCTGCTCAGGGAGGGGCAGCTAGAACTTACAGGTCTGAGAAGTCGGAGGATGGAGTTTGGCTGCCTGAGTAGCTGGACAATGAGAGGCGAAATCTTGGTTTACTGAGAGTTTTCGTCATGAATGGGAGTTGGATTTTGTAAATGCTTTTTCTGCATCTACTGATATGATCATGTGATTTTTCTTTTTTAGCGTCTTGATGTGATGGATTGCATTAACTGATTCTGGAATGTTGAACCAGCCTTGCACACCTGGGATAAATCCCACTTGGTCGTGGTGTATAATTCTTTTTATCATTGTTGGATTTGATTTGAGAATATTTTGTTGAGGATTTTTGCATCTATGTTCAGAAGAGATATTCTGTAGCTTTCTTGTAATATCTTTGGTTTTGGTATTAGGATAATGCTGGCCTCATAGGATGAATTAGGAAGTGCTTCCTCTGATTCTATCCTCTGAAAGAGATTGTAGAGAACTGGTATAATTTCTTCCTTAAATGCTTGGTAGAATTTACAAGTGAACGCATCTGGGCCTGGAGCCTTCTGTTTTGCAAGATTATTAATTATTGATTCAACTTCTTTATAATAACTATAGGCCTATTTAGATTGTTTATTTCTTCTTGTGTGAGTTTTGGCACACTGGGTCTTTCAAGGAACTGGTCCATTTCATCTAGGTTACCACCTTTGTGGGCATAGAGTCATTCATAGCACTCTTATTATCGTTAAATAGCCATGGGATCTGAGTGATGTCCCCTCTTTCATTTCCAATATTAGTGACTTATTTGTTCTTTTCATTTTTCTCAGCCTGGCTAGAGGCTTTTGGTTTTTTTGACTTTTTTCTATTGATTTTTTATTTTCAATTTCATTGATTTCTGCTCTCATTCTTATTATTTCTTCTGCTAACTTTGTATTCAATTTGCTCTTCTTTTTCTAGTTTCTAAGGTGGAAACTTACATTATTGATTTTCAATCTTCTTTTCTAATATGTGCATTCAATGCTATAAATTTCCCTCTAAGCACTGCTTTCGCTGCATCGCACAATTTTGATAAGCTGTGTTTTCATTTTCATCTGGTTAAATATCTTTTGAAATTTCTCTTGTGATTTCTTCTTTGACTCATGTGTTATTTAGCAGTGTGTTGTTTAATCTCTATGAATTTGGAGATTTTCCAGTTATTGATTTCTATTTTAATTCCACTGTGGTCTGAGAGCAGACATTGTATGAATTCTATTATGTTAAATTTGTTAAGGTGTGTTTTATGACCCAGAATGTGGTCTATCTCAGTAAACGTTCCATGTGAGCTTGAGAAACATGTGTATCCTGCTGTTGTTTGATGCAGAGGTGAAATCTTAAAAAATATTGCATATTAATGCTCCTCAAATCCTTAACTGACCCCTCAAGAGCTCATACACAGGTGAGGCTTCAAGAAACCCAGAGGAAAGCAATGCCTGTAAGGTTTAAAGAGCTGAGCAGAGATTTCAGCTGCTGCCCCCTTGCTGCAGGTGAGAGTGAGTTTGGAGTTTAAGTTCTGCAGAGTAGAGGGGGCTGGTGGACTCCTCAGACTTTCCACCAAAGCCCCAGAAGGGCCTCAACTTAGGAACAGAGACTATGTGCCAGGAATAAGATTCACCCTAGGATTCAAGGCAAACCAAGCTCCCCAACAAGGTGTAAAGCAAAGTTTCCACAAGTTCAAGATGATCCATAGTAATTTAACTGGCTTCTAGAACCAGCTCAACACTTTTCAAAGGAAAGGAATCCAGAGTCTCAGCAACACATCATTCACAATATCTGATACACTATAACAATTCCCAGACATATGGAGAATCAGGAAAATGTGACCCATGGTCAAGAAAAACACAAAACAACCAATCAGTAGGAAAAGAGCCACAGACTAACCATATGTTGGAATTAGTAGATAAGGAGTCTAAAATACTATGGTGAACACGGTAAAGAATCTGTAGGGAAGGATGCATATAGCGAGCGAAGAAATGGCGAATTTCAGGAGAGATTTAGAGATTCTAGAAAAGAACCAAATGGAAACCATAGAACTGAAAAATGCAATCTACTGTACTTAAAAAACCAGTAAAGAAGATAGAATAGAAACTAAAAGTACTTGATTAAATCAAAAGGAGAAAGACAGAGGAAAAAGAAGAGAGGGAACAAACAGAAAACAAACAGCAAGATGGCAGACTTAAGCAGAACCCTATCAATAATTATATTAAAGTTAGACAGACCAGACGCTAAACTGGAAGGCAGACAGGATCAAAAAGTTAACACTCAGCTCTGTATACTGTTTCTAAGAGATGTACATTAAGCATGAAGACGGCTGAAAATCAAAGTATGGAAGAGATATATTGGCTCACTTTGCCTTGCAAAGGGGTACCTCTTTCCTTCCTCGTGAGTCCCACGCCTCACTATCCACTTTCCCAAGTCAGCCCCGTAAGGCCTGGAGTCTGGCTGGCCTGGAAATATGCTCCATGGAAGGCAGGGTGACGGGAGGAAGCAGAGAAGGCAAAGACAGAATTCCCTTTAAGGGAGGGGTCCCCAACCCCCCGGGCCGCGGACCAGTACTGGTCCATGGCCTTGGGAACCAGGCCGCACAGCAGGAGGTGAGCGGCGGGCGGGCGAGCGAGCGAGCAAAGCTTCATCTGTATTTACAGCCGCTCCCCATTGCTCCGCACCGCTCCCCACTGCTCCCCAGCGCTCCCCATTGCTCCCCACAACTCCCCATGGCTCCGCATTACTTGCATTACCGCCTGAACCATCCCCCCAACACCCCCCCCCCCCCCC
>NW_006779703.1:876154-877578 GCF_000442215.2 Lipotes vexillifer
CCCTCCCCATTGCTCTCCAATGCTCGCATTACCTCCTGAACCATCCCCCCGCCCCCCCATCGCTCACATTACTGCCTCTCCCCCCCAACCCCCCCCCCCCCACCATCCATGGAAAAATTGTCTTCCATGAAACCAGTCCCTGGTGCCAAAAAGTTTGGGAACCGCTGTTTTAAGGTATACAGTGGGAAAGATGGGATGGGAAATGTGTTCATACTAATAAATGTTCCCCCCATTGGCAGCTGCACTCAAAACATTTATTTACAAGTGGTGTACTTGGAAGTTAAAACATAGTGTCCCTGAGACAAGAAATGAGGCCTAGGTTCTTAGGCCCCAGGCTATGATGTACAGGTATATTGTTACATGTTTTATCAAAAGCATATTCAGGAAATGTTAACTCATTGAACTGAATGAGGTGGGGTTAGGGACAGTGTCAGCTTCAGGATGTCAATCTCTGATCTGGGAGCAGACTGAGTTCTTCATGTATCAAGTCTTTCTGCATCTCCAACCACTCTGCCCACCAGCCGCTGCCTCCTGGCCTGGGTGCACACACTGGTGGCGTGGTTTGCTTTGCGGGGGGGCAGACCCAGCCCCGAGGCCTGCAGGGAAGTGGGCTTAGGTCTACTAGGGAATTCTGCCATCTCAGAATCTAGAAGTCAGGGGCACGGGTTTTAAGTAGTCATGTCCCTTGGTTCCATGGACTCCTCTCCCATCAGGAAGGCATGGCTGGCAGAAGGCCAGCAGAGGGCCCTCTGGGGAGTGGCCCACAGGCTGGGGTTGCTGTGGGGATGAGGACGAAATCAGAGACTCTGAGTTAAGGACTTAGCACAGTGTTGGTGCATAGTCTGTGCTCAATAAAGAGTACCTACATTGGTTTGCTATATTTCTAGTCTTTATGGAAGTGGACAAGGCCTCTCCACCCTCACCCCGGCTACCCACCCAGACTGCACTCGCCGGCGGTCTCCCCTAGAGCCCCCTAGTGTGCGGTTCCAGGGCTCGCGCTGTGCTCACACTACCTCTGGGACTGGGAAAGCCCTTCCTTCTCTGGGCCAGTGCGTAAGTTCCTCATCCGTCTGTCCATCTGTGTGTCAGTATTTCCCCCTGGGAATACACATCTCTCTTCACTCCGGCCAAGCGAGGTGTCTCCTCTGTCTGCGCCCTCTGCCCCTTTCGGACCGTGTCTGAACCAGGGCAGCCCCCTTGCTCGGTGTGGTCCTTGTCCCATCCCTGCAGCCCTGGGCACACCCCGGGGCAGGGCTTTGCTTCGTTTGCTTTCATCCCCTCTGCTCTGCCCAGCCTGGCTGGCAGCCATGCACTGAACTGATTGTTGAGCTGAGGAATTTCACTTGGTGTTCAGAAACCCCTGCTGGAATTTTCCATTGAGATAAGTGAGGGTGCAGGTTTCGGGGCAAGGCTGGAGGCCATTC
>NW_006779703.1:877588-880271 GCF_000442215.2 Lipotes vexillifer
ATAAGAACGTTCTGGAAGATCTGCACCTCAGATGTCTATCACACTATGAGACTGACCCTTAGCTACAGCCCAGCAAGGCGGCCTCAAGGAGGAAGGGGAGGCTCCTCTTTTCCCAGATCCCTAGAGTGGGTCACTGGGCACATCTACTGGAAAGCTGTGTTGATCATGAGCCATGGGGGGTCCTTTTACAAGGAGGTCTGGGTGGGCAGTTGGCAGTGTTGGTTACAAGTCCTGATAACAGCTTCAAACATCTCAGAAATGTTTATGCAGCAGTGGGTCAGGCGGGTGGGAAGTTACAAAAGCTGATGTTTGAACCGTCTCAGGATTTCAAATCCTAGAATCTAGAATCCACCGTGGATATCTGAGCAGGGACTGGGACATGAGTCAGCAGGGCTGTTGCTGGGTTCTTCAGCCACTGGGTGCTCAGGCCACATATTCCCCAGGGGCCCCTTCAGCTCCAAAATTCTGTAATTTTGCATTCCTTTTGAAGGGGGAATATGCCTATGAGTGTACGTGTCTGAATCTGTGACCTGATTAATTGGTGCGGTGGAAATTCTTCCTGTTAATGTCAATACAGGAAAGTTGACAAATGCCAAGAGAGAAAGTTAAAAGTTGGTATGGCCATATAAAAATAATATTAATTATGGTCACGTAAGCAAATTGCTTATGTACTGTCTTTGATTAGTTTCCACCATAAGCAGTGATAATTCTGGGGTCCAGGTCTCAGTGGGGTTAGAAGGTCTGTGTTCTAAGTCTCCATCCTCCCCAACAGGGACTTTGTTTGTCCCCGAGCCTGACTCACTCAACCTCACAGGAAAGCCTCCTCTGATTTAAGTATGAGTGCCCCCTGCTTTGCTCTCTGTGCCGTGAGACCAAATCATAGAGGCCAGAGGTGAAGGGAACCCCCCCACCTTAGAGGTGAGGAAAGAGGTGTCGAGAGGGGAGTGACTTGCCAAGGTCTCTGCAGGAGGAGCCCACAGGTTTCAGGAAAAGACCCACCCAGATGACAGCTGTGCAGGGTGTGACCCTAAGACCACAGAAGCAATCAGCCCCCAGGCCCTCCTGAGTATCTGAGTCCTGGCCTCTCATGGTGCCCCTGGGCCTTTCGAGGTGAGAAGAGGTCGGCTGTTGGGGACTGGCCTGAGTCCAGGCCCCCGGGGGGTGGTTCTCACCACATGCCAGTGGTGTGCTTTCCCTCTGCGTCACTGGTGGGGGGAGCAGTGCCCTCCCTCTGTGTGCTCTGGCTCGGGTCCGAGGCAGACAGGATTCTAGACGGCTCTCGAGATTCCCACCCCAGGTGTCCACACGCTGGATGATCCCCTCCTTTGAGGGTGCCCAGGGCCTAGATACAATGATGCCACTCTTGAGAGATTAGGTCATAGTACATGCCAAAGCAGAAGAGGTTTTTGCAGATGTAACTAAGGTCCCTCATCTGCTAACTCTGAGTTAAGGAAAGGGAGATTGTGCCCGGTGGGCCTGACCTAATCAGGTGAGGCCTGTGACAGTGGGTCTGGAAGTCAGAGAGAGATCCTGATGGCCTCGAGGAAGCAAGCTGCCGTGTGTGAGAGGGCCTGGGGGCTTGTCGCTTTTATGGGGGCCTCTAAGAGCTGAGAGTGCCCTCTGACTGGCAGCCAGTAAAACGGGACTTCAATCCTACAACAGCAAAGGACTGGGTTCCACCAAGATTACATGAACTTGCAGTGGACCTTGGGCTCCAGAAAGGATGCAGCCCTGCCGATACCTTGACCGCAGCCTGTGAGACCCTGAGCACAGGACCCATTAGGCTGTGCCCAGATTCCTGACCCACGGGAACTGTGAGATAATAAGCGTGTGTTGTAGGCGACCGTGTTGGTGGTTGCTTGTTACAGGCTGACAGATAAGTACCCAGGCCCCGAGCCCCTATCCACCCAGAGGTTGTCAGAGTGCTGAGTTGGCTCTGCTTCAGGCTCTGGTGGGAGTATCATGAACTTGGGGCTCTTTCCTCTGCGCCCGGGAGTGACACGTCCTCCCCTGGGGCAGTCACTGAGGGTTCCGGGGCCACAGGTCACAGAATCCTTAATGCAGTTTTATTTCATAGCGATTAACCAGAACTTCTCTGCGAGGCCTCTTCTGCTGGAAAATTGAGAGAGGGCTTCTCAACTTGTGTCCAGTGCAGGGACCTTGGTCTCCCGCAGTCACAGAAAGGATGTGGGTGAGATGCCCGCTCTCTCAGATGCCTTCCTTCTACTCCTACTCCCCTGCGAGACGGGCGCTGGGGACCTCGGTGGGCAGGGTGACCGGAGACCTCATGGCAGCGTTGGGAGAGGAGGGGACAGAGAAGACTGGCACGAGTGGCTCTTCTAGGGGTTTCCAGCTGCCCCCCTGCCGTATCTGGGCTCCCCAGACCTCTCCAGGATCTTTGCAAGCCCCTGCCCTCGAGGGTGGGCAGGAAAGGTGTGTGCGCAGCTGTGAGCAGGGGACCTCTGCATCCCCGTCCCCCCCCACATCTCCCCCTCTGTCCGCCAGTTGGGACCCTCCCTAACATGGTCCATGGCAGCTGGAGAGTCACATGGGAACTTTTTAAAGGAACCCCAAATCTCTTCTTTGGACAGGGTCTGGCTTTCAAACCTACTGTCTGACTGTGGGCGCAAAACTCCCATTTGGGGTGTTAGACGCTGGTTATTAACTATTTTGTCTCTTGCAT
>NW_006779703.1:880398-896859 GCF_000442215.2 Lipotes vexillifer
ATTCCTGCCACAAGACTAATCTTTACAACCCTCTCCCATTTTGCGCCCCTATCAACCTGCAGGAAGGTGGATGCTTCACGATAACTGGGGAGACGCCCATCCCCGTTAGAGAAAAGCACCTTCACCTGCATCAGAGGTGGACCCTCTGTCACACGGGTTCTCTGGGCAGAGCAGTAGGTCAGCACCCAGACCTTTGGTTCCCGGTCTGTGGGTCGGGGATGAGGACATCATTCAAAAGGGGAGAGAGGTTCTCAGTCTCCAAAGTGACAGGACAATTATGTGGTGGCACCCGGGGAGGTGGCTGCACCCCGGACGAAATGATTGTGTGGGGGAAGAACCCCTGTCCCCAGGATGGTGTGGGTGCAGCCGAGAGAGGCTGGCCCTGGAGGGATGGTGGGAGGGAGTCCCCACTGGAACCTACACAGGTGTCCCCTCCAACAGAAGACCCCAGGACCCCGCAGGGCGCAGGGGAACCACGGAGCTGACAGAGCGTGTCTCACTGAAATTAAGATGAGTTATGAGAACATAAAGAAAGCCAGCTTTCTGCACACTGTGCCTGCAGACAGATTCGTGGCCGACAAATTTCTACCTTTCTCAGCATCTGGCTCCCCCTACCCCAGTGCTCGGAGACTCTGAAAATCTTATCTCAAAGAGGCTATTCCATCATTGCTGAGGCGGGAAACTCCGCAGCTAGAGTCGAAGAATTTGGGAGGACCAGGAAAAAGTCCCCTGCCCTCCGTCTAGTGCCTAGACCCTCCCACCTCCCGGGCGATGCAGTCAGGTTGCTGGGAGAAGGCATCTGGGAAATACAGCCCCCCACCCCAAGGCATCCAGGCAGGATGGGCTGGTCTGACCCCAGGACCAGCACACCCTGCCTCGCCCCTGGTTCCAGGCTCAGGGCCCCCAGCGCTGGCGCCCAGCTGTTTGTGGCAGGAATGAATTCATTTGACCCAAATACTTCCTTATCTTCTGGGCTACTAGTTTCAAGTGCAACAAAGAGCCCCACAGCTCGAGGGAGGAGCAGAGGGAAATAAATCAGCATTGAAATGAGACTCGTGACAAAACTGAGAAACTCAGCGTGACTTCCGGCAGGTGCCCAGGTGCACCCACAGCGCCTGCATTAAGGTCCAGCCTCCCGCTGCCCCAGGTGACCACCTGACCACAGCGGACCTTGCCCTGAGAGCCTCTCGGGAAGGGAGGAGGCCTGACCCTGGGGGAGGTGGCTGGGCATCGCCTTGGCCCGAGGCTGCTTCCTCTCACCTGTTTTCTGCGAGCCTCTGCCTGGCCCTGGGGCCACGGCCACGCCCCAGCCCGCCTGTTGAGGGAACAGAACTTTCCCCTGGCCAGAAGCGGGGAGAAAGGGGACGCACGTAGGGGGCCCTGTGGGACCCGGTGATGACAGGGTGTCAGGCTCACTGGAAGTGACCAGGCCTGGGGAACAGGTGAGTCATTGTTTAAACTTCTGTGTACTTTGTCGAGTGTGTGCGTGTATCTGTGTGCAAATATCGATGTGTGTCTGTTTGTATCTGTGGGTCTGTGTGTATTTGTGTCTGTGTGCATGTATGTGAGTGTGAATGTATCCGTGGGTGTGAGTGTATCTGTGTGTGTCATGTGTGCCTGCACCTTTGTGTCTGACGTGTGTCTGTGCCCGAGGCCCAGGGCACAGAATCAAAAGGGTGAAGTGAAGAGCCAGGAGTGTGTTCTCCTGAGCGCCAGAGGTGTCCTTGCTTGTCCCCGATGGCTTGCTAGGTCAGGGTCCTGGAAGGAGATTCCTATTTAAAGAGTGGCCTCTGGGAAAATCCAGTTAAAGGCTTGAACGTAATGAATAGGAGCCCTTACAGGAATCCATTTCAAACGGATCACGGTGCCCAAGTGCTACCGACTGACCTCAGAGTAAACAACTGCACAGTAATCCCTGCGTTCCTTACACGTCTGGGCGGGGAGAGCTGGAGGAGGACGTGCTCGCTGGCAACGGACTCGGCAGATCAGACGCTTCCCTGGAGCGACCCTCCCCCAGGAAGACTGGTTTGGACTTGCAATCTCTCCTTTTTCCCTTGGTGCAAGGAGATGAGCTTGTCAGAAATGAAAAGCCCGAAACCGAAATGCTCCGGAGGGTGTCCCTGTTGGCCCCCGATCACGAACGTGGCATTCTTGAGATCGTCTCTGCGTTTAGAGACACTTCAGTAACCCTGTCTTCATGAAATTCCAGGAGCTGGGTCAGGAGTCACATTTTTCAATTGGAGTCCTCTCTGAACAGAGGGCTTCAACCTCTAATCAACGTGTAATCACACGAAGACTCATACATGAAAATGCTTACTGCAGTCTTATTTATTACAGAGAAAAAACAATTAAAGCCAAGTAAAAATCCAGTAACAGAGAAACAGTTCAGGAAATTGGAATCGTTGTAGGGGTATTATGTGGTCATTAAAAACACATAGGTCAAATGCATCTACAACATATGCCCTTCATATGTCTTACTTTTTTTCTTAATGTAAGATGCATAATTTTATGTTAAAATGATGGTTTGTTTTTAAGATTCTTAAACAAAAAATTAGAAGAAAGTAGGCAAAATACCATCCCTCGTTGTATTAAGGGTGTGGGATTATGGGTAATTTCATTTTTTTCATATTGATAATTATGTGTTTATATTTATTGGAAAATAATGTTTTTAGATAAAGAGATGTGTCACCTGTATGTGGTATCATAGTAATGGCATGTTTATTCATACTCCACCGATTTTGGTTAATTCAGACATGTCTGGGGCTAAAGATTTTCTTGACTTAAGGAGAGTTTTATTAATTAGTGCATATAAATAGCAAGGAGAACTTAAAGGGGCGTCTTTAAATACTTGAGAATTGCTGTAGGTGTGTTAGAACTTTCTTTATGTAAAATTACAGCACAAATCTGTGGGATATCTGCTTCTAAGCAGGTGCTTTAAGTATTTTCGCAAGAAACAAGGTATTAGCCTGGGGTGGCACAGAAACCTGGGGAATTCCATTCTTAAAAGTGTTCCTTTTTTCCAGCTTTATTGACACAATTGACATATATATAACATTGGGTAAATTTAAGGTATGTTACGTGTTGATTGGGTACATTTACGTATTGCAAAAACACCTCTACCCCGTCACATAATTACCATTTCTTTTTGTGGTGAGAACACTTAAGATCTACTCTCTTAATACTTTTCGGGTGTATAATACCATATTAGCTTTAATCATCATCACGCTGTACATGAGATCCCCAGAACCTGTCAATCTTACAACTGAAGTTTGCACCCTTTTACCAATATCACCCCAATTCCCACACACACCCCAGCCTCTGTTCACCACCACTCTACTCTCTGTTTCTCTACATTAGGCCAAAAAAAAAGTGGTTTATAAGTGAGGGCTTGCTACTGAGCTGACCGTCTTTTGGGCAATGAGGTCAGGCCAGCTGCTCCCAGGCAGGCTCATTGCACCAGCGGTTCTTGATGTGGATGGAGCGCAGGTCCTGCTGCCTCTGTAAGTGACTGAAATGATGCTCGTGCCTGGTGAATCCAGTGTGGACGTGAAGGCAGCCTGTTCTGGCTTTAAAAAAAAATTTGCTTTTAAATTTGTTTTATTGAAGCATAGTTGATTTACAATGTTGTGTGAATTTCTGCTGTACAGCAAAGTGATTCAGTTATACATATACATACATTCCTTTTCATATTCTTTTCCATTATGGTTTATCCCGGGATAGTGAATATAATTCCCTGTGCTATACAGTAGGACCTTGTTGTTTATCCATCCGATATATAATAGTTTGCACCTGCTGACCCCAAACTCCCAATCCATCCCTCCCCCGCCCCCATCCTCCTCCGTGAGCCTGCTCTGGCTTGGACTCCTGCAACTTTCTCTTAGAAAAGCTGCTGGGCCTCTCTGTAAGGTGGGGTAACGCCAGGACCCCCGGAGGCTTGTTGCTCCACTGCAGTAGAAACCTGTGTGCAGCCGAGCCGTGCAGGGGCCCTGAGCACGGTCACCCTGCGCCTCAGTGGAGATGGCGGGTCCATTAGCCTTGGCCCCCCCTCCCCCGCAGTGTTGTAGGGCAAGGGCTCCCTGCCCAACAAGCATAGAAGCCAAGACTATGAAACTGGCTTTTGAGAAAAGACAGAAGTTTAATTCGAGGTCGACCGGCAAGGCTCTCTGCAATCCACGTTTGGGGCAAAATTTAAGGGCTTCGGGGAATTTTAAACTTGGAAGCGAACTGGCTAGTCTTGAATCAGTCCCTATAAGCTACGCGCGCGCTCCTGGAAGCCAGATTTTCCTTATTAAAGGACCTGTCCTTCCTAAAGGGCTCCGGTGGCAACATTTCTATTCTTTGAGTTCCCTAGTCTGGAGCCTCTTGGTTCGGGGGTCATCCTGGAGACGTGGGTTCCCTCCTTGTGTATGCGCAGTGCTGTCTCTGTACCGTAACTCCGGGTTTGATTAGTCAACCCACCTCTTTAAGGAGGCAAAACCACTTTAAGTTGGTCAAGGTTTTACGTGCTGTTACAGCAGCCTCATCTGAATACGTTGTCTCAATCTGAATGCCGGGTGGCCTTTAAACCTGTAACTTTCTGCTTTTCTTGGTCACTCGGGCTGAGCTGCCTGGAGGAAGCTGGTCCCAGCACGTGCTGGATGCCCCTCCTGGTCTCTCTTTCTGCAGAGATCCCAGCCCGCTTTTTCTTTTTCTTTTTCTTTTTTTTTTTTTTGCGGTACGCGGGCCTCTCACTGTTGTGGCCTCTCCCGTTGCGGAGCACAGGCTCCGGACGCGCAGGCTCAGCGGCCATGGCTCACGGGCCCAGCCGCTCTGCGGCATGTGGGATCTTCCCGGACCGGGGCACGAACCCGCGTTCCCCGCATCGGCAGGCGGACTCTCAACCACTGCACCACCAGGGAAGCCCCAGCCCACTTTTTGACAAGCTCCCTGGGGTTGGACTGGCTGTGCAAACTATGCGGTGGAAACAGCATGTCTGTCTAGTTATGACTTGCTAAGCCATCCCCACGGATATGCACGAGACATTTATTGAGCACCTACTGTAATCTCAGTGAATACTGTCTTTGCTTTTGTGAGCAGTTATAGCCCGGCGAGAGAGAGAACCAAGAAAAAAATAATTCTACGAATTAAGGCAGAGCTGGAAACAGATCATTTCCATCAAGAGGAGGAACAGGGAGCTGTAGGCCCCATGATGCAGAGACTTTTCTCTCTTTTATGAACTGCTATTTATGGGGACTGGACACACGATCGGGGATGAGGGCGTGGGGTAAGGGTGGCAGTTGTGAGACCAGCAGGAGGCTGTGGTGGGAGAGGGATTTGCATCAACGTGAACAGAGAGAAGAGAGCAGATGTAGCAGCTTTACCGTAAGGCAAATTCCCCAGATGATTAGGCCGTGGGGTTGACAGGTAAGCAGCTCTAGCAACCTCTGAACTTTGAGCCAACAACTTTTTGTTATCTTTCCTGCGGCTTCTATCCTCATTCCGGACTCTGATTTGCCCTTTGGCCTGTAGAGCTGAATCATAGGCTGTCATTTTATCCCTGGAGGGCCAGCCACTTTGGGGGGCTCCCCCATTTGTTCCTGGTGTTTATTTTATTTTGCCTTTGAGTTTAATTTCTACCAGTGGATCAGAAATCTGTAGAAGGACTGCTTTGAATTCCTGCATGGGTGGTGGGTTCTGGAGAGAGGACTGGCCCCTGCAGAACTCCATTCCCCAACCCCCGGGGCACCTGTGGGTCTGCGGGGTGCAGAGGAATTTGCAGGGTGCCCTGGCGGGATGTTGTCCGTTGACACAATTAAGCATCATCCCCGATGGTGAAACTTGAGAGCATCCCATGGAAGATGGGGTTCCAGACATGCTTTCCAATAACCATTCAGCTCTGCTGTGTCCCTTTAGCCAGGGAGTGGATGGGCCTGTGAACCCTTCTCTGCCAGACCCTGTAACTCCAGTCACTTTCTGTTTAGAAAGTCTTGTTGGTATTTAGGACTCAGTCCTGTTTGTTTTTAAACTTTGATCCCAAACTCGATTCTTTTCCTTTTGTCCCCACAGGGCAGGCCAGACCAGTCTGTGGCTGTGGCTGCTTGTTGGGGACAGTGAGGAAACAGGGTCTGCTTCCTACTGCTCTCGCTTTTCTCCCTCCCTCTTCAAAATCCCTTCCCTTCCTCCATTCCCACCCACTGCAATGAGAGGCTTTGTTCACTGGACAGGCTAGCTCTGAGGTGGGTTTGGGTATTTTTCAGGGGAAGTTTTCTCTAGATGCAATCCAGATAATAGATGAAGACAAAATGATAACAGTGGAATGCTACCAGTTTGCAGCCCCCGAATGAGACAGTGGACATAGGGACAGTTTTCAATGGCTGCTAACATCACAGAGACACCACCAGACATTATTTGCCTCCTGAGGAAATGCCCACCACACTCAGGACAGTATTCTTGCCAAAAGATAGCCTATATCCAATCAGATTTCTGTTCTGAGCCACCAAGCTACAGAAAATCAGGGTTCAAGGGAACACATTCAGTGACAACATAGGGATGCAATCAGCAAAATCCAGATTGGAAACTACAAGGCAATCTGATTTCTTCAACAAATAAATTACAGAGAAAAAGAGGATGCATGTACGTATACTGAGATTTGCAGGAGAATTAATAGGATGTCTAGGAATTCCCTCAAACTAATCTTCGGAGGAAGGGGGGTTTGGGGATGTGGGTGAAACAAGATTGGCTACAGCTGATTCTTGTGGAGGGGGATGATGGAGATCTGAGGTCCCCCAGAATGACCTCCATCCTCTCTGTTCTGGTACATGCTTGAAATTTTCTACGATGAAAACATGTGCAGGGTTTGCCCAAATTAATTTTGATCACAGAGCCGTTTTTCTCCAGGGCATATCACTGTGGGTTCTGAGGCTTTCAATACAGTGGGAAGGAATGCAATGTTTTGAGGTCCTTGAAACACCAAACTTTTTTGTAAATAGATTTTCTTGAAACACAAATTTTAATCCATGAACCACAATTGAGAGAGTGCTGTACATTTTAGGTATTTCAGAACCTTTTTGGAATAAGTCATAGGTTTTTCAAAAGTGAGAGGTGATGGAAAGAGGGCAATGAGCCAGTATGATGACTAGCACACAATCACTACTTTGCAGGGTACGAAGCCGTTCATTTGCATAGGCCCCTGCCGGGCACCGTGGACACGCTTTGCAAGCACCTCACAACACTTTCACCCTGTCCGGGGGTGAAAACCCCTACTTCCCACCTAAAATAGGGAAACCCAGTGTGTGTTTTGTGCCAATCCTCTCAGGAGGCAGCCGTCATGGTGGAAGAGACACCTCACTGGGAACAAAAGCTTTGGTATGAAATTTGGGCTCCGCTATGGATAAGCCTTCCGTTTCTCTGTGTCCACTCATTCATTCATTCAGTCACTCATCCATTCACTCACTCACAGCAGGCGTATATTATAGCTATTGTTCACCCCACTTTCCAGAAGGGGAGATGGGGTGCAGAGTGGCAAGCCAGGTGCCTCTGACTTGGAGCTCCTTTCCATTCAAGGCTGTCCATATTCATCCAGGGCAGCAGCATCCCGGGGGTGCACTTGCTGAGATTATTTGGCATCTGACATTCAGCCTCCGTCCATCATTGTCTCTCTGCAGGGCATGGCGCAGGTGGATGGGGCCTCCTGGCCCGGGGCTGCCCTGGGCCAGGCCTGCATCTTCAAGCTGGTCCTCCTGGGCAGTGGTTCTGTGGGCAAGTCCAGCTTGGCTCTCCAGTATGTGAAGAATGATTTCAAGAGCATCCTGCCGACCGTGGGATGTAAGTGACGGGACAGGGCACCCTTCCTTCGTCTCCTGGTGGGGAAGCCAGGGCTGCTGACCCACATGAGGGGCACCTGGGGACGAGGCCGCCTGGGAACTTCCCAGGCTCTCCTGGAGCCTCGGGCAGTGCCTGGCACGTGCAGGGAGGCCCTGAGGCCCACCCCAGGCAGGCATGCACACGGAGTCCAGAACTCAGACAGGTTTCAGCTCAGCTGGAGTCTGCGGGGGCCGGGGAGGGGGCGGGTAGTGTATCAGGGACAGAGTTTCTGGCCCCAAAGGGTTGGGTGTGTGAGGGCTTCTGCTGGTGGAGGGGGGAGCCCAGAAGAATCTGCCCCCAGGCTCTGCCACTCAGCCCTCTAGACAAGCCGGCCTCTCACCCTGGCTGGTTGCTCTCCTGCTAACACTGCTCCCTTTCTGCCTGGACTCGGCTTACCCACCTGGCCTGGGCTGGCGGATAGGGTGGGTGCTGTAGGAAGGGACGGCAGGGAGGGAGGCCCCTCTCACTGCACTGCTTAAAGAGGATAGCAAGTCGTGGCTTTCAGAGGGGAGGGACTTTGGCGCATCTGTGGACAACTGGTCTCCTTCACATCCTGTCTGGGGGTGAAAAGCCCCACTTCCCACCTAAAATAGGGAAACCCATTGTGTGCTTTGTGCCAGTCCTCTCGGGAGGCAGCCATCATGGTGGAAGAGACACCTCACTGGGAACAAAATCTTTGGTATGAAATTTGGACTCCGCTATGGATAAGCCTTCCGTTTCTCTGTGTCCACTCATTCATTCATTCATTCACCCATCCATTCATTCACTCACTCATCCATTCACTCACTCACTCATCCATTCACTCACTCACTCATCCATTCATTCACTCACTCATCCATTCATTCACTCATCCATTCATTCACTCACTCAGTAAGTATCTGTTGGGTGTGGCCCCTGTCCCAGGCCCACATTAGGTATGGAGGGTTCTCTAAGATGCCAAGCAGACACACCACCATAGAAACAGAGCACAAAATTCAGCAAACGGTATTAACACCTTGGGGGCCCTCAATCTTCTCAGGAGGGTGGTTCCTGAGTCCCTGAGGAACATGCGGCCCGAAGGGACCTGCCAGAGCCAGGCCCCCAGAAATAGTGGTGAGAAGGGCAAAAGCAGGGTGAAGGGCTGGCCCCAGGGCAGGAACGCAGGGAGAGCTGGTAAAGACTGTGGATTCAGGCCGGCTGAGGGGCACGCAGGGCCACCTCCTCTCCATCAGCAGGGAAGTTGACACCGCTCACCCGTGATATCAGACTGGGCTTTAAAAAAATACGACAAAGTGCCAAGTCTGGCTTCAAGCTGGGTTTCGTTGAGAGCAGAGACCATAGAAGGGGGCCAGGCCAAGCTGGGATATTGAGGGCTGTGTGCCTGGGTGTGAATCTGGATTGCAATTCAGGGGAGGGAGACAGCAGGGACGAGACCGGGCGGCTTGTCGGGTTGGATCTCACTCTAAGACCGAGGTCTGAGGCCACGGCTCACAGGGCTCTGCTTGTTTTTGCAAATAAGGTTCTATGGGGACACAGCCCCGCTCATGCCTGTGTATCCTCTGTGGCTGCTTTCCCTCTGGAAGGGTGGCTTTGAGTTGATTGCCGGCAACGGTGACAGTACCTCCCTCGAAGCCTAAAATGTTTACTACAGGGAACTTCCCCCCAAAAGTTTAGGACCCCTGCTCGAGAGCCAGTATCTCGGGAGGCAGTGGGCGGCCAGGGGGTGGGCTCCAGCGGGCATGGAGTGGCCTGGGGACTCACGGTGAGTCGAGAACTTAGCTTAGTGGGCCCAGGGAGGCCTGCAACTCTGACCTACCTTGTGGGGCAGAAGAGGCCCCATAATCACAGAGCCAGGCCGAGGCTGCGGGCGGTGCTGGCGTTCTGTATTTCCGGGGAGGGAAAGGGGAGCGCAGACAAGTTCGCTAACTCTCCCAAGCGAGAAACCCGCAGGTCCAGCGCGCTGCAGCCTGTGGACGGTGGGTGGGGTGCCCTGTCTCCCCAACCCCAGTCACCTCCGCTGCTTCCTTTAGCTCCAGCAAGTTGGGGGCCAAGCCGTCGCCCTCCCCAGCCTGTCCAAGTCACCCCGCTCTCTTCAGGGGTCCTACGAGGGTCAGGAGCGTGCACAGAGCCTGGGCTCGGGTCAGGGTGGGGGGCGGGGTGCGCCCTTTCCACTCTTGGTCCTCTGCCTGGCCCCGGCCATCCTCCTCCTGCCCGTGCCCCTGCCCCAGGCCCAGGCTCATCTCCCCAGGACCCCGCCTCTGCCCTGGGGCTGGTGCCCTAGGCCTTGGCTTCCACTCCGGCTTCCTGGGCTGCCGGATCAGTGTTGTGGGCCCCAGCCCTCTAGGTGGGTTTAGCGGTCCTTTATTCAATCAGCCACCAGCCTATTTATGGAGCACCTACTAGGTGCCAGCCACTGAGCTGGGTGTAAGGGAAGTAGAGATGAGTGCGCCCTCCTTTGCTTTGAGGAGCTAAATCCCCTGTGGGAATGATGGTCTCCGCCACGTACATCTCTGGGCCTACTTTACATGCCTTGTACACCTTGTGATGTTCTTATGACCTTTGCAGGTGGATATTATAATGATTATTAAGTTTTTATAAAAATAAATAAATAATATTATTTTTTATAATATGATATTTAGTCACGTATTATATTCTATGTGATTTTATTAATTATTATGCTATGATAATTATTATATTATTATAAAAGCAGACATTCCCCCTGTTTTTGTTTTTTCTGGTTTGGCCACACCGCACAGCAGGTGGGATCTTAGTTCCCTGACCAGGGATCGAACCTGCGCCCCCTGCTTTGGAAATGCGGAGTCTTAACCACTGGACCGCCAGGGAAGTTCCCTGAATTTTCAGAGGAGGCAATGGACCACGAATATCCCTTTAATCTAAGGGAGGCAGTCTGTGTTGTACAGAAACCCTTTGAAGGCAGACACGACCACTGCTTTCTCACTACGGCTTGGCTTTATGAGGCATAAGAGGAGCAGAGCCGTAGGGAGAGGATGAGGGCCCTCACCTCCTCCCCGGGGGCAGCTGGGGGACAAGGTGGTGGTGCCTCGCCCAGGGCTTGGCCTGCAGGAAGCCCTTGGTAAATATGAGCTGAACTTACAAATGAGGGGACAGGGGACGGCCGAGGGCAAGGGCTTAGGCTCTCAGCGCCATGCTTTCGTCTGTAAAATGGGATGTACAGTCCTCTCTATGGGGGGGAGGGCTTCGTGAAAGGTCGACAAAGGATGTCAAGTCACGGATCACCACGTTTTGACTTAAGGTTGGGATGCTGAAAGCTCAGCCTCTGTGCACCGGTGTGGAATTGTATCTCAGAGACAGAGTTTGGGGTAAAGTAGGAAAGAATAGCTTTATTACTTTGCCAGGCAAAGGGGGAGACAGCGGGCTCCTGCCCTCGAAAACTGTGGGTCCCAACCCGGGAGGATTTAGTGAGCAGTTTTATAACAATGTTTCAAGGCCAGGGTTGCTGATAAGGATCAGGGTGTGTGCAGGGCCTCCTTTAATGTGGCCTCAGGTGGTTCTTGATGAGGTTATCAAACCGTGATCTTCTCTGGAATGCAGTTGGCTGACATCTGTTTGTTGGGGGTTTTAGTTCTGTAAGGAGCTCAAAGATATTGTTATATGTATCCTTTATTTTTAAAAATAAATTTATTTATTTTATTTTATTTATTGTTGGCTGCATTGGGTCTTCGTTGCTGCACGCGGGCTTTCTCTAGTTGCGGCGAGCGGGGGCTACTCTTCGTTGCGGTGCGGTGCCTTCTCGTTGCGGAGCACAGGCTCAAGGCACGCGGGCTTCAGTAGCTGTGGCTCGCTCTATGGGGGGGAGGGCTTCGTGAAAGGTCGACAAAGGATGTCAAGTCACGGATCACCACGTTTTGACTTAAGGTTGGGATGCTGAAAGCTCAGCCTCTGTGCACCGGTGTGGAATTGTATCTCAGAGACAGAGTTTGGGGTAAAGTAGGAAAGAATAGCTTTATTACTTTGCCAGGCAAAGGGGGAGACAGCGGGCTCCTGCCCTCGAAAACTGTGGGTCCCAACCCGGGAGGATTTAGTGAGCAGTTTTATAACAATGTTTCAAGGCCAGGGTTGCTGATAAGGATCAGGGTGTGTGCAGGGCCTCCTTTAATGTGGCCTCAGGTGGTTCTTGATGAGGTTATCAAACCGTGATCTTCTCTGGAATGCAGTTGGCTGACATCTGTTTGTTGGGGGTTTTAGTTCTGTAAGGAGCTCAAAGATATTGTTATATGTATCCTTTATTTTTAAAAATAAATTTATTTATTTTATTTTATTTATTGTTGGCTGCATTGGGTCTTCGTTGCTGCACGCGGGCTTTCTCTAGTTGCGGCGAGCGGGGGCTACTCTTCGTTGCGGTGCGCGGGCTTCTCATTGCGGTGGCTTCTCTTGTTGTGGAGCATGTGCTCTAGGCCCACAGGCTTCAGTAGTTGTGGCACGTGGTCTCAGTAGTTGTGGCTTTTGGGCTCTAGAGTGCAGGCTCAGTAGTTGTGGTGCACGGGTTTAGTTGCTCCGCGGCATGTGGGATCTTCCCGGACCAGGGATTGAACCTGTGTCCCCTGCATTGGCAGGTGGGTTCTTAACCACCGCGCCACCAGGGAAGTAAGTCCCTCTGTGTATCCCTTGAGGAGGGACCAGGGCCCTGGCCCAAGGCTGCTCTCCTGCTTCCTGGCTGCCCCTCCCTTGTCTCTGCGTCCCCTCCCTTCCCTGATTAGCAGCAGTTCGAATCTGCCCTCTGGAACTCAGGGAAGGTCATGGGGGCTGGAGTCTGTTCCCTACAAACAAAAGTGGCTGCATGGAAAGGCTTCTGTGCCCAGGAGCCCCACAGCGTCCTACTTGGTTTCAGTTGTCACCCTTTCCTGCTGCCCCCTTTCCTCAGACGTGGCCACCCTCACACTCCCGAGGGCGGGGGTGGGACCAGGGCCTGGCATGTCTTTGGTGGTGCTGCCTTCAGGGCAGGCCAGCTGCAAGACATTCCAGCCCTGGAGAAGAGAGGGGGTCCCTGGGCCCCTCCAGAGGGTCTGGATCTGTCGGTGAGTGTGTGGAGTGGCCCTGCAGTGGAGGGTTACACGAGCACTGGGCACAGCTCTTCAGAAGAGCCCCCGGGCCGAGACAGGGTTCCAGCCACCCTGCGGCAAGACCTGTCCTTCCGGAGAAAGCCGGAGCCGTAACTGTGGCAGGCGGTGACAGACTCTTGTACCAAAGCAAAGCCAGAGTAGAATTGAGCACAGCCTCCCGAGGGCGTGGCCTGCTGAGAGGAGACCAGAACCCCCTGAACTCCTGGCTGCCCCAGCACCGCAAAGCCCGCCAGGCCCACCTGAGACAGGGGCTGGCAGGGGAGGTGGGCAGCTGCCAGACGTGCTTATGGTGGCTGGGAGCTTGGAGCACCAAGAGCTCCCGCAGACCCCTCATCCTGGAATCCTGAAAGGCAGCAGGGGAAATTCTGGCCCAGTTCCCTGCCCTGCACGTTTTAGTGACATCTTTGGAGGGGTGGTGACATCTAGTGCTTGTGTTCGGATTTGCTGGCAGAAGCCAGTTTGGACCAGCTGGGCCTTGCCTGGGGCAGCAAAGGTGCGAAAGGTGCTGGATTTCGCCCCACCTCCCTTCCCTGCTGAATGAAACATTGCTGGCGCCCAGGTGACCCTGAGAAGTCACCCATGTCGTGTTCCCTTCCACCAGGAAGCAGCACGTGACTTTTACAGAAAAGAGAGCGCTGCAGAGAGGGCTTCAGTGAGCAGCATAGGCCGTTTGTTTAAATTAAAAGGTCAAAAAGCAAAACATTTCCTTGTGTTAACATTTAGTTGAGACACCTTTTAATTGGGCGCAACAGAATGCAAGTTGGAGAACAACCCCCAGTGAATTCTCTTGTCATTCGTTGCCCACTGGGGGTCCATTCAGCTCAGCAAGTGGAAGGCATGCCAGCTTCCAGAGGCTGGGGAGGGGGCCGGAAGCGTCCCCAAGTGTCCCCACCGCTGGGGCTCCTGTGTTGAGGTCTGTGCTGGGGCCAGAGGAGGCTGGAGCCCTGCTTTGTGTCACCATATAAAGCAGTGCCAGGTGGCCCCGGTTCAGAGTATGGTCTGGTAAAAATGTGCCGGTGTATCATCTCCACCAGCGTATTCTAGAAATGTGGACAATTCTGGGTTCTGGGCCCGGTCCTGCTCCCACACCCCAGCTTGTTGCCAACATCATTTCAGGAAAAATCTCCCAGTCTGTTTGAATATCTCGGAAGTTTACTTTTTAATCACTTTTTGGCTTTAGCTGTGAACAGGTAGAAAATGTGGTCAGTGGGTTTCTGAACAAGGAAGGTAATACATGTGGGCTCTTTTGTGGGTTGGAGCCAGGAGTTCACGGGGCAGGGGATGGAAATTTGTTTCGGATACCAGCCCAGGGGCCCACCTGGGGGGTCTGTGTCTCTCTCCAGGGTAGACGAGGTGCTGCGGTCTGTGAATATCCAAAAGCCACTTATGCCACGTCATTGCTCGGTGTGACAACCCTGCGCTCCTTGGAAATCGGTTGGGATTTTACATTGATTTAAATTCAACCACCAGCCATCGTTTTCAGAGTAGAAAAGGAAAATATCAGAAGCTAAGATTGTTAAGCAAAGGAGGCAAACCTGAATTTTATGCCCACCTGTAACCTGGCAGTGATGACTTTTAGGATGAAACCAAAATCGCACGCAGAAGTGTGATTTGACCTGATAGCAAACAGGCAAAGGGTGTGGATCAAAGGCTGCTGTTGCCAGACAGTGAGCCGGGAGAGCGGAGGGGGGGGGGGGGGGGGGGGGGGGGGGGGGGGGGGGGGTAGGAAAGCCCACATAGGGGACTTCAAATGTGTTTATATTCATCTCAAGTCTTTAGAGGCCCGACTCTTGGGGGGGGGGGAGGGGAGGAAGGGGCGTCAGGTGCCACACCCTGCACCTCGTCTCTTTTCTCCTGGGTTTGACAACCGCCCTGGGAAGAGGGCACTGTTGACTCTTGGTAAAGGAGGAAGCTGGGATCTCTAAGGTTGAAGCAAGTCGACAGAGTTTGTTGCAGCTGATAGACTTCCCTCCAAGGCCCAGGCATGGCCCTCACCCTCAAGACCTCAACAGTCTTAATGGAGCTTCTGTCCTGCTCAGTCCTGACAGTAGCCCTGTATGAGCTGGGAGCTGTCAGTCCTACTGTTGAGCTGAAGGCGGCAGCTTTGTTTGACCTGGTGTGGTGTTCTGCTGGGCTGTCATAACAAACACCACAGACTGGATGCCTTAAATAACAGAGGTTTATTCTCATAGTTCTGGGGGCTGGAAGTCCAAAAGTGAGGTGTTGGCAAAGTAGTTTTCATCCTGAGCTCTCTTTTCTTGGCTTATGGGTAGCTGCCATCTAGGTAACTGGCTGTGTGCTTCCATGGCCTCTTCTTTGTGTTTGCATGGAAGGGAGGGGAGAGAGAGAGAGAGAGAGAGAGAGAGAGAGAGAGAGCAGACAGACAGACAGAGACAGAGAGACAGAGAGACAGAGAGAGGAGACAGAGGGAAGAAGACAGAGAGAGAGACAGTGAGAGAGAAGGAGTGCATTCTTACAGAGGCACTAATCCCATCCTGAGGGCCCCACCCTCATGACCTCATGTAACCCTAATCGCCTCCCAAAAGCCCCATCTCCAAATACTATCATGCTGAGGGTTAGGGCTTCTAGATGTGAATTTTGGGAGGATACAATCATTCAGTCCATAACACCTAGGAAGTGTATCTGACTTCAAGTTTGTGGACGAGCAGAAAAATGCAAGATGTGCAGGCAGAGGTTTCCATTTAGGAGTCACCCCAAACTAGATTCTCATGAGAGAGAATCATGATCTTACCCTTTCTATGCTAAAAATCTCAGCCCAGACTTGTCTCTTATTCTCTGTCTGTAGCAGATTGAATTGTGTCCCCCAAAAGATTCATCCTCCTCCTAATTCCCAGTGCCTATGAATGTGGCTTTATTTGGAAAAAGGGTGTTTGCAGATGTAACTAGTTAAGGATATTCCTGGATTTCGGGTGAGCCCTGAATCCCAAGACCAGTGTCTCTGTAACAGGAGAACATAAAGATGCAGAGGGGGTGGCCATGTGAAGACAGAGGCAGAGACGGGAGAGATGCATCTACAAGCCAGGGACCACCGACGGTTGCTGGTCCCCACCAGGATCCAGGAGGGGGCATGGAACAGATTCCCTCTCAGAACTTCTGGAAGGAACCAACACTGGAAACACCTTGATTTTGGACCTCTGGCCCCCAGACTGAAAGGATAAATGTCTGCTGTTTTAACCCACACTTTTTGTGGTTATTTGTTATGACAACCCCAGGACACTAACACACTGGCCTTGGAGTGAAAAATTTAACTTCAAGCATGTGGCTACATTTACCAGAATCTCCCAACAAGCTTCCAACCCAGCCCGGGTCTGGGCAGGACAGAAGCTTTGCCTGGAGTCTCACCCCTGGCCCCTCCCAGTCCCTGGTCTAGTTCTGTATATGACATACCCCATACGCTATGGGGGCAGAACTTTTTTTTTTTCTTGCGGTATGCAGGCCTCTCACTGTTGTGGCCTCTCCCGCTGTGGAGCACAGGCTCCAGACACGCAGGCTCAGCGGCCATGGCTCACGGGCCCAG
>NW_006779703.1:897057-943911 GCF_000442215.2 Lipotes vexillifer
CCCGTGCGTCGGCAGGCGGACTCTCAACCACTGTGCCACCAGGGAAGCCCAGAACATCTTTTTTAAAATATATTTTATTGAAGCATAGTTGATTTCTGCTGTACAACAAATGACTCAGTTATACATATGTATATTCTTTTTCATCCTTTTCCATATGGTTTATCACAAGATATTGAATATAGTTCCCTGTGCTCTACAGCAGGACCTTGTTGTTTATCCATCCTGTAGATACTAGTTTGCATCCATCCCTCCCCCACCCCCTCCCCCTTGGCAACCACAAGTCTGTTCTCTATGTCTGTGAGTCTGTTTCTGTTTTGTAAATAGTTCACTTGTGTCATGTTTTAGATTCCACATATAAGTGATATCATATGGTATTTGTCTTTCTCTTTCTGACTTACTTCATTTAGTATGATAATCTGTAGGTCCATCCATGTTGCTGCAAATGACATTATCTCATTCTTTTTACGACTGAGTAATGTTCCATTGTATACATGTACCACATCTTCCTTCTCCGTTCATCTGTCGATGAACATTAGGCTGTTTCCATGTCTTGGCTATTGTGAATAGTGTTGCTGTGAACATTGGGGTGCATGTATCTTTTTGAACTATGGTTTTGTTTGGATATATGCCTAGGAGTGGGATCACTGGATCACATGGCAACTCTTATTAGTTCTTTGAGGAACCTTCATACTGTTTTCCACAGTGGCTGCACCAATTTACATTCTGGGGACAGAGCATCCTGGTGTTAGTAAATAACTATTTTAAAGTCACAACACTTTGGAAAGCTATGCTAAGGGGAAAAAAGTCTTCAAATGAAAGGTGGATTTTGCTCCATATGTTGAATGAATGGTTTGGGGACAGACCTTTCGTTGCGTGTACTTATTAAGCAGGGATAATAATGCATAAAAGTCCTTGCTCTCCAGGTGCTCCCTGTCACCAGGGGTGACAGGTGAGAACACAGAAGTCTACCTGTGCAGTGGGTGAGTGATGAGCACAGGCGGGCTACTGTAGGCCACTCCCAGGGAAGGGGGCCCCAGCACTGCCCCAAGGGCTCACACTCAGAGACCCGGTGGACATGTAGGGAGGTGGGGAAGAGGAAGGATTCCAAGCAGAGAGGTCAGTGGAGAAGGGAGGTCAGCAGGGAGAGGTGTGGGTCAGGCCGGGGGGTTAGCAGGAGGCCAGGAAGGTTGCGGGGGAGGAGCTGGTGTGACCGTTAGCATGCCAGCTACCTCGCTGGACACCCACGGGGTGACCCTGGTTGTCAGAGACCCTTCCATGCCACACATAGTCCAGAGGATTTGAATAGGACCCTGAGAGTCTATCTTCCCACCCAAAGCCTCTGGGGAATCTGCAAAGGTCTGCAGCAAATTCCTTGCAACTCTTTGCTTTTTCTGGAAAACGCCATCTTCTAGAAGAGGTGTTTGCTGAGCCTTCCCCACTGAGGGTGACAGGAAGCACAGGGCTGGCTGTCTCTGGCTGGTTGGCTGAGCCCAGGGTTCACACTGGTCCAGGCTGAGCCGTGGATAAAGACCTTGTCCTCCATGTAAAACTTCTGGGCTTCTGTTTCAGGTGCGTTCTTCACAAAGGTGGTGGATTTGGGGGCTGCGTCTCTGAAGTTTGAGATCTGGGACACAGCTGGCCAGGAAAAGTACCACAGCGTCTGCCACCTCTACTTCAGGGGTGCCAATGCTGCGCTTTTGGTGTATGATGTCACCAGGAAGGTGAGGCTCACCTGGGTGTGTCCCCGCCCTTCCAGGCACATGGACACAACCTTCTGGCGGCATTACGTGACTGACCTGTGCTGGTGCTTTATGTTAAAATCGTGAGCACCGGTGGAGAATCCTTCAGTGAAAGTCAGTCACCTCCTCCAGGAAGCCCTCCCTGACAACCCCTCTGCCTGCTGCACAGTTAGGTTTGCACCCCTCCATGGTCCTCTTGGGGTACCCAGAACAGTGCACCCCTATCCATCACTCACGATTCCTTGGGTGCCCACTGAGCTGGTGAGGGGGGTGTTATGAAAACAGGATACAGCCCCTGGCTGCATATCTACTCTACAGAATATCATCGGGCCAAACAGAAGTGAGCAGATGCTTAGTGCACCAGCAGGGAAGGGTGGGGTTCTATGGGAGTTGACAGGAGGGGCATCATACTTCCTGCAGGAAGGCTCTAGCTGAAACGTTGGGAGAAACAGGATTAGCCCTGTTGGGCAGGGCCAGGCAGGGAGGTGGCGGTGGGCATGTGAGCGGCAGGGGGGAAGGGAGTTCTGGTCAGAGGGCAGTGCTGGTGGAATTAAGGAGGTCGAGTGCCGTGCATGGAGCCCCTGCAGTGCTGAGAGCAGGCCTACTGGGTCAGCATGGCTGCTGTGGAGAGGGGCTGCGTGGGACCCAGGGCAGAGGCCCCGTTCCTGGGTCTGTGGGGTGCTGCAGTTAGTATCAGGGTTTGGGGTGACAGCCACTTCCCCACAAAGTGGTCCTTGAGGGCATCGTGGAGCAGAGGCCTCTAGAGCTCCAGGTCTGACTCGGAACCTCCTGCAGCCCCCAGCCTCCTGCTGGCCGGGTGAGGACAGAGCTGCCTTCGGCCCAGACCACCCGAGGCCAGAGAAAGACCAGCTACCCCTGCTCAAGGGGCAGAACAGCCCTTGGGGCCCGACATAAGGCCAGTTGGATCATGTGCCGTTTTATGTTAAAATCGTGACAACCAGTAGATTCCTTCAGTGAAAGTTTGTCACCTCCTCCAGGAAGCCCTCCCTGACAGCCCCTCTTCCTGCTGCATGGTTGGGTTTGCACCCCTCCGTGGTCCTCCCGGAGTACCCAGAACAGAGCACCCCCATCCATCCCTCACGATTCCTTGGGTGGGTCACTTGGATCCTGTGTTTTACGCAGGGTAGCCACCGACACTTGCCTTGTCTTTCCTGGGATGGCTGAGGAAGACCGCCGGGTTTGCCTGACAGTCCTGTTTTCCTTTCTCAGGATTCCTTCTGCAAGGCTCGGCAGTGGCTGAAGGACCTGGAGGAGGAGTTCCACCCGGGAGAAGTCGTGGTGATGCTGGTCGGCAACAAGACGGACCTCAACCAGGAGCGGGAGGTGACCTTTGAGGTGGGCCTGGAGACGGTCATTATGTCCCCGGTGAGGGAGGGGGGAGGGACCCCAAACACACACGCCCACCTACCCACACACTCATACACATACACACCCCACACGCACGCACACACACACATACCACTTTAGCTTCCCTCCTGGGCAAAGGTTTCTGGTCTCTCCTGGGAAGGTCAGACCCAGAGGTGGCTGCTCCTGGCTGCGGGGAGAGCTGCGAGCATGACCGCAGCTTCCTGAGGGCTGGCAGGGGCAGGCGCAGTGCAGGGAATGGTTTCCATGAGGAAACCACGACGCTTCCCACCCTCTCTCCTTCTTTGAGTAATGCGGGTTTCAGATCTTTCTCTTTATGTTCAATAAACTGTTCAAGAAGGGGCAAATCCAAATTTTTTGCTAGAAAATGAGCAAGGGAGAGAGAACCTGAAAGCTGCAGCTCTTCTGTAAAATGACCAACAGCAGAGTAAATGCTCTAGGCAGTTGCTTGTAAAGTGGTGAGAGCCTGAAGCAGGGAGCAAGGGGTTCGCGCGTGTGTGTACAGGGCGCGTGTGTGTGTACAGGACGTGTGTGTGTGTACAGGGCGTGTGTGTGTACAGGACGCGTGTGTGTACAGGACGCGTGTGTGTGTGCAGGATGTGTGTGTGTGTACAGGACGCGCGTGTGTACAGGACACGTGTGTGTGTGTACAGGACGTGTGTGTGTACAGGACGCGTGTGTGTACAGGACGTGTGTGTGTACAGGACGCGTGTGTGTACAAGGCACGTGTGTGTGTGTACAGGACGTGTGTGTGTACAGGATGCGTGTGTGTGTACAGGACGCGTGTGTACAGTGGTGTCTGTGTGTGTGTATGTGGGGGTGGGTTTTAGGAGAGGCTCTGGGAGGAGGGGCAGATGAGGGGAGGGCAGGAAGGGGAGGGAGTCTGGGGGCAGGGCCGGCCAGCGGAGGCCGTGCTGAGCAGGCGCTGGGGCTCAGAGGCAGAGATCCCAGTGCTGGTGTCGGGATTGGGGGCTTTATTCCGGGGCAGCCTTGAGTCCCTGGGGTGGGGACCTGATGGGTGATTTAGGAAAAGCGTGTGGGGCCCAGGTCAGGCCGAGTTGCGAGACGGGGCCTGGGTGGGGAGACCCATTGGAGGCTAGGGGTCCAGCTCAGGGGCGGGAGGGGCTTCCTTTCCGCTCTCCCAGGACCCCTGCCCGCGGGAGGGGGACCCCGTGGCTTAGACTGCACGGAAGCGGCCACCCTGGGGCCTGGGCTGTAGACCCTGGGCCCCCACACCCCACCCTGACTTCTTGTTCCCTCTGAGCTCCCACTGAGCTGGGACTTGGGGGCCAGGGTGGGGGCGGGGGGCAGACCCTGGAGCCGCAGGTGCCTCGGCTGGGGCAGAGGCCAAGCTGACCTGTGGCCAGTGCAGCTTTTACATTGATTTTGGGGCTTTTCATCTTAAAATAATTTCAGAATTACAAAAATTGCTGCAAAAATAGTACAAAAAGTTCCTGTCTGCCCCTCTCCCAGCTTTCCCAAATGTTAACATCTTATGTAAGCACGGAACAACGAGCAAATAGGAAACGAACGTTCAAACTACTTTATAGCTCTTGTTCAGATTTTATCATTTTTCCCACTAATGCCCTTCTCTTGGTTGGCGGAAATCTGCTCCTAGATTTGGCCGTTGAGAGCTCTCCCCTCCGCTGGCCCTGTCACCCCGCCCTGTTATTCTTTGAGCGCTTCCTTCCTTTTTGGCTCACCAAGTTGTTCCAGGTTCACCTTTGCCCTTTCTCGGCCCCAGCCCTGGAATCAATAATTTCCCTAAAGAGCCCTGGTTCCTAGTGTCGGGGAATGAGTTTAGGAGTCAAGGTATTTGCACTGGATGTGCTCATTCCACGGGGGGTGAGGTAACCGTGGCTCCCATCCTGGGGAACCTCCAGGACAAACTGGCAGACGGAGGGCTGGGGACCTGCAATTTAGGGACCAGAGGCTCATTGGACCCAAGGACAAACCCCTAAAATGACCCCATCTGGAACCCCCAAGCTAGTTGGGCAAAGGGGGATACTTGAGTTTCATTCATGTGACCCAGATATGACCTACTTGAAGTCACCGAGTCTTCAGCTGTACCAGGTCACCTTGCCCTTTAAAATACAAGTAATAATGTCCCCATCCCTCTGTGCCTGGGAAAGGGCTGAGAAGCTCGTTGGGGGGTGATGAAGAGCAAAGCTCTGTGGGCCAGGCTGGGGGCTGGGGGAGTAGACACCGCTGGGTGCCATGCTGTGGGCACAGCCGGCCCAGCCCCCAGGGGCCGGCTCAGCATCAGGCACTGAGCACTGCGCCTCCTGGGAGGGTCCGGAGGCGAGGGGCCTGCATGGGGCGGCCCCCAGCTCCTCCTTCACCACGGCCTTCCCATGAACGCTTCTCTGCTTCTCGACCGCATGAGCAGCCCTGGTGTTTCCCAGACGCCCTTGCTCCGTACACCCTTCACTCCACGTAGGCTGAACCCCTGTGGGACGGTGGTGGGGGACCCAGAGAAGGGCCAGGCTCCCACCAGGCTGTCCCCACTCCCCTTCCATGTTTCCTCTGTTCTCACTTGGTTTCGGAGCCCACCAGTGCCAGAGAGCCGTGGTAGGGGCGGGAACCTCGCCAAGGAAAGCATCCTTGGACCCCGCTGGGGGTGCCGGGCTCCCCTGCCAGCGAGTACCCTCCGTCCCTGACCCTCCCTGCTCCCTGGTCTGGGCCCCCTTTTCTAGGAGCCCCAGAAACAGAACTTGAGGAATGAGTTCTCTGCTGGTGCAATCGTTTCTCGGTGTTTCTTGGGTCTTCCTGTCAGAAGACGTCTAAGTGTTCTTGAGAAATTTCTGATGATTAATGTGGGCTTTCCATGGCCATTTCCGTCAGGAAGGGAGGGAGTTTGCAGAGAGCAAGGGGTTGCTGTTCATGGAAACTTCGGCCAAACTGAACCACCAGGTGACTGAAGTCTTCAGTGCTGTCGGTGAGTGACCAGCCTCCGACCCCAAGCAGGGGGTGGGGGGACCATCACTGGGTCTTCCACAGGTCTTCATCTCTGGCAACCTGGGACCCAGCAGAACGTCCCCAGGGCCTGGAAGGTGGGCAGGAGTCAAGGGCCCATGTTTCCTGCTTCCTGGAAGACATCAGGGAGGGTGGGACCTTGGGGGATGCCACGTGTGCAAGGCGAGTGCTGGGCTGGGTTGGGGGATTTTCCTCCCAACCAGCCCATGTCCTTTTCCTGTCGTCCACAGCCCGAGAGCTTTTGCAGAGACAAGAGAAGGAGGGCCAGAGGCAGCAGGGAGATGCACAGCTGGCTCTGAATGAGACGCCCCCGGGGCGGGGCAGATGCTGCGCCCGCTAGAAGGGGCCACTCCAGGAAAGGCCGTGGGGAGGATGCGCCCAGCCCACAACCCACTGGTCCTCAGGGTGAGCCACCACCAGCTCCATGTTGCTTGAGGTACTTGTCCTGATTGACTGTCGATGCTGGCTTGCTCCTAAGTCCTAGAGGCTCTGCAAGAGCCTTAGAATAACCACCTCCCAAGCTGGTGGGAATCATTCAGGAGAGGGTCCCATGTCCAAGGCTCCCAGAGGGTGTCAACTCCACCTCTCAGACACCAGATACCGACTGAATCCCGGATGTCCTGGGGGGTGGGCACGCGTGACCCTGCCCTTAGCTGCCTGGCCACCGGACACTGGAGAATGAAATGGTCAGAGGGGAAATAAAGATCGGAAAATCATCCAGCACGCACTTGGTGTTGGGCAGGGGGCAGCCCGGGGGCTTGGGGCCCCCCTGCTCCTGGGAGGTGGGAGAGGAGACAGCAGGCCCAGCTGCAGGGGGCAGTGCCAGGGAGAGATGGCATGACCATCATGGGGCTGGGTCCGTCGTCACTGGATCTCTGTGAGGTTCCCCAGGAGGATGGTGTCTGACAGAGGGCAGCTGGGGATGGGGGTGGGGGAGTCAGGCCCCCTACTCTCTGCTCCTCGCTGTGAATGCGAAGTGGTGCTTGTGCAACGCGCGCCGGGACTCAGACTTCGAGCTGAGGTGCAACTTGTACCGCGTATGAGTTTTTCTCCGAAAAGTAAACCGAATTCTATCATGTGGTCCTTTTTATTTTTCCAAATGTTTTTTAATTGTGGTAAAAGTCACATAATATAAAACATACTATTTTAACCACATTTAACCGTACAGTTCGGGGGCACTAAGTACATGCACATTGTTGTGCAGTTCTCACCATCATCCATCTTCTGAAGTTTTCACTTTCTTAAACGGAAACTCTGTCCCCATTACACCCTGAGTCCCCATTCCTCCTCCCCGCCTCCCCTCCTCCGACCCTGGAATCTATCAATGTACTTTCTGACTCCATGAATTTGGCTATTCTGCGTACCTCGTGTAAGTGCAATCAAACAGTATTTGTCTGCACCTACTGTCTATTGGAATGCATTTTTAGGGTTAACTTTATATCACGTGGTCTTTGGTGAGTTTGTAAGCTGGGGGTCTGTTCCCGCACATCCTCTAGGAGGGCTCATGGTGAGTAAATACTGAGAGGCCCCAGGCGGCCGGCTGTGGCTGAGGTGGGCACAGGACATCTTTCTGGTGGTGACACATCCTGTGCTCACCTCGTTCCTGCCTTTAGAGAGGCCCGATGGCCCTTCTGTATGAAATTTTAAATAAGACGACATTGTCATCCCCCTGAAAAAGGTGGCTTCACTATATCAACTGTAATTTCTATATCAGCAGAAGGACAAACGTAAAGCATCCTTCCCCATTGACTCTGAGCTCCTGGACGTCCCAAAGGCACTCACGCGGTTTTTTTCCTAGACAATTTCCAGGTGAAACCTGACAACTTGGTGCTGTGTGCCCTGCAGTTTCTGACTGCAGTGAATTTTTGTATGCGACTGTTCCCTCGTAGGTGAAGCACGTGAGGTGTGAGCCCCTCTGTGTAAGGCTGAGTCCTCATGCTGTCTGTTCCCCCACGCTGGGGTAGCAGGGCTGGGATCCCTTCTGCAAAGCGCGGGACCCACTTCGGAGGTGGCGGGAGGCTGAGGTGGCCCCTGGCCACTAGATGGCGCGCCAGCATCGCTGAAGGCAAACCCCGCCGCCCCTGGTCTTTGCGTCCTGAGTGCTGCTTTGCTGACAGTAAGGCTTTCAGAGGAGCATCTGACCCATCCATGATGAAATAGGAAGGGGGAAATAATATTTGTAGGATGCTCACATTTCTGATTGTTTTTCTCCCGTCTTGCCAGACTAGTAACACTGTGCTAGAATTTATTATTAAAACATATTCTTTGACTCATTGCCACCTGGCATCCGTTCACGCTTCCCTCCCTTCCCCCAAGATGGGATGGGGTGCGTTGTGATCCTCGAGCTGGGCTCCCCATTGCCGGTTGTGATAGCCCCTTTTCCTCCCCTTCTCCCCCACGAGGCAGGTGGGGCTCATTCCTGCAATGGGATCACCTGGGAGCCTTTGCAGGCAGCATCCCTGTGCCCACCAGAAGCTCTGGTTAAATCCGTCTGCAGTGCGGCTTGAGCCCTGGGAGTTTTGAGCCCTCCTGGTGACCTAATATTCAGATAAGGGGGAGCTCTGCCATGAGGGCAGGGGTTCTGTCTGTCCTTCCTCTCGTGGGGCTCCCGGTGCCTGGTACGATGTCTGGTACATGCCAGGCACTCAACAAATATGTGTCCAAGAGAGGATAGGAGCTGATATTCCCAGTGATGTAAAGAAAAGCCATGTTATTCTACAAACAGCCTCCACCCCAGCCACCGCGGACGTTTATGGAAGCCTCTCTCTGCGTCAATGCGTCTCCCACCTGATCTCAGCCCGTCCTGGACCGTGAGGTGGTGGTAGGGGGGTGGGCGTAGAGCCCGGGGGGCGATGAGCCCGTGGAGTTGCAGGTGCTCAGGGGAGGCTGGTGGGTGAGCTCGCCGTCCTTCCCGCATCCAGGGAAGCTGCTCCAGCCCTTCTCATGAGCCGGGGTGTGTGTGCGCACGCGCATGTGTGCGCACGTGAGCACGCGTGTGTGTGTGTGCGCGCGTGCGTGTGCGCGTGTGCGAGTGTGCGTGCTCGTGATGGAGGCAGGAAGCACAGAGAGGACGAGAAGCAGCATCTGGGCGCAGCCCTGCTGTCCTGCCTGTAGCCGTGACCCTTCCCATCCCCCTCTGCTTCTAACGCCTCCTCCAACTTCCCTAGAAGAGCCCCCTGTGCCCAGAGGGCTGACTCAGGAATCCATTCTTTTTCTTTTTCTTTTTTTTTGGTACCTTTTTTTTTTTTCGGTACGCGGGCCTCTCACTGCTGTGGCCTCTCCCGTTGCGGAGCACAGGCTCCGGACGCGCAGGCTCAGCGGCCATGGCTCACGGGCCCAGCCGCTCCGCGGCATGTGGGATCCTCCCGGACCGGGGCACGAACCCGTGTCCCCTGCATCGGCAGGCGGACTCTCAACCACTGCGCCACCAGGGAAGCCCCTTTGGTACCGTTTTAAAAAATTTAATTAATTATTTTCGCCTGCGTTGGGTCTTCGTTGCTGCGTGCGGGCTTTCCCTAGTTGCGGCGAGCGGGGGCTACTCTTTGTTGCGGTGCGCGGGCTTATTACGGTGGCTTCTCTTGTTGCGGAGCACAGGTTCTGGGCGCGTGGGCTTCAGTAGTTGCGGCACGCGGGCTCAGTAGTTATGGCTCGCGGGCTCTAGAGCGCAGGGTCAGTAGTTGGGGCGCATAGGCTTAGTTGCTCCACGGCATGTGGGATCTTCCCGGACCAGGGCTCGAACCCGTGTCCCCTGCATCGGCAGGCGGATTCTTAACCACTGTGCTACCAGGGAAACCCCATTCTTTTTCTTTTAAAATGTATTCCCTTTTTGAAGGTCTCACTGGCCAAACTTAGGACAATTTGAGCATCAAGAATGATTTGTAAGTTGCTGAACAAAAAAGAAATAAAAAAGGGAGGAAAGGAGAAAAAAGGAGAAATATCTCCTTTAGAAGAATCCCGCTCATACATGTGGAAGGAATTAGAGAATCACCATTGTACAACCCATGATGTAACAGTTGATCCCAGCGAAGGTATTTAGGTAAGGTTTACATCATTGGCTGTGAGCTCTTTGGGAAACAGGCTAGGGCCGTGGGTCCCCAGGACCTCTGCGGATCGCATAGTGAGCAGACGGGGAACCCGAGAGATTTTTACAGTTGAGAGATCCTCTCCGTAAAGGGCCAGACTTGGCACCGGTCAGAGCGGGGCCCAGAGCCCACCATCAGGTACGATGCTGGAGGACAGACACAGAGCATTCATGCCCTCAGTGGTAACCGAGTCCAGTTCTGCCCCTAGACCCGCTGCTCAGATTACAGGAAATACAGTGCGGGGGGGGTGCGGGGGTGCGGGGGGGGCAGGAGAACAGGATAACAGCACTTGGGGGAGCAGTCCACAGTTCACACGTGTGGATCCGTTCTACAAGGTAACACATCCGGGCCTTTGTGAAAGTCAGTGTCGTGACAAAATGAGATGATCCGGGAGTGACGAGAAATAACTAAGGGTGACCTTGAAATTAGATTGGAGCCTAGCTTCCAAAAAAAAAAAAAAAGAAAAGACAACTAAGATTTTCTTGCCTTATTTGGGGATTTTTGAGTATGGACTAAAAGATCGATGCCATTAGGGAATTATTACAAAATGTTTTAGGCATGGTGATAATTTTGTGGTTATGTAGGAGATTGTCCTTAGTTTGAGGAGAAAGATGCTGAGATTCCTAGGGGAAATAGGATGTCTACAGCTTACTTCCAAGCGGTAGAGAGAGAGAAGGGGAGGTGGCGGGGAGAGAAAGTAAATACAGTGATAATTGCAGAATTTAATGCAAGGTATTAGATGTCATCATAATATTTTTGTGATTTCTTGTAAGTTTGAAAACTTTCATAATAAGAATTTGTAGAAAACATAACATCTTCCATCTCTCTACTTGTCTGGGCTCAGAAGATGTATTCGTTTCCTGCGGCTGCCCTGACAGGGTACCACAGGCTGGGTGGCTGGAATCCGGAGCCCCTCATCACACTGATGTTTTTCATGTCTGCGTCACGTGGGGCTGTGAACTCGTTTGTTTAAAGTGTACGATTGAGTGGCGTTTAGCACACTCACCACCTTGGGCCGGTTCCCAGACACTTGCATCCGCGTGAGGAGAGCCTGTACCCATGGAGCAGACCCCGCCCCTGGCAACCACCAAGCTACTTTCGTCTCTATGGATTTGCCTCTTCTGGACCTTTCGTATAAATGGAGTCATCCACTGTGGGACCTTTTGTGTCTGGCTTCTTTCACTTTGCGTCATGCTTTCAAGGTTCATCCATGTGGCAGCATTTGAAAGAACTCTTTCCTTTTCGTGGTCGAATAATAATCCATTGTGTGGATGGACCACGTTCTGTTATCCATTCGTCTATCGATGGGTATTGGGTTGTTCCTACCTTTTTGGCTGTTGTGAATTGTGCTGCTATGAACATTCCTGTACAAGTATTTATTTGAACACCGGTTCTCAGCTCTCTGGGGTATGTACCCACGAGTGGGAGGGGCCGTGTGCTAACTCCAGGTTTAACTTTTGAAGAACCGCCAAACTGCTTTCCTGGGCTCTCCACGCTGCCTGCCCTGGCCCAGCACCTGCCTGCCCTGGAAGCAGACCTGGCCGCTCTCCTGTTCCCCCATGCGCATCCACCTTGGGGAGGTGCCGACGCTGCGGGAGCTCTCCCCTGGGAGGGGACTGGCCTCTGGCCTCCCTCTGGCCTTCCTGTGGCTGGGAAGGGGGGCAGCCCTGGTGCAGCTCCATTTGGGTGGTCTGGGCCAGCTCAGCCTCCTCCAGCTGGCCAGTGAGTGTGACCCACCTTCCTTGATTTGGAGCAGGGATGGCTGGTGTCTGGGGTCCTGTGGGCTTGCTCTGCATCCCGAGCCCTCCTGAGTGTGGATGGACAGAAGGAGTCCCGTGGTCCGGGCAGGCTCCTGGGACCCGGCAGGCAGAGGCCTGACGGGCCCTGAGCTCTGGGCTCAGAAGCAACTGGTTAAACCTGCCCTGCCCCCCACCCCAGCGCTGGACTAGGGGGTGCGCCTTGGAGAAGGGGGTTTATGCTCACAGAGCATCCACACTTGCTGGCTGCACCAACCTGAGCTCAGGAGTGAGGGGGGTGGTTATTAGCCCCAGGTTCAGGCGTGGGAACCGGGGCTCCGAGAAGTTAGCGGCTGGGCTCAGTCGCCCAGTTAATGGCTGTGTGTTCCCCAATGCCAAAGTGAGTTCCCTTTGAGACAGGACACAGGGACGTCCCCATGCGATTTGAAAGGGACGCAAGCTGGGGTTGAAATACTTGAACCTAAGAGTACTGGAAACAAGCCACCTGTGCTTCTTTTTCTCCCCCGAGTACCAACAGGGAGGCGAGAAGGCCTGGGGCAGAGAGAGGGCAGGGCAGGCCGGGGGGCGGGGCTGCCCTCCACTGGGGCCTCCTGTGTGGTGGCCTCTGCAGTGCACAGCCTGAGCAGCCATTCAGGGTGGCTGGGGGAGGGTGGTAGGAGCTGCAGCGACCAAGGACATCCCAGCCTCCCTACTCCATGCAGGGCACCCTTGGACAAGTCCTAGAGCCTCTGGGCTCTAAGGGTCCTCTGGGCTAACGTCCCACGAGGGAAAGCACCTCCCACTTTGTCCCCACACAGACACTTGTAAACAAGGCCAGCTGCTTTTATTGGGACTGAAGGGGATGTAGCCTGTGGAGGAGGGGGCGGGGGGCCGGAGACAGGCTCCTGGGGCTATTTCTGGAGGAGCTGAGCTGTCGGCCACCCTGCGAGGGCTCAGCGCCTCCTGCCAGGGGGAAGCAGGCGGGTGGGCGCTGGACGCCAGGCTTTGGTCCATCCCTCAGGGCTGCTCCTCCGGCCAAAGCGGCCCACAGGCCGGATGCCACGGCCTGTGCGCCAGGCAGGATTGACGTCGGGGGCTGGGAAAGAGAGAGAACAGTGTGTGAATGCACGTGCCCTGTTGTGCGCAACCACGGTGGCAGGGCCCGGTGCATGTGATCAGCTCACTGCTGCCCAGTCGCCAGGCCATCCTGGGACCCGCCCGCGCAGGAGGGGTGCCCAAAGGGCCTGGCCAGGCCGTTTCTGGGGGGGTGTGGTGGCTTCAGGAAATGGGAATTCAAACTCACACCAGGACGAAGTCCCCCTTCCCTTCCTGTCCCCACAAGCCCGTTCTCATGGGCAAAGTGGCCTCAGCCCCAGGCTGCCCTGGTGGTGAGGAGTGAAGGCCTCCCCCGAACGTCGGGCAGGGCCCTTGGGAGAAGGTGTCAGGGATGCTGTGGGGAAAGGTCTGGTGGGCAGGAGGCCAAGCCCCCAGCCCTGGGGCACTTAGCGAGGATGGTGCCCCAGCTCAGGAGGCGGCCGGGCCCCCACCGTGACCCCGGGGCAGAGGGGTGGGAGGGCAGGCCAGGGGTCTGGGCACTCACTGCGGAGCTCCATGGAGTGCTGGTGGGCCAGGCCCAGCAGCAGCAGGCACAGGAGCCAGGCCCCCGGTGCGTTCATCCCTCTGGCTCCTTGAGAGGCCCGCTCGAGCTGGGGTCCCACACGGGAGGGCGCAGCCTGGGGCAGGGGTAAAGGTGAGAGCGCATGAGGGTGCATGCGCACAGAGCTGGGACCCTCAGATAACGCGAGCGCTGTGCATGTCAGAGTGGATGTGCCCACGTGCGTGAGCGTGTGTGTGAATGCACACGTGCATGGGTGTGCACCTGTGTACGACGGGGTGTACGTGTGTTTTCACGACCCTGTGTACGTGAAGGGGTGTGCATGGGGTTACACGTGTGTGCGGGCAGCTGTGCTCTGCTGTGCGTTTCTCTGCTCTGCTGGGATGGCAGTGAGCATAGAGGTAGCAGGCGACCTGGCTCTCTGCACAGTCCCTTGCTCCCCTGGGGACCCCAGCCTCTCCTCCGTACAGTGAGCACTAAATGAGGTGACCACGTGTGTGGTGGCCTCTGCTGTGCTCAGTCATGTTTGCAAGGACCCTCTGTCCTCAGAGGGAAGCCAGGAGGAATGTGAGCTGTGGATGTAGAGAGCTGGGCTCTCTTGGAACTGCCCCCATCTGTCTGCCTGTCTGTGTCAGGGAACCAGTAGTGCGGGAGGGCTCTGCACCACTGTGGGTGTGCACACCTGGCCTCGGCAGGGAGGGCAGAGGTGAGTGCGTTGGTGGGGAGCTGCCCGGAGGAGCCAGGGTTGCTGCAGAGGTGGATGGGGTGCGGCCCAACCTCAGATGTGCCCAGGGAGGGGAGCTGCAGGGATGCTGAGCCTGGACCACGCTCAGGGGCCGGGACCCTGGTGCAGGGTCTTTCCCTCCCTCGGCCTGGTTCCATCCTGCCCTGTGCCGGCTGGAGAACGTCAGCCACCCGCCGGGCACTGTAGGTGTCATCATCTACCATCCTTCCCAAGAGCACTTACCCTCCCCACGACCCCAGATCCCAGCTGCTGAGTCTCCAAGATCAACCTGCAGCAGGTGGGACCTGTCCTCATGCAGCAGGACACCCCCAGTACCGGTGTTGGGGGAGAGGGTGCTGAGGGCAACAGAGAAAACTCACTTCTCACCCTGCCGGGGCTGAAGCCCTGAACAGCATCCATCCCGCAGACCTGGCAACTCCTTCTGCAGGTGCCCCCAGCTCATAGGGCTGGCTCCTCCCACCCCACCCGCCCTTGGCACTTCAGGAACCCGCAGAAGATGCCAGAGAGGCTGCCTGTTTCAGGGAGGACCCCTCTGCCAACCTTGGCTTTCCTGTTTCAGGGAGGACCCCTCTGCCGACCTTGGCTTTCCAGCCCCCGGAAAGTTCCTTCTATGCAAGAGATTTAAGATGTCCACCCCCTTTCCTTTCCAGAGACATGTTGGGGTGTCTCACACTCAGTGGCAGGGGGACTCCAACTTAGAGGAAATGGAGGTGCCATCGTCAAAGCAGAGTGATAAAAGGCGCTCCCTGGCGGTCCAATGGTTGGACTCGGCACTTTCACTGCTGGGGCCCAGGTTCAATCCCTGATCGGGGAACTAAGATCCCCGCAGCCAAAAAAAAAAAAAAAAAAAAAAAAAAAGCAGAGTAATAAAGAGATGCACCCAGAGACACTGCGGGTTTTTGATCCTCCCCCAGGGCTGGGACCCTCGCTGGGTGGAGGGCGTCTTAGGAGAACGCTGACAGCACCTGATACCAGAGGAAGGACCTGCCTCCTGAGAGTTGGAGGTTGGCTGTCGCCTGGCCGGCAGGATTCCTGGTCTGCATTCCCAGCAGAGTTGCCTGGACAGCTTCACCTTTTGTCTTCACCACGGACAGCCTTGTGCACCGGGGCCCCGGCAGGCCGGCGTGGCCCTCAGATGCACAAGCGACGTGGTGGCTGCCCCTTCCGCCCCCGCCAATGCTGGTCCTGGCTGCCAGGACTAACCCCTGCCTGGATGTGGAGGGAAGGTTGACAGAGGAGGGTGGAGTGTCAGGGACCCCCACCCTCTCCAGCACCCTGGGAGCTACTCACCGAGGCTCCCACGAGGCTGGCAAGTGCTGTGACCAGGAACAGTGACCCAGGTGGCAGCCAGCTCCCCCCTTTTATAGTCCCAGGAGGAAGCGGTCGACCCGACACCCACCCGTCCCTCCCCGCCCGCCTCCCTCACTGGGCGGCGTCAGGAGAGAGTTGTTTTTTTCTTTTCTTTCTTCTATTTTTTTTTTTTTTTTTAACTCTCATCAGCGATGTGATGTGTCCCTTCCTGGGTTACATAATTTCATTTGGGCTGAGTGGCTTTAAAACACATTAGCCTTCCTCCTTCATGCTTTGGGCAATTGCAGTCAGGTGCCACCAGCCTGGGTGCTCGCAGCCGCGTGATGGTTGACACAGAGGGGACCCTGCGGCTGTCTCCCTCCTCCTTTAAGTCCCAGTTTCCAATGCAAGGGTGAAGGAACAAGTCACCCGAGGCCATCACAACTGAATGATATCCTCGTAATCCTTCCCAGGCACCTACGTGGCTTTTCATAGCTGCATTCATTACATGCAAGCCACTATCGTCCTGTTCCGATCACTGAAAAATTATTTTTTCTAGACTTTTCCAGAATTGTCATAATTACTGTTTAAAATAAACAAGTTTATTATTATTATAAAACAAATACATGTATTTCCATTGTAAAATAAATAATAAACAAGTTTATTTTTATTATAAAAGCTATTTATATACATTTGGAAAGAATTTAGCACATACAGAAAGCTAGAAAAAAACCCATCCATCATATCAGGGAATCCAGCCATTTATCACATGTGATATATTTCCTTCTCATGGGCTTTTCACATACTTTCTGGGTAAGTTCATCAGACTCGTGCTTTCCACATACTTTCTGGGTAGATTCATCGGACTCTTTTCATTTAACAACCATGTCCTCAAGTTGTTAAAAAAGCTGTATACTTATGCTATTTGAAATAACTGAACACTGTTCTCCATTTCACTTGGCCCTCAGAACTGAACTCATTCATATACTGAATAATCATAGATTATAGCAAAGGTCATTTAAACGCCGTTGAGCCTCATCTCAAGGAGCCTGTCCTGGGGAGGACACCTCCCGGGTTGCTCTCCTTGGATGTGCGCAGGGGGCCACGCGACCCTTCCTGAGCCTCTGTCAGACTTTGAGGAAAGTTCCAGAGCAGTACCTGGACCCCAGAGGGTCAGTTATGGGCGCTCCTCCTTCCTGTCATGGCTGCCCATTCCTGGTGATGGAGGTTATATGGGTGGTGGGTTCCCAGAAAGTCTGGAGTTGGGGGGCGCTGGTGAGGGGGAGTGTATAAGGAGTGTGGCGGGTGGCTTCTACCCTGGGCTGCAGGCTGAGGCCACTGGGATGGATTCTGTCAGAATGCCCAGGGGAGCTCAGGGTCCGCGGTGGTCAGAGTGGCTCTTGTGAAGAGTGGTGATGGTGGAGAAGCAGACACGTGAGGTGTGGTCCTGTCTCGAGGTGGGTCCTCTCCCTGCAGATGTGCGCACAGCACCTGGGCCTCAGGGGCAGTGGGCACTGTGAGACCACAGCAGCTGGAGGCAGCTTCCTGGGCACCGTCGTGGGAGCCTGCGTGTGTGTGTGTGCGCGTTCGTGTGTCTGTATTGTGTGTGTGAGTGTGCACGTCGCGTGTGTGACTGTGCGTTTGCGAGTGTGCACACATGTGCGAGTGTGCAGCGCGTGCGTCTATGCGTGCGTGTGCAAGTGTGCACAAGCGTGCAGCGAGTGAGTGCATGCGTGTGCGAGTGAGTGTTGCACGCATGTGTGCGCGCGGGTATGAGAGTGTGAGCGTGTGTGCACGCGTGTGCGTGAGAGTGCACATGCATGTGTGTGTGCATGTGGTGTGTGCGTGTGGTGTGTGAGTGTGTATGTGTCCATGAGTGTGTGTGTGGGGGGGAGTAGTGAATCCTTCTCTTTCAGCCAAGCAGCTTCGTCTCAGTGCGGGTTGGTGCTGATAAAAGAAATGTTCACATATTGAGGTCTGGGGGAGTCGTTCTGGCTTATACCTGTGTTAACTTGAATTGTATGTTAAATAGAACATCCTGTTTGTGGCCCATCAAACATACATTGTTTGATAACATACATGATAACATACATCTTATCATTAAAGAAAAGGGCGCACTGACTAGAAGTAAAGAATGTCCACATTAAAAATAAAGATGAAATGCCTCCCTTCCTGGGACGCCGATGCTGGCACTCCTTTGAGGATAAGACTCCCTTCCCAGGGCCAAGGCCATGCTGGCTCGCTGTGTACCTGCTGGTTTTTTTTTTTTTTTTTTTTTTAAAACTTTGAAAGAATGTATCCTTGACTTGTTTAATGTTAATGTTTTTTGTTCTGACAAGATACACAGCTGTTCTGAAAACCATGCTCCTCCAGAGCAGTTCTGAGTTATCTGGGAGGCTGGCTTCCCATCTGTAGCCCTCAGTTTGGCTCAGATAAATCTCTTTCCTATTCCTAGTATAGACCGTCGATTGATTATTTTGGTCGACAGGGTGGCATTGCTTCAGCCCTTGTGCCCACGTCTCTCTGCTCCGCCCTGCTGACAGAGGGGAATGATGTCCCCCGTGGTCTCTGGTGGCAGCCATAAGAGGATCCAGAGTTACTGAGGGGGCACTTTGAGAACTGGAGGTGCTACTCTACTGATCTCGCCAGAAGCCCCCGAGCCCCAGGGGGCACCTGCAAGACGTTACTTACGAGAACACCTGGAGCCACAGTCCGCTGCTCTCTGGGCTGTATCTCTAGCTAGAAATGATTTATGACAGGTGTGGGTGAACAGTACTCCACACAGGGAGGCCTCAGGTCTTTGGGGAGAGATGACAGTCTAGCTCCTGGGACCCCGTGTGGGGTGTCTGTGAGGTGTACATGGGTGGATCCAGTGACCCGCTCCCCACTGGTCCAGCGGAGGGCTTCTCAGCAGGCTCGGTCCATCCCTGACTGGCCAGCACCCGGGACACACATCACTCTGCTCACCCTTGTGTCTAGAACCATGAGCTGTGGCCGCTGCAGGGCTACAGTCAGAATCTGGGCTGGAGAGGCAGGGGCGGGGGTGGAGACTCACCTCCTGACATGTGCGACGAATGGCTCATGGTCAAGATGGACACTCCGAGAGGTCTCAAGGGCATGGCTGCCCCGAGCCACCCTGGCCCCTGCCCTTCCCTCCCTCCTGAGAGGATGCTCCAGGTGCACCAGGCTGCTGTGAGCGGATGACGCTCCTGCACTGGAAGAGCCACGTGGAGGAGACCCCCGTGTCCTCAGCATAGTTCGGAGAACCCCAGTCTTTGGGGTGGAAGTCACAGTTTTGAGGGCTTTGAGCTCACACACTCACATGGTAGATTACCGGGTACACAGCGGGCGCGCAGTAAGTAGAGTGATGATGGATGGTTTTGTTTTGGCTTTTGGACCTAATGGTGCTCTGTAGGGGGCTGAATAGTGTCCTCCCAAATTCATGTCCACCCGGAACCTCAGATGCGACATTATTTGGAAATAGGGTCGTTGCAGATATACTTTGTTAAGACGAGATCATTCTGGTGTAAAGCGGGCCCTAAATCCAATCACTGGTGTCATGATGAGAAGAGGACAGACAAGCGGAGACACACAAGGGAAGAGGCGATGTGGATTCTGAGGCAGAGATGGGAGGGATGCAGCCACAAGACCAGGCACAACGTCAAGGGCTGCCAGAAGCACCTGAAGCTGGGGGAGAAGCATGGGGCCATTTCCCCCGGCCTCCAGAAGGAACCAAGCCTGCCGATACCTTTTTTTTTTTTGCGGTACGCGGGCCTCTCACTGTTGTGGCCTCTCCCGTTGCGGAGCACAGGCTCCGGACGCGCAGGCTCAGCGGCCACGGCTCACGGGCCCAGCCGCTCCGCGGCATGTGGGATCTTCCCGGACCGGGGCACGAACCTGCATCCCCTGCATCGGCAGGCGAACTCCCAACCACTGCGCCACCAGGGAAGCCCTGATACCTTGATTTTGGACTTGCTCTCTTGACCTGTGAGACAATGAATTTTTGTTGTTCTAAGCCACCTTGCTTGTCGTCCTTTGTTATGGCAGCCATGGGAAAATATGCAGCGCTCTATAAATGTGTTTGAGTGACTGATGACATGTTTCTTTCTGGCCCTTGTTCCTAGAAGGAACTAGAGTCTTTGTGGCTTTGGCCTGTGTGTTTCTTAAACACGGGATTCCTCTGGATCCCTGGAAAGACACTGTCCTATCTGAGGTCTAGCTGCAGAAGAGCCCTGGTGAATGGAGTATTTAGCTATTGGCAAAGCTGTTTCTGAGGCAGAGGGCTTCTGAAAATCCAAATTCTTGAGAAAATGTTAAAGCACTCATCTATAAATTAGAAAGCTGTTTTTGAAATCTGAGTCATGTGGAAAATGAGGTCCCTGAGGCCTCAGTGGGATGAAGTTATATTGAGAGGTGGGTGGGCAGCAGTGGGGGTCCCTTCCTTCTCCAAGAGGCAGCGGCTCCGGGGACCTGACTCTGCATTTGGGATCTGCAGCAGCGCCTTGCTTATGGCTCCCAGTCAACTGGTTTCCAAGCTTCAAATGCGATGATGATGTGAGAAACATTATGTATGCAGGAGCTGTGTATTAATCAGGGTTCTGCAGAGAAACAGAACCAAAAAGGTGTGTGTGTGTGTGTGTGTGTGTGTGCGTGTGTGCGTGTGCATGTTTTCAAGGAGAAAGAGAAAGGGAGAGAGTGGGATTTTATGGAATAGCCTCATGTGACTTTGGGCCTGGAAAGTCTGAAATCCTAAGGGCAGCCGGCAGCCTGGAGACGAGGGAAGAGTTGATTTTGCCACCGGAGTCCCAACGTAGTCTGCAGAATTCCCTCTTCCTCGAGAACCTCAATCTTTTTCCTCTTAAGGGCTTCAGCTGATTTGATGAGGCCCACCCACATTATGGCATGTCTTCTGTTAATCTCGCCTGAAAATCACCTTCACAGCAACATCTTGACCGGTGTTTGACTAAACATCTGGACTCCGTAGCCAGTCCAAGATGACACAAAAAATTAACCATCACAGACTGCTGTGTTTGTGGTGATGGAGCAAAGTACTACTTTCTCCAGTGTGACTATTTCCTTGGGATTCTGAGCCCAGGTGCCACTGAGCTGCAAGTGTGGAAGGACTTGAGGGGTTGGCTTATTTACCCAAAAGGCTACCTCTGGGCAGACTTTGCTGTAGATGTTTTCAGGGGAATCTGGCAGCATAAGATTCCTCAGGCTGGCCCTTTCCTGAGAAGCCATAGCTGTCAGGTAACTTCTGGAATGGACTTCACCTACTTACCCGTAAATTAACTTGCAGGAGTCTTGGCTAAAATTAATATGTGAATGGATGTTGGAGGAATGAACAAGGTTGCTGGTTGAGAGAGGATTCTGACTTTTTCTTCTCTTACCTTATTTTTTTAGCTTATCTATTTTTTCTGTTTTCTTCCCAATAAAGCATAAAGACATCTCATAGGTAATCAAAATCCCCTATAAAAATAACTCTGGAGATACGGGCATTGTGAATATGCTGAAAGGTTTCTTGGCTGCAGCCAGCAAGCTGAGCGCAGAATGCCTGCTTGGCAGAGGCCAAGCGCTAAGATTCCTGGCGCTCCTCCAGCGACCGGTCATTAGGCCCCAGCAAAGCAGCTTTTTCCTCACGGGGCTGCCGAGAAGTGAAAGTCCTCGGAACTTTCTGAAATGACGGTTTGGTATAAAATTGTGGAATTGCAGCTCTCATGATTGGCTTGGAGTTGATGAGACCAGGGAGGTGACCTGTGAAATCACACTCTTCCCTAAGGACTTGCAGGAGACGGGGCGTCCTTTGGCGGCCTGGGTGCTGGATGCTAGGTTGTCTGGGCAGAATGATTTGTGCTGCCCACTCACAGCCCGCCTTTAACCGTGTCCCCGTGCCCACCCCTCTTAATGCTTTTTCTCTTTTCCGCATTAAGGAGACTGACAGAGAAAAAGACTCTGGAAAAGTATTTTAAATACTGTTTAAATAGCGTCTCTCATGTCCACCCGACGTCACGGTGAAGCCACTGGCTTCTCTTGTTCCCTGGTTGGAAGCAGGGGTATGGGTCTCTGTACACCAGGTCCCTGACCTGTGTTCCACTCCCAGGAGAGATGTCTCTGGAATGGCCATCTGGTAGAAAAAGGAACTCTGGAGAATTCTCTCAAATAGTGGAATTTATAAAGACTATTGGGAATTAGATGAAAAATGCCCTCTTATTAGATGCCCTGGGAGCCAGAAACACAGCTGCCAGTGTGGCTTCTGTGTCTCCTGGAAATACAGGGGTGCCTGACACCCAGCAAAGCACTTTAGAGTTGAACCTCGTTTTTTTTTTTTTGTTTTTTGTTTTTGTTTTTTTTTGTGGTACGCGGACCTCTCACTGTTGTGGCCTCTCCCGTTGCGGAGCACAGGCTCCGGACGCGCAGGCTCAGCGGCCATGGCTCACGGGCCCAGCTGCTCTGCAGCATGTGGAATCCTCTCGGACCGGGGCACAAACCTGCGTCCCCTGCATCGGCACGCGGACTCTCAACCACTGCGCCACCAGGGAAGCGCCCTTGTTTTTGTTTTTTAATTGCAGTATAATTGATTTACAATATTGTGTTAGTTTTAGGGGTACAGTAAAGTGATTCAGATACACACACACACACACACACACACACACATATATACATCTTTTCCATTATAGGTTATTACAAAATATTGAATATAGTTCCCTGTGCTATGCAATAGGTCCTTGTTGTTTATCTATTTTATATATAGTAGTGTATATCTGTTAATCACATACTCCTAATTTATCCCTTGCCCCCTTTCCCCTTTGGTAACCAGAACTTTGTTTTCTATGTCTTTGAGTCTGTTTCTGTTTTGTAAATAAGTTCATTTGTATCATTTTTACTAGATTCCACATGGTTATTTGTTTTTCTCTGTCTGGCTTACTTCACTTAGTATGATAATCTCTAGGTCCACCCATGTTGCTGAGAATGACATTATTTCATTTTTATGACTAATATTCCACTGTATGTGTATTATATATATATATATATATATATATATATATATATATCACATCTTCTTTATCTATTCATCTGTCAATGGACATTTAGGCTGATTTCATGTCTTGGCTTTTGTAAATAGTCCTGCTGTGAACATAGGTGTGCATGTATCTTTTCGAATTAGAGTTTTCATCTTGTCTGGATATATGCCTAGTAGTGGGATTGCTGGGTCATATGGTAGTTCTATTTTTAGTTTTTTTAAGAAACCTCCTGACTGTTCCCCATAGTGGCTGTACCAGTTTACATTCCCACCAACAGTGCAAGAGGGTTCCCTTTTCTCCACACCCTCTCCAGCACTTACTGTTTGTAGATTTTTTTGATGATGGCCATTCTGACTGGTGTGAGGTGATATCTCATTGTAGTTTTGATTTGCATTTCTCTAATGATTAGTGATGTTGAGCATCTTTTCATGTGCCTGTTGGCCACCTGTATGTCTTCTTTGCAGAAATGTCTATTTAAGTCTTCTGCAGATTTTTGGATTGGGCTGTGAGCCTTGGCTTTGAGCGAGAGATTGGACGGCAAGTCAGGAAGTGTCCTACTCAGAGAGGGCAGGAGACTTCGCCATGTCAGCTCTTGGGGACATGGGCTTGGCTCTGTCCCTGTGCCTGTTTGACTCCAAAGGAAGCCCCCTCCCTCATCTCAGGGATGAGCCTTGGGGCTCTGCCTGGACCGAGCCAACAGCGTCACCCGTGGCAAAGCCAGCAGAAGGTGGGCAGCTTGGGAGCCCTTTGAAATTACAGCCTCCCTCGCTCTGCCTGGCGAACTCCGGTCCTGCTCTGCCTGAGACTGTCACGTGCCATCACTGTGTCACTGTATTGTCCTCACGTCTGCCATCTCTTGGAGGATGGGGTGGAGCCAGGCCACCGCCTATCCTTAGGCCCGCATCCATCTGTGCTGCACAGCAGGAGCTCTAGGGACCCCCATCCACGTGGGCCCGGGCCAGAGACCCCTCGGCCCCCAGAGAAGCTGGCACCAGCAGGGGTCCAAGGTGTGCCCGGAACCTTCCACCTGACCTTTCCCCTGCACCTTTCAATCCTTGGTCCTTTGCATATGAATGTTTACATATGTTACATGTCATTTAAATTCTACTTTTTATCTTATCTTAGTTTTTCATTTATGTTTTTCAATAGCATCCGTGAACAAACACCATCCCTGGTCTGCTCTCACCCCAAACCCTGTAGCTTTTACACAGGGGCCAAAAAGACACAATCACCAAACCCGAGAGAGCCTGGATTAGGGATGAAGGGCTGGGGTGGTGAGTAAGTGTGCTCTCAAGAGTCTGCCGGGGCTGGGGGCGGTGAGGCTGTTGTGAGGAGGGTCCCCGAGGACTCCGGGAGAGCACACCAGTCATGTGACGATGTCCTGGGGAAGGCACGGGGGGTGGGGGGAAATCTGCAATTTACTGGATACCCTCATATGGCAGAAAAAGCGTCCCCTTTGGTGTTCCTGTAGTCCGGAGCCTGAATCTGCCTTTGCGCTACTAGCTTGGGCAAGTCTTACGACCTTCATGGAATTTCTATTTTTTCATTCAGAAGACAAGCTGGTGGCACCTGCCTTGCAGGGCTGTCGTGTGGATTAGAGATCGTGACCCCTTGCGTGGCTTGGGGTCTGAATATGTCAAGTCTCTAGTTTTTCTGATTAGTCATTTATGTGCTCACCAGTCCTTGTCATCAGGATCCCTCCCACATCTCAGAAAACAACAAGATCTCTGGGGCTCCCTCAGCCTCAAAAGGTCATTCCTGTTTCCGAAGGCCAGGTGGGAGGGGTGCACGGCTGTGGCTGCTGCCACCAGTATCCCCGCTGGGAACCTGCAGTCTGGTGGCGGTGTGTCCCTTGCTGGGGTGGTGCCCAGGCTGCTGCGGATGCCACAGCCTGGGCCTTGGGCTCGCATCACTGCTCAGTGAGGTCACGGGCCTGGCTCTCGATCCTGAAGCATTTCCACTGCGTCCGGGTGCTGGGCCCCGGATGTCTGGTCACGGCCACTCGCTGCCCAGGCACAGACCTCCTCCCCGCCTCCTTCCCTAAACTGGCACTACTGGAGGTTTCCTTGCACAGTGGGTCCTCTGGCCTTGAGTGGAGAGGGAAGGAAGGAACTCGAGGGAAAGTTCCACGAGGGCTGGGGGACAAGGTGAGGCAGGCAATGCCACCGGGACGGAATGGGGGAGGCGGGGTGTCCATGCCCCGCAGCTCTCAGGGGTGAGGTGTGAGTGTGGCCAAGCTGTGGGCAGAGTCCCACGGTCTCTGTGGAGGCTGAGCCCTGAGGGGCAGGAGGCCCATCCTGTTTGCTCCATACTCTCTTTCTGGGGCTCTGGAAGGGGGTTCCACTGACTGGTTTCTGTAAACAGAAGATTTCCTAGTGTGACAACAGCGGGTTGAATGGTGGCTCCCGAAACTTATATCGCCATCCCAACTCCTGGAACCTGAGAATGTGACCTTATTGGGAACAGGGCCTTTGCTCAGGTAACAGGAGGGGATTGTCCTGGACAGTCCAGGTGGGCCCTAAATCCAGTGACAAGTGTCCTTGTGAGAGAAAGGCAGAGGGAGGAGACGACACAGCAAAGACAGACAGACGAGGAGACGACACTGACACTCCACGACACTCCACACATGTGGAGGTAGGTGGAGGTTGGAGGGATGCGGCCACAAGCCTCGGACCACTGGAGCCCCCAGGACCTGGAAGAGGCAAAGGCCAGTTTCTCCTAGAGCTTATGGAAGGAGTGCGGCCCTGCACACACCTTGATTTTGGACTTCCGGTCCCTGTGAGAGAACACATTTCTGCTGTTTGAAGCAGCCCAGGTCATAGTAATCTGTTCAAGCAGCCGCAGGGCCCATCGAGGTCAGGCTGTGGGTGGTGCCCGATTCCAAGACACAGCGTACTCGGTTTTTGCCAAGATGGTGAGTTAATGTGAGGTGCTGGCTCCTTTCACCAAACAAAATCTGCAGAAACTATTGAGTAAGAGAACAAACAATCCTAGGCTTTGAGAAGGGCCCTCGGGGAGGCTGAGAGCCACTTGGGATGGAAGGTTTGGGGCAGTGGTGGCAGCAGCTGGGGTGGAGGGAGACTGGGGTGAAGATAAAGGAGACAAACATGGTCTGGTCCTTCCACGCTGCTCGGCACTGTCTGGGGACGATCCTTGCCAACACTTGCGAGACCAAGGTCAAGGCAGTCCTGCACCTGTGGGGTCCGCAGCCTGGACCAGGGGTCAGCACAGATTTTCCATAAAGAGCCAGACAGGAAATATTTGGGTTTGTAGCACAAAAGCAACCACAGACACAAGGAAGCATATGGACCTGGCCAGACTTGCTGACCTGGCCTGGACCGCTGGAGTGGGCAGCCTCGGGAGGGATCAAGGGCAGAGGAGCTTTGGAGAAGAGAGAAGGGCTGCCCTGCCTGGACATCGTCGCTCCAAACCCACAGGACTGTTGGCCCCAGGCTGGGGAGCTGTCTCCTCTCAAGGTTCCCTGGGGCTCAAAGGAGAAGGCAAAGGGGGCCGGCAGTGGGGTTCATGGTGACCATCCTGATGCCCTGGGCTGCCCAGGCACGGCTGACAGAGCAGCCAGTACTCCCAGGGGACATGAGTCCTCAAGTCACAACGACGGTCTCAAGACAGCAATAACACAGTGGACCACTGGTAACACTGGCGACAAAAGCACAGCATCCATGCAACACCACAGGGTTGTAAGATGAGCACGACGAGGTGACAGGGCGTATGCGGCATGTGAAGCCAGATCTGACATCCTGGAAATAACTGAGTGGACATTTGGCATAAAAATATACCCCAAGTAAGGGACACAGCTGCTGATGGGATGGAAGGGTTGGGGCATACGCGGAAGAGTGGCCAGCTTTTCCCGACAGAACGTGAGGTTAGAGAGGGTAAAGCCTTGGCCGGAGCCCCCGGGAGCACAGAGTTGACCTGAGTGCATGCAGCAAGGTTTGGGGGTGAGATCGGAGTTCAGTAGGATGGGCTGACTTTGAGATGCCAGAGGAAGAGGCGGCTGGTCTGTGGTGGGGACCTCGGGGGGTCTGGGCTGCAATCCAGCCACAGGTGCCTAAAGCCGTGGCACCTGATGGGGATGGAAAGGAGATTCGACATCAAGGGGTCGAGAGGGGCTGAGGAACCAGTGCAGGAGCTGGGAGAATTCACATCCCCGGCACCCCGGCCGCTGCCCACAAGATGAGTGCAGGCCCCTGGGCCATGCACACCGTCCGGGGCCTCTGCAGTGCTGCCGAGAGAATGAAAGAGTGGGTGTAGCCCTGACCCTAATCGGAGACCCCAGCGAGAGGCCTTCTGAAGGAGGGACAAATGTGCTTCCAGGTTGGAAGCTCTCTGAACTCAAGTTAGCAACGGAGCTAAGTGGCCACTAAGGTTCCGGGGCACAAGGCCTCACGTGCCTGTTACATCACACCCAGGGCAGTGCTACATGCCGCTAGGAACTCACACTGCCTTCGGTTTACTCTGCGAATAAGGACGGGTGCACGGAACAAGGATTGGTCCTCTCTGGCTTACTGGAATCCTTTAAGCATTTTCAGCTTTGAATTAGGAGCTATTTCAAGCAGCTTTCATTCTGAGAAGGAGTTTCAGAGCCATCTTTTCTGCAAATCCCAGCACAACTTGAAGCCTAGTCATTCAGATCAACTCAGATACTGACTCTGAAAAGCGCACTGGAGCTGCCATGGGCCGTCCCGTCGATGACACGGCCTCTGCGGTGACTGTGATGCTATGGGCTCAGTGGAAACGCGAATGGAGCTCGTGATGCAGAATCTGTAAACCATGGGTGGGGCTGTGTCCACAGTCAGTCTTCGTATCAAAGGCTCTTGCGCATCATTTATTCACCTCTTCTTTCAGTTACCACGGAACACAAACACCGAACCACTTGAGAGAGCAAAGTTAAAGCTGACCCAGTCACTTTGGAAAGGTATCAGAGGATCGCAGGGGAGGCTGCCTCACACTTGGGGCTCTGTTCCCTCCTCTGCAAAATGCACTGTTCTGAGGATTCAATAAAACCGGTCCCTCTGAAGCACACAGCCGTGCTCAGGGAGGGGAGACAGGGTTACTGTGCTCAAGGCAGCTGTGGAGGGGGTCCCAGCGGGCTCCCCTTCAAGCTGGATGAGCCACACAGACACTCAGACTGTCCAAGGCTGAGCAGGACTTGGAGATCCTCTAAGGCTGAGCAGCACTTGGAGACGGCAAGTGGCCTCCTGGATTCCACTGCAGCGAGTGGCAGTGCCAGGCTGGGCCCTGCCCGTCCAGACTCCGCCAGTGCCTCCCGGCAGGTGGTCTGCACCCGCACCCGGGCTTTGAGCAAATGCTCACTTGCTGCCGCTGGCTTGCTCTGTCCTCGACCACGGTGTCCTTTCTCCCAGCCTGTGCTTCACAGGCTGGGAACCTGCAGATTAGGTGTGTTTGTGTGAGGAGATGTGGGGGTCTATCCCTCCCTCTTATTCAGATGGACATGAGCTCAGTGACTTGTCCTGACGTCCAGTCGCACCCACACAGCTGCCCTGGCTCCGACAGACACAGTCAGGAGTGTACAGATGGCTGGTGCGGTCACTGAGTCACCCCTTTTCCATTCTGGTCATGAAAGCAGCATAAGAAAGCCAGCAGTGAAAGGGGTGGAAGATCACTGAACAAGAGCTTCTTTGTGGCCTTCAGAAAGCTTAAACCCTAAAGGAAAGATGCGTCAGCTTAGATGTTTCTCACGGATCAGAGCAGGTGGGCAGGGGCGGCCTTGGGGGTCATCAAAGAACGTGGGTGAAGAGCTGACGGGCTGAGAACCGCTGTCAGCTCACGGATGGGGTTTCTTCTCGTTCCTCCACTGGGATGCGTGCATTGGAAAACGCGGGGCAGCTGGAGGGACACGGAGGCCGAGGTGGAGGGAAAGGACCGGTGCCACTCCTGCTCTGTCCCGTTCAGACGAACCTCCCATTTAAGGGCTGGTGGGTCATCACGGGTTTCTGTGAACACACATGGACACGTCAGCACGCACAGGTGGGTACACACACAGATACACGGGTGAGAGCACACGCACACTCATGCAGGCATGGGCACAGAAATACACGGGCGAGCACAGAGGAACATGTAAACACACGGGTGTGCACAAAGGTAGACACGCACTTAGCTATATGACTGCGCGTACATAAAAACACACACGGGCACGAACACAGACACACACACGGGAGAGCACACAGATGTGCACAGCTGCACACATGGGCTTGCTGGTCAGGAGGCATCAGTCAACCCTCTGCTGGGGTTTTTTTTTTACTCAATCTCTTTCTGCCTGCTTCCCGAGCTATGGGTCAATGACACCGGCCCTCATCAAATGGGCTGTAAAGACGGAAAGTATGTGAAAATCTAAAACTCTGAAACACGGAAGGTGCGTTCTCATTTGAAAGCATGTAGACTTTCAAGCCTCCGCTGGCGATTTCTTATCACCCGCCATCAGCCCCTGGGGATGGCCACGCTCTGGCCACGGTCCAGGTGGCCTCTTCTGGGCTCAGGTGGGGCCTGGCAGGGAGCCTCTGCCCTCTGTCCTTTCCTGTCGTCTGGGGCGGCCTAACGCTGGCTGTATCGGACACGTGTGCCCCATCTCCCCGTCTGCCGACACAAGGCTCGCACACAATCATCAGCAATGAGTACTGTGAGATACGTTGAAATCCCGTTTAAAAACGGAGTTTGTGGAAAGAACAGAGCAGCCGCTCCGTCTTCCTGGACAGCAAAGCCGTCGACTCAGACTCTCGTAACCGGCATGAAGTCAGAATGACTGCTGGGTGGTCGCAGCCAGCGGGTGAGATGTGAGTGTGGACAGCTGTGGGGATGGGGGTGTTTGGACCCTGATGTTGGCCACTGAGACCTCATGCCCACCCCTGGGATGTGGGCATGACTCTGGGGTCCCTAGAGGTCAGCTGTCTCTCGCCGTTGCAGCCCTGTGTCTGTGAAGTGCCGTGGGCACTCCAGGAAGCTGACACGCCCATCAGAAGAGCTGGTGCTTTCACCAGGCTCTCATGCGGCTGGAAACACCAAGGACCGTGGTGCCAGAGAAGGGTCTGCAAGGTGCATTTCTGTAGGCATCAAGGCCAAGACCCCGCTGGTCCAGCTGATGTTCCCTGGGCTTTGGGAGGCACCTCAAGCTCTTTCTGCAGAGAGCCCTCTCCCACGGAAGTTGGGGGACAGCCTTGACCCCGGGACCTGCACAGGTGGTTCAGCTGAATGACCTTTACAGCGCTGGGTGGGCAGGTGGGGCTGTGTGGGGAGACCTCACTGCCTCATGCTCTGTCCCCGTACCCAAGCCCAGAGCCCCCGAGGGCCAGGCGACCCCATCACTGGTACACTGTGTACCTTTACGAAATGTTTTTGATTTTCCATTAGACTTTTTGCTGATTTTACTATTCCTGGTAGTGTACCCCAATTCTTTACTTTGAAAACTTAATATCACATGTCAATCTGAGAGAATTTTAAAGCCGCCTCTGTGAAAAGAGAAAACTTACCGCAATGCTGTGGTTGGCGGTTCCCTTCCTGCCACTGGGGTTTCTCTGTGTCAGGGATCCGCGGGACACGGATTTCCGATCGAAGGAGTCATCATCTTTGTCTTTGAGGAAAACAGGAGGGGGGTTGCTTATTAATCACAAACTTACCCCAAACAAGTGTCTTTGCTTCCTAAGAAATTTTAAAAGGAGCATAAAAACAAATGCGCCCTCCAGGACGAAGCTGATGTCCTCGTCACTGCCAAGACATCAAGGCGGGCTAATTACGTCCTGTGCTCTAGAAGGTGGGGAGCTTTGCACCATTATTAGGATGATTTACATCGCAGGACAAGGAAACCACCGCTGCCACCCCCATCAACACCCTTATGTGCTTCAGGCAGCAAATTCCAGGTATCCAGACACCACGTCACTGCAACGGTCCCTGAGGGTTGCCCGAGGGCACTGGAGTGTCCTTCGGGCATCAGTGGCATGACATGCCGGGTCCCATGGGTTACGCAGAAATATGGGGCCCCGACTGGCTATTTTCACACCCCTGAGCTCACCTCCCAGGCCTGGGGGATGAGGGAAGCAGGTGACTCTTACCTTGACTTCTGGGGTAATCACTGAGCTTTCTCCTCACAAGATAGGGTGCAGCCACCACCTGGAAGAAAGAAGCCGTCTCTGGGCGTCAGTACCTTTTGCTGTAATCGTTAGGAACGCCGGGGAGCTAGGTTTGGATTTCCCAACATTCCTGCAGATTCGGATTAATCGGGGCAACTCTCTTCTGTTCCTGGGCAAAATTTGAACTTTTAACAATATTAAAATGCACGCTCTCAATAAATTAAGCCCGGAATATAAAAGAGTTGCTTAGCTTTCGGAGAACTGCAACTTTGGGTGGGTACAGTGGAAAAAGCACAAGTTTCAGCCCCACAGACAGGTTCAAATCCTATTGCTACCCCTTACCACCGTGACAAGGACGATTTACATATTCTCTCTGAACTGTCTCCTCATCTGGAAAATGGGCCAGCAGCCCCTGTACAGGATTCTGGAAGATTAACTGTGCCTAATACATTCTCAGCGCCCCATGGCGGTTGGGCCCCCCACCTTTCTTTCCCTCCCCCTTTCCTGTTGCTCACCTCTCTACTCTGGGCTAATTCATTTGCTGTTTTGCCTCTTCAAGGGGGAAGCGAGAGCAAAACGGCCTGACTCCCTGGAAGTCCTGCCAATGCCTGGCCCCCTGGGATTCAGCCTGGCTGGTTTTGTGGGCTATACCAGGAGGCTGGCTGCAGACGCTTTCAGGCTGGGCTTCCTGGGACAGGTCAGGGAAGACCACAGCCCCGAGAAGAGGGCCAGGGTGGGGCTGGGAGGCCTGCCTGAGACCGCCTGTCGCTGGTCTGTGTGGTCTCAATCCAGTATGTCTACCTCCCCCACGCTCAGGCTCCTCTTTGGTGCAACAGGGGCGATATCCACACCTGCTTACCAGGTTTTTTGAACATCAAATGCAAGGATGGAAAAAAAATACCGTTTTTAACTATGAAGAGCTACCCACTGCTGTTGTCACGAGAAGCACAAATAACTAGGTGCTCATTACAGCTCACAAGGGGCGTATCAGGCAGCAGGCAGGACCTGGAGCAGACGCCCCGCTCTGTGGGCCCCCGGGGACTGGCACCGCCGCCTGCGGCCCAGTCACACCCCCGAAACCCGGGAGCTCCTTCCTGCTCCCTCCCAGGCCGTCCCTCCCCCGGGCCCTGCAGCCCTTAACAGTGTCACCCTCTTCCTGATCAGCAAGCTGTGGGGCGTCCCACCCGTACCCCACATCCATCCTTGTGCCGTTTTGTGCACACCGGCTCCCATGCTTTGCACCCACGGCCGGGACCCGCGGCTCCCAGGGGAGGCCCGTCCCTGGGCCCTGGAGCCTGCCGTGCCTGTGAATGTTCGTCACCCAGGACGGGGGGCGTGGGGGGCAGTACATGCCCAGCACCCGGCCCCTGTGATGTGCACTGTCTCCAGGGCTCTGTGTTCCTCTCAGCCAGTTCCCCTGCCTGGGGTCTGCCCGCCTCCTTCCCCTCTGCCCTCTGTCCCACCCTCCCACTACCCTGGCTGGGCTTTCCTGGATTTTCCCCGACAAACACCCTATGGGGAGACCAGCCTGTGACACTTGCCACGTTCTTAAAGTCCCAATGTTTCAGCTCCACCCCCCCCCGCCCCGGACTTGTCACGCTTCTGGAAAAGTCGGGCCAACTGTTTACCCGCTTCCAGCCTCTCGAGCTTGGATGTAGTAACACATACCTTGACCTCACCCGAAGGGTCTGCATTCGGATCCTTAGGACTCTGGCCAAACTTCCCAACAAGCTGGGGAAGAAATATCTGGAGAACAGGGAAGGAGCCTGTGCTTATGACTGCTCGTCTGACCTCCTGCCACAGGGAGGGCGGGCGGGCAGGACACACGGATGGTGTTCTCTTTAGTCCTCGGTCTGGAAGGCCGGGACGGCACGGCAACACCCACAGAGCACACACCACTCCAGGGCTCTGTGCCCAGGGCTGCTGGGTTTAGCAAATTAAAGTACAGAACGCTCAGTTGGCTTTGAACTTCAGATAAACAATGATTAAATTTTTTTAGTATAAGTATGTCCCAGATACTGCACGGGGTATACTTATACTAGAAGAGGACTTGTTGTGAATCTGAAATTCAGGTTTGATTGGGCATCCCGGCAGCCGCATCTGGCACTCCCCTAAGAGCATTTATCATCTTTCTGCCAGATTTCCTCATACTGTGATTTGTCTGGAGACTCCCGACTTGAATCGGGGGGAAGGATGTTGGTCTCAGGTCTCTGTCGTGGGCAGGTCCCCATCCTGCTACTGTCACACCCGCCTTGAAACAGAGCTTTTATTAAGCCCGCCAACACGAGGTGTTGTTCAGCTTGTTTCCTTTGGACGTGTGTGTGTGTGTGTGGACCACGTGTCTGTGTTTCCAATTCTCATGCAGGAGCTGAGGGTCCCCCCATACAGCACTCTTTTCCGTTAGAAACGACACTAGCAAATGAAAAGGAATCCCAGCACAGCCCACAGGTCACTGATAGCAGGAACACAAGGCTGGCAGATTAAGGAGGAGGGCGGCAGCTGCCCCAGGGGCTCTCCCTGCCAGGCCCCCGGGCTGCCCTGTGCTCCTGGCCAGGGCTCCAGGCACGACCCCCAGGGCCCTGCGGCCCCTCCACTCACCGGGAGGCTGGATTTCTTCCGGGGCTTTGCCGAGGTCCTCACAGTGAGCCCTGCAGCCTGCAAGGCTGCAATCCTGTACTCGATATCTGAAACCTGGGGGAACCACAGACAGACAGACAATGTCATTTGGATGTCCTTTCTCAACGTCACAGGACAGGAGGAGCTGCTGCGCCCGATTCGCCGATTTCATCATGCTTCCCCTGAGATGGGGGACCCGCCCAGGGCCACTTCCTGGGCGCGCCATTTCCATCCATCTTCCATGGCTGTCGGGAGGGTCACCCCAGGCGGGGGAGGGGCTCCATACATTTTCTGGGGGCTCATCCATGAGGGATTGAGGGAGGGGTACTGACGGGGGGAGAGCTGAAGGCAGGCGCTTCTGGGAACGGGAGCCGGACCCCCTTCAGGTCCGCCCAGATCCCTCCCACAGCCCCAACCCTTCTCAGGGTCCTCGGGGCTGGGACCTGCTCTCCTCTGAGACGCCCCCCTTCTCACTCGCCGGGCTCCGGCGCAGGGCTCCACTGCGGATTCCTCAACATGCCAAGCTCGACGCTGCCTCGGGGCCTTCGCCCGGGCTGCCTTCTCGTATTATCCCTTCCCGACCACCCTTCGAGGCAGCCCCATCCGAGCGCTCCCTGGGGCCACCCTCTCCTCAGTCTCGTCGACCTGTTCTCTGTCTCTGCCCACTAAAAGCACAAGCTCCAGGAACGCAGGGGCTTGGTCTGAGGTGCTCATAGCTGCACCTTTTGTGTCTACACAACGCCTGCCGTACTTGGGATCCCGACTGAGAATTGTTGGCTCCACAGGAAGGAATAAATGAACGCAAAGTTCTCAGGCTCACTTGCGCCCCCGAAGGTGCGCGGCCTGGGGATGCGCCTCTTCTTCCTCGGGTACGGAAGGGCACTTGCTGAAGAGAGAGCAGAAGCTGCAATGAATGGACAGTGGGCGCTGGGTCCCCCGCACTCGGACGGGCAGACCTCCTCTCCTCTGGGGTCAGCAGGGGGAGGGCAGAGCAGAGCCCAATCACCTTGACTGTCTCTGGGAGACCCTGGCTCTGTCCTTTGACCTTTGCACACCACTAACACACCTCCTACCCTAACTCAAGCCCGGGACCCAAGTTTACAGGATGACCCTCGGTCAGAGTCTGGTCCTGAGCCCCGGGGCTGTCCTAAAATCTAAGCCTGCTTCTGGAGAAGCCCTCCTCATGGGAAAGGGAGGGGTAAGCGTCAGCATCTTCCTTCCGTGGCTGAAAACGCCGCCTGTCTCTTGCCAACCTAAAAGGGAAAAGTGCAGGGGGTGGCGTGGAGGGTGATTCCACAGAAAGCCCCAGGAGCCTGTCCTGGAGCCGACAACGTGGGCTCCTGTGTGTGAGCCCTTCGGGGGGCTGACCACCCTTGCCAGGCCTCCAGGGTCCCCACTATCTATCTGGGGGAGCCGCCTGCTCCCGGGGCTGCCAGGGCAACCTCGCTCTCTGCCCGCTGCACCTGAGAGGCTGTGGCGGCCACTCTGTCCTCCAGCTGCGACAGCTCCTCGTCTGTGGTCCTGCTGGGCTGCACGGGGTCCTGGGGGTCCCGGGGCCTCTTCCCCGAGCTGGGCGTTTGGCCTGCAGCTGTGCACACCTAGGAGAGGGAAGCGCTGCACGTGACCACCTGCGGGGGAGACCGCAGGGCTCGCCCCAACGCACGTCCCATCCTGAAGGTGCCCCTTTTGCTATGCCAGGAGCTGCCTGGCCAGCCGGGCAGCCCGCGGTGGGGCGCCGTGTGCAGCTGGGGCCAGGCCACTGGCTTAGGCACAAGCGGTTGATCCCCAGCCCCACCTCCGAGTGTGTGCTGCCGAGGTCGCTCAGGCAGCCTCACCTCCGGGGCGGCCCCGGGGGGGTCCTCGATGGGGGCGCTGCTGCCCTGCTCCGCCCCTCCGTCCTTGCCCTCCTCCTCCGATGAGGCCTGCTGGTCACCGCTGCGGCTGATCAAGGCCTCCAGTCTTCTCTTTAGGGCCGCCTCTTCCATGTCGGCGCCTGTGGGCTTGCTGCCAACTGGACACTGAGATGGACGAGTGGCTGATCTCAGCCGGTCGGTCACCTGGAAGCGCTGAAAGCAGAAGCAGGGCTTCGGAAAGCACCTGCCCCCGGCACCCCGGGGGCTTGGCTGGAGCTGCGGTCTCATCTACTCCCCACACAAGCTCGGCCAAGCGGCCCGCGCCGCCTGTCCTCCAGAACCAGGCTCCGAAGGGTGGGATGTTCCTGGCGATCCTAACAGCACCCAGGCCACCTGAGATGCACCATTTTTCAACTTCTCTCTGTTCCCAAACTGGGTCCCAAAGCCACTTCCTAGGGTTTAAGCATCCTTATGGCGCCAAACCAAGACCTCAACCAGGACTGTCTGCATCTGCCAGCTGAGGCTACGGGCTGCTGACAAGTCTGTTCTCTGGGTTTTTCTCGGTCCCCCCGTGATAAGACCGAAGTACACGACGGCTGTGCGGCCTCAGCATCACCCGAGGGCTTGGGGGTGGGTCCTGAACTCGTGTAAACGCAACGGCATTCGTGTCCACTGTCCATGGTACCTCTCTGTGTACCAGGCTCTGTGTCCACAGTCTCTCCCACGAGCCTCCTGTCGGCTTTGCAAAGGAATCATACTCCTAGACACTGGTCCGGAGCTGACTGAGAAGTGTCTACAGTGTATTTGTGACTCTTGGAAAACTGCAAAGTTGTGTGAACCTCACAGTGATGTTTTCCATGACACAGTGAGTAGCAAGCACTCTTTACCACTCACCCCTTCTTGAATCTAGAGCCAGGGACATTTGCCATCCAGGGTGGACTTGGATGAGATTCATACAACCCAGAATATCTATTTATCTGCCGTGGCTGGTGAGAAACTCAGAGCTAAACAGTGCTCATTTCTGGAAATCTATTCTCCAGAGTTTAGCTAGGCCTCTGTTTCTTGAAACTATTTTTCAGGGTTGTATTCTTTTTTTTTTTTCGTTACGCGGGCCTCTCACTGCTGTGGCCTCTCCCATTGCAGAGCACAGGCTCCAGATGCGCAGGCCCAGCGGCCATGGCTCACGGGCCCAGCTGCTCCGCGGCATGTGGGATCTTCCCGGACCGGGGCACGAACCTGTGTCCCCTGCATCAGCAGGTGGACTCTCAACCACTGCGCCACCAGGGAAGCCCCAGGGTTGTATTCTTTGGTCATAATTTTCTAAGTCTCTATAAGGGGGTGGGAGTCCCTCATTGATTCCAGCTCTTACCCTAATTCTACAAGTGGGGAAAGGATGCTCAGAGCCCCTCCTTTGCCCGGCCTCACTCAGTAAGCATCAGACCAGGGCCTGGACTGCAGTAAGCTCTGGCTGCTACCCGTTCCTGCACTCCAGCCAGCGGTTCACTGAGCAGCTATTTGTTTTGTCTGCTTGTGGACACGAGCTTTATGTGAAGGGATTTAGTGTGTCGGTTTTAAGAAGTGACCAGAGTCACGTGAAAAAACCAGAAAAATGGCCAAATTATCCCAACTGCCCTTTACAGCCAAAATAACTTGAGAGTGGGTAATGAGATTTAAAAGTTAAGGGCAGGGACCTCCCTGGTAGCAAAGTGGTTAAGAATCCACCTGCCAATGCAGGGAACACGGGTTTGATCCCTGGCCTGGGAAGATCCCACATACCGTGGAGCCACTAAGCCCGTGCGCCACAACTACTGAGCCTGCGCTCTAGAGCCCGTGCACCACAGCTACTGAAGCCCGCGTGCCTAGAGGCCATGCTCCCAACAAGAGAAGCCACCGCAATGAGAAGCCTGCGCACTGCAACAAAGAGTAGCCCCCACTCGCCGCAACTAGAGAAAGCCCACGCGCAGCAACAAAGACCCAACACAGCCAAAAAAAAAAAAGTTCAGGGCAATTCCATCCTGCAGTGCTTGCTCAAGCCCCAAACCCTGGTATCATCTGACCCCTCTCTTTCTCTCGACCTGAATCCATCCCCGCTGGCTCTGCCTTCAACAGGTACCCAGGGTCCACCTCCCATCACCTCTGCTGCCCTGCCTGGCTCACCCGCCACCTCGTCCTGCCTGGACGATCCACCAGCCTCTTAACTGGCCTCCCGTTTCCACAGCCTGTTCTCAGTTTGCCAGGCAGAGGGCTCCCTGGGGGTCGGGGGCAGGAGGACGTGAGCAGGGAGGCCCGTCGCTCATTCACTCACTGGCTGCCTCTCCTTCGGCCCACAAAGCAGACGTCACAGTGTGAGGTGAGGGTCCCCCCAGGACCGCGTTCCGGGACTCTGAGATCCCCCTCCCCGCCCCTTCCTTCGGGGAGCAAGTCACCCGCTGATGCTGATGCTGGGAGGGGGGCTTCCGCACCACGACGTTACTCACACCCACAGTGCCCGTCGGGCCGCCTTCCGCCCCCCTCGGCCCCGGGTGCTCCTGGCGAGCGGAGGGCAGTGCTGGCCGTCACTTAATTTTCTCTGTGAATGGAACAAAGCAGCCTCGCAGATGAGTGCCGAGGGCTGGCGTGAGCTGACAGGGAAGCGGCACGTTCACTGGGACGCCTTTCTACAGGCTGCCAATTTCCTGAAGACGCTCAATAAGCAAATCTCCTCAGAGGCCGCCATGGGTGAAGAGAGCCCCTGTGACATTTGGAGGGTAGATTCTATTGGGTCTGATGGGAATAAATCTTTCAGAGTAAATGAGGTTGAGAAACTTCAGAATCCCCTTGAGAAATGGGAGCCTGAGGCCACCCCAGGCAGCAGCTGATGAGGGCCTGGGGTGGAGATTGATGAGCTGCTGTCAGAAGGGGGCGTTGTTTCTACTTTGTAAATAAACCCCCACACAGACAGACAGACACACACACACGCATGCATGTCCAACGCACATGTATGCATACAAGCACACACACACGTGATGGCAGCTGGCCAGCACGACAGGATACAGCTGGGGTGACCAAGGCATCCAAGTTTGAACCCCGAAAGCCCTATGTCCTGGAAACCCTCCAGCCCCTGGCAAAGAGGGGCACGGGTTGCCCTGGTGATGCTGGTGGGGGGAGAGTGAGGCCCAGAGGGGTATCTGGGTCAGCCTCCAGGATGGGGTGGAGGCAGCCCGGGGTCTGGGCGGCTGGGGGTGAGCCCTGGGGTCCTGCGGGCTACTGGGCCTGCGTGGGGGACACCTGCCACAGACGCAGGTGAGAGGGCCTGTCCTGAAAGCATCCTGAGGGGCAGAGGGCCTCTCCCAGACCTGCGCGAGGGGCTTCAGAGTGTGCTCCCTGCCGGCTGCGGGCTCTGGAGTTCCTCTCCTGAGAGCCTGAGCCTCAGTTTCCTCAGCTAAAAGCCGGGGACTGAAACTCTGTCTCTGGGCCAGCATGGCTCTGCCGGCCCACAGAGGGTGTCAGAGGAGGGCACCTCCGTGGGTAAAGGTGGCTGTGGCCCTGGGGGTGCGTGGCTCCCACTGCCCACCCCAGCTGCCGCCGGAGCTGATCTCCAGAGCCCTCGGGTGCCGCAGGGAGGGGGCCGGGTGCTGGACCGGGGCCGTGGCTCAGGCAGACTTGGGGCAGGGCCTGGGCCTGAGCATTGCTGCCCCTACGCCCACAGCTACCCGGCTGTCTGTCTCTCAGACGCACATGTGCACATGCACTCACATTAGACCAAGGGTTCTGTTCCATTCACTCTCCAGAAGGTGGCCCCAGTGCGCTGGGTACACCCTAACACACAGGGTGGGCAGGAGACCCCTGCCCGCTCCGACGGCCTGGACCCCCGGATACTGCAGGACCAAGCGAGGTCCCCGGGTCTTTGCTGCTCTGACTTCCCAGCCCCTCTCTCGTTACATCCGCACCAAAGGCTGCACACCTGCGGCCCTCTGAGTTCTCCTGCACCTTTGGCTGGGCCCACAGATGCCCGGGCTCCAAGCATGGTGTACGGCAGGGGCCTGGACGGGGCAGACACCCGCCCCCCTCAGCTGTACGGTGGAAACCCGCTCAACTCTCTGAGCCCCATGCATGAGCTCCCAATCGAGAGTCTTCCTTGCAAAGCCCGTGTTGGTGCCTCAACCTCCCTTAACAAAGGGGCTTCAGCGGGTCAGCAGGCGGTCGCCCGCTGACATGTATTTGTTCCGCTCAGAGATCTGCAGCAGAGGGAGGGGTTCAGTGGCTGGAGGACAGAGCCACTCTGGCCAGCAGGACGCTGGCACCTACCACCTCGGGAGCACCAAATTCCCAAGCAGTGGAAGGAAAGGTCAGGCCACCATTCGTCATGTGCCCTGGGAAGGTGACTGTGCGGCCCATTTTCTGACAGCCGGGGTCCTGGAACGCCAAGCAGAAGCTGGGAGTGGTACCAGAAGCGGGGGGCGGGGGGCATTGGGAGGATGAATAAAGCAGGACAGGTGACACATTCAGCGTCATTGCCGTGGTGCAGCCATTGTCACTGCTGAACCTCAGGCACACAGGAAGGTGTGAATTGATTGTGCCAGGGTGCTCAAACTAAAAGTCAAGAGCCCCGGGTCACCGTGGGCCAGGAGGCCTGCCAGGTGATGACCTGAAAGTGCGACTGGCTCATACCTTGAGTCACCAGCTCTTGAGTCACTGGAGTGTATTAACTCCCAGGCCGGGAAATGAGAAAATCAATTCTGCTGTTTTCTTCCAAGCCCAGCAGATGCATCTGGCCTGCCATTGTCTCCTCTGCGGTCCACCTTGTTTTAAAAGAGGGAGATGGCTCCAGCAGGCTGGTAAGATGCTTTTGCATTGTTCTGCAGGTAATTAGTTTGATCTTCCCAGCACCGAGGGCTTTGAGTGGGCAAATCTGCCCAGAGAAGAACACAAGCTGAGAAGCTTCAACACAAGGGTTTCGGCGGGAGGGGCCCCAGCCCTCGCCTCGAGTGGCTGCTGGTAATTGAGACCAGCTGTGGGCGCACTCATGGCACCTGAGAGGCAGCGATCAATACCTGGGAGGGGGGGCTGCTCAGCAGATAGTCGTGTGTCCCCGGGGAGCGTGGTGGGCATGAACCCACGGCAGGAGAATAAGAGCTGACCCAACCAGGGTCCGGCACAGTGAAGCATCCGCTCCAGAGCGAAAGAGAAAGGAAAGCATCCCACGGCGAGAACTCGGAAAGCTCTCGTCCTGATGGAGGAGCGACACGAGCTGGGGGCAGCACAGAGCTGTGGAGAGACCACAGCCCTCGGAACGGGAGGTGAGCTTGCGGGCTGGTGGTTTTCTCTGAGCAAGAGAGCCTGTCCACGTGCCGCCAGGACAGCCTGGACGCATCCTGGTTTTCTATCTGGGATCAAGAGCCGTTGGCCCCCTGTAGACACCCCCCAGGGAACACCTGTCTCTCAGGTGCTCAGGAGCCCAAAGCTGCTCGTGCCCCTCCCTTTGGCCAAAAGCGGGAGCCGCTCTGTCCCGTGTGAGCTCTGTCCAGGTAAATTACATGCTATCTGGACACACGGACGGCAACTTGGAATGAACTTCTGGTGTTTCCAACTCGTTTGCAGCAAAACACAGATTTACAATTTAGGAACGCAGTACAGACAGAGAAGGAAAATGAGCTACTGCAGTTTGGCACTGGTGAGGCTTTCGTGGGGAAACCGAGTCAGTGTCTTTAGCCTGAGCTCTTGGGGCACCAGGGGCTCACTACCCACCACTTGGGGCAGGGTGCGTGCCAGGGCTCTGTTTCCTGCACCTCCTTGAACTCAGCCCCTTGGAAGCATCCGTCCTTGGTACCACATGCTGTGCTATCTTTGGCTTCTCTCTCAGCATGAGTGATTATTTATAGAAAGTCTTTGCTGAATATCCCTCACCCAGAAAGTCCTGACCACGAGTACAGATGCGAAGACAGGCAACAGGTCAGGGGAGGACCATTCAGACTGACCCCAGTAGAACATTATTCTCGAGCACTCTCGAATCCCCAAGGCATGTCTGTGAGTCCTCTAGTCGGCCCTGGGTCTTCCCCGATGCACAGGGACGCTACTGCCCCCTGGAGGCCGCTCTTTACACAGCCTGATTCCCTTTTCATAAAGATGCAGGTGAAGTCAGTGGAAGTAAATACAGTCAAGAGAAAGAAATGAAGAATTCCAGAGACGAGATACAAGCATGAAACAGAGTAATTTTCAAGGAGGCATAAAGGATGACTGGTGTCAGTAGGACTAAATACCGGGATATGTGTTTTACTGAACGTCACTAAAGCTGCTAAATTAAAAATTTGCTGAAAATAGACAATTTAATTCTAGTCTTTCTCCCATTGTCTTCTGGCCTGGACACTGGGAACTTCTCTGCCAGTTGTGGTTCTGCCACCCAGGGAGGTCTCTGCCCTGCGGAGGTCTCCGTCTCTGCCCTGGGGAGGTCTCCGTCCTGGCCGCACTGGCCCTCCACCATCATCCCCCAGCCTTCCCAGGGGCCAAGCCAGTCACTCCCTGGTCTGAATCAAAGGACACTTCCTTGCATCAGCATCTCCCCTGCTGTTCCATAAAAGAAGAGTGAGCCCCTGGGTTGAATGGCAGAGAGGGGGGGGGGGTCTTCACCGCAGGCCTCCTGAGGGCCTTTTGTGTCCTGCTGTGCTCAGGGCAAAGGGTCAGTGGCTTCTCTCAGAGATGGAGGTCGGAGCAGGAGGTACGTCCAGCCCCGGGGTCGGGCGATGCTGCTAGGTGATATTATAGGAAAGAGAGCCAGCTGGGCCTGTGGGCACTGACTCTGCAGAGGGAGACGCAGAGTTTAAAACCTCCATGCTTCTGCCCTGTTGACATTTTAGATCAATTTTAGAAGAACAAAAAAACCTCCCAAAACAAATAACAAAACACCTGACACTGATTCACCAGAAAGCCATGTGAAGAAAGGCACCTTCTTGGCCTTCCCTGGTGGCGCAGTGGTTGAGAGTCCGCCTGCTGATGCAGGGGATGCGGGTTCGTGCCCCGGTCCGGGAGGATCCCACATGCCGCGGAGCGGCTGGGCCCGTGAGCCATGGTCGCTGAGCCTGCGCGTCTGGAGCCTGTGCTCCGCAACGGGAGAGGCCGCAGCAGTGAGAGGCCCGCGTACCACAAAAAAAAAAAAAAAAAAAAAAAAAAAAGGCACCTTCTACAAGTCAGGTGCTCCTCTTTGCAGATCATTCACTTCCGGAGCATATCTGTGAAGGGACTGAGGCTGGAAGGGCCCCTAACCTGTTCTAGGTCAGCTTAGACTGAGCAGGGGCCCCCCAATGTCTGAGCCCGGGAAGGGTGAGCCCCAGGCAGATCAGAGGGGGAAGCGGGTGCTGACGGAAGCAGAGGGCTCAGCAAAGGCCCGGCCCGCTGGCAGCCCAAGGCCCTGGAGAGCAGCCTGTAGCCTGTGGCTGCAACGCTGGACCACAGCCCTCATCCCAGGGCTCTGACATTGCACATCTCTGTTGAGCAGAGGCTTGTGCAGCTTTATAGTTTTGAAGTAATTTTAATTTCTCAGAAATGAACTGATGTTAAGGTAAAAAGGCGCCACCCAAAGAAGCAACTAGAACGCGTTCTTTCCGGCCACCTTACCTGCTTCTCAGACAATGTCTGGCCTCTCCGTCTGGGATGGTGAGAGGCCACCCTCTGAGCCCAGATGCTTTCTTCATCTGAGGTGTCCACGTCGGCCAGATAGTGGGACGGGAGCTGCTCATTCCAGAGGACATTTGTTCCTTTGGAGGAAGAGTGGGTTTGGATTATTTGGAGTGAAAAGCTGAAAGCCAGTGGGCATTTTCTCCAATGAAGAGAAATAAGAAATAGAAGAAAATGGAGACATGATTCTATTCCATTGATATCATGGGGCTGAGATCCCTAAACCAAAATAAGAATGGAACAGAGTCCATGGTCCCACACACGGAATTTCAGGAGCAGAAGCCCCTGCCCTGGCCAGCACTCACCGGGGGCTCCAAGGTATGAAAGCCAGGTGGGCAAAGTAAATGTAATATAATTACATCACATGGAGTTCTATGCGCCTCGGGTGTGGCAGACATGCGTCCCGGGAAGTTTCCACGAGTGGAGGTGACTTTGGGAAGTCTTTCCACATTGGTCACTGGGGACTGCTTTTCCTGCCAGACTAATGATTCACAGACTCTCGTGGGCACGGGTCACCTATGGTGTGGCCTGAGATGCTTATTCCTGGGCTCTGTTGGTGGAAGGGCCCCATGTTCTCACTAGAAAGTACCCCCAGAGCTCCATGTTGGCCTGGAGGGCACCACATCCAGCCGTGCCGGGACGGGGAGGGCTTGACCCTCCTGTGGGGTGACCCACAGGAGCCAGTGTCCCAGGAATCAGTTGCACAAGCTGTTTCTGTGCTTGATGTGTAGCCGGCCACATGGCTCTGCCAGCACCCTGAACGACCTGGGGGCAAGGCTCTGAGCTCCAGCTAAGACTCTGGCCCCGAAGACACTGTGGTTTCAGCCTGGGAGATGTGTGCTAATGACCTGGCGATGCCGTGTTGGATGCCTGGCCCCCGTGAGCTCATAAATGTGTGTTGTTTTAAGCTGGTAAGTTTGTGATAGGTCATTATGTCTCAAGGGCTAACAGATACAACCATCCCATTTAGAGCCCACAACAGTGCGCTGAGTTAGGCACTAACCCTATTTTACAACGAGGAAACCGAGGCACGGCGGTTCAGAGGTTTGATCAAGCACACACCACACTCCTTTAAATTGCAGACCTTGTAGCTGGTCTGATGCACTATTAAGAGACAACGCTGCCAATCTACCTCCAACACACACTCTGCTACCACACTCGCTGTAAGACGCTCCCAATTTGACGAGGTGACAAATGTGTCTTAGAATCAAAGAAATCGGGTGGTGAGTTGGTCAAAAGAGCTGGGCTTGAAACTCAGAGCTGCCTGTCTCCCAGGCACATTTCCCAGCTCGATACTGTCTGTCTCAGCTTCTCCCTCTCCCCGCTGCCACCCCATCCACGTGCTGGGGTTGATTAGGGATCCTGGGAGGAAATGCGTGTGTCCGAGTCTTCACCCTATGACTTGGTCGATGTAGATTCATTTATTCATTGTTTATGGGGAAGTAAAACTCCCCTCCCACAGCCCCCAGACGCCTCCAGGACCCTAATGGGCGTGTGAATCATGAGATTACAGTCCCTATAATATAATGAAAAGGGAAATGGAAAGCGGGCCCATTTCCTGGCAGACGGCATCTTAACCACCTTTCCCCGGCAGCTGGTCCCACGCTGCAGCCACGTGGGAGCAGGTCGGTGGGAAGCAGCCCGTGCTGCTTTCTGTGGTCCCATCTGCTCCTTCATCACTGGGGTACCTGAACCCCGGACCCCAGTGCACAATCCCCCACGGCACAGGAACAGACAGTGATTCGGGATTTCATTATGAAGCCGACTGTCTGACAAAATTAAACTAAGGATTTAAACTAGGGTCTCAGCACTTAGGGACCGCCCGAGTCATAGGTGGGAGGGAGGTGGCACCCCAGGTTTGGAGCTGCCCTGTCCTGTGGTTAAGGTGGCCGGTCTGGGTGACCAGTGATCCTATCATCTCAGGGACACCTGCACGTCCCTACCCCAGTCCTGCTCCATGTCCCCCCGTCCAAGGTGGCAATGAGCTGTGCGGCCAGGGCAGGCGTCAATGTTGGTGCTTCTGAGTGTTACCGGGGAAGCGCCCAGCCCAGGGGAGCAGGGGTTGATGGTGTGTGCCAGGACTGCACATGCTGGACAATCACAGTGAAGGAAGGGGCTGCGCACTGTAGATCAGTCAGGGGCCCTTAGCAGAGATCGGGGGGTGGGGCAGGGTGTCTCCTCCACGCAGAGCCCGTGTGGAAGGCGGTGGTCAAGGGCACCTACCAGGTGTCGCAGTGGCCCCCAGGGCCGTCGTGCAAGACTCTCCCGGCAGGCAGAGCTTAGCGAGGGCGTCTGGTCCGGCAGGCGAGAGGCTGGCCATCTGCCCTTCTGGACAGGGGTGGCACCCAGAGGCCCTGGCATCAGCCTCATCCAGGACCACGGGCTCCTGGGAGGTGGTCTCCTCTGTGCAGGGCTCATCTGTGAGGGCCTGAGCGCATGGGGCCTGTTGGCAGGTTTTACTAGGAAAGGGCAGCTCCTTGGAATGTGGGTCTTTCCAGTCCAAGTCCTGAGGGTTTCCAGGCATCATATGACCAACCGAACACCGGACACCCATCCTCTCTGCCCCTTGAGACTCAATTCCCTTTCGTTTCAAAGGTCTCCGGACTTGCTGCTGGAGCAGGACCCGTGGCCCAGAGACCTTTTGGGTGCTGGCTCCCAGCTCCCTGCTCTGTTGTGCCCTCGCCCGCAGGCATCTGCAGATCAGGCCCGGAACACTGAGCCTGGCCCCATCTCTGGGCTGGTGCCATTTGAGCCCAGTCATTGAGATGTCAGGGTTCCAGCTGAGGGGGTCCTCCCTCTGCGGCTCGTGCCCCAGCTGCCCTGCTGTGTGTGATGGTCCTGTGTGTGCCGGGCTCAGCCTCTAGTGCCTCTGGAAAGGGATCCTGTGAGGCTGAGAGGATCACCCCTTGTCCAGGTAAGGCGAGGGGATGGAGCCTCACGCAGGGTCCCCAGACCAAGGGCACACAGCTAAGGAGCAGTGACTACATGGCCGGTCCTCCTGGGCGGCTCCCATGGATGCTGTGTGTCCTGGTGTAAGTATTAACAGCAGCCTGTTCCACCCACAAGGCTATCTTAGTTTGGGCAATGAAGCAGAGGACCCCACTAATGAGACACAGTGGGTGCAGGCACATGCCGGGCCCTGTCCGACCCCAGGGCGATGCGGCTCCTCTGCCCTCGCTCTTGAGTCTCGGGGGTTCTGCCTTCACCCGGGGACAGGCAACCGCCCCGAATGCCCCAGGGCCCTGACTCATTTGCCCCGCACCCCACTTCTCTGAGCAGCCGACCCCGTCTCTCCAGGTACCGGAGGGTGTGACGTTTCTATGCCCCCTACCCCAGCTGTCCCCCTGCCTGTCATGTTCCCATGGCCATCAGACTGTTTCCCAGAATGCTGTCCCCCCACCTGGGGCCTGAAAACCTGTCGCCCAGATTATCCTGGGATGGCCGGGGGCAGAAAAGAGAGCCCACTGACCTGCGGGTTGTCCGCGGCCATGGAGACCAAGGACAGGCTTGGGGGCTGCCCGCAGGACAGAGTGGAGTCGTCAGAGTCTGCCTCGAAGTCCAAGCCGTGAACGGGGAGGACGCGCTTTTTTTGAGCAGGAAGGGGTGCGGGAAAGAGGAGACAGAGGGTCAGCCTGACTGTGAGGGCCACACGCCCTCGCCTCGGGCAGCGGGGAGGGCATCTCCAAAGGCACAGCCACCTTCTGTGGCGGCGCTGGGGGCCACCCGGAGTCCCCCACCCATCACAGGCTCTGCATCCCCAGCGCCTCTTAGAAGAGCAGAAGGAATCATCCGCTCAGCCCCTGACGGGCACACGGCTGCTCAGAGGTGCTGAGGACACAGCCCAGCAGTGCCGCCTTGGGGGGCAGGCAGGCTTCTCTGGGCCGATGGGTGCTTCTCACCCCTCACACTTTAGCAAATGAGGGGTGCCCAGCGCGGGGGAGCAGGGGGGGAGGGGGGGCTCCAGAGAGCTCCATCATCTTTAGACGCAAGAGCAGAGTTTATTCCGAATCCTTCCCTCATAATGGTTTCCATCCTTTAAAGG
>NW_006779703.1:944001-946508 GCF_000442215.2 Lipotes vexillifer
AGGGAATATTCAACACTGGAGAGTATTCGCTGAGCTTAGTCAACGGGACATAAAATTTTCTCATAAAAAGATGCCTACGGTCCCTGGGGACCAGCCGCGCAGACCAGCCGGCGTGGTTCTCAGAGACCCTGTCACTCTCCAAGGGTCTCCAGCCAACATCACCGCCCGCCCCACCCCTCCCCTCCCTCCTGCTGCCCTTCTGTCAACCTGCCCAGAAACCCTGGGGATTACCCTGCTCGTCTTTATCACCAAAAATCAGTTGAAAAATAAGTGAAAGCAGAAGCAGACACCAATAAAAAACAAGGCTCACGGCTGCCTATAAACAAAAGCAAGGAAGTTCATAGAGGAAAGCCGGAGGGGGTCCCTGAAAGGTGCAAAGGCTGTCTCCGGGGGACACCAGTGCCCTCATGACCACGTGCCCTGAGGACGCTGGCTTGATGTCCAGGCAGGGCTGGAGGTCCAGGAAGGCCTCTCTGCAGGCCCTGCTCCCCGGCAGCTTGCTCTGGGGTTTCCTATGGTGAGACCTGTGCCGAGAGCACCCTGCTGCTTGGTGCTCAGTGAACTCAGAGGCTGCGGGGCACGGTGGAGGCAGGCGGCTCTTCGTGCTCCTGCCCCGCGGAGTGATGGAGAGCCTGAGATTTTCAGGAAATCAGAATCCAAGCCTCCAGCATCAGGGAGGGCGGGGCTGGGGGAAGACTTACTTTGCTTCCAACGGGCTGGGCCTGGGCCCCTGTGTCCTGTTCTCTGTCCTCATCCGTGTGCTCACCGTCTCCACTTTTCCCTCCGGGGCCTGGCTCAGGCCCACCTGCAATGGACGCCTGCATGACTCCACCAGGACAAGACCATCCGTCCATCCGCCCACCCACCCCTCCATCTGCTGTGAAGCAACCAGGCAAGGCCCTCTACTGGCCTCCCAAAGGCCTATCTGAGCATCAGTTAGAGCTGGTCTGAATCACAGCAGCAAACGAATACTCTGCACCAGCTTCACCAATGGTCCCCTTCACTGACCGCTTCCTAAGCAGTCTGAAGACACCGCAGTGTGTGGGTGAAGCAGGCCTGGAGCTAAGTCACCTTTTCCCAAACTAAGCTCTCCACTTTCAGTCTCATTTCACTTGCTTCTCAGCCCCGGGCCTCCCTCCTCTGGCCCCTCAGGACGTCTTCTTCACCTGAGCCCCCAGGCCTGTGCCCCGACCCCCAGCACAGCCTCAGTCTTCCCTCTTTCCCCCAGTCACGCTGGCCTGGCCGGTGTTCTGTTCCCTCAGGTCACTACAAAAGGGTGATGGAGTGCATTCTGGGGTTTTAGTCTGGAAGCCCCACGGATCGTCCACCTTCCTCGGGGGCCAGGGGCACCCCGGCATCCTTGTGAGCACAAAAGACTTACTGTGGACGTCAGGTGAGCTCTGCACTCAGTCAGGTAAACCTATAGCCGAAGAAAAGCTCTCAGCAAAGACCCCGGCGGCCCTCACCAGCTACACCCCTGCGTTAGGCCCTGCCTGGACCAGCTTTCGAAACATTAACTTGAATCACTTCTTTTTTACGTTTGATTACTTCGTTTTAAAGGTACAACTTTCCCGATTTTGTGCTCTTTCCGTGTGCCCTTTCCTGGCGGGCTGCATTCACAGGTGCCATCAGGGAGAATGCAGCCCCTGGACCATCACCCCACCCGGGACCCGCCTCACTGGGTCCGCAGCAGCGGCTGCAATCAGCTCTTTTGTTGCCCCCCAGTGCCACCTCCTGGCCCTCAGTGGTGACACTTCTGAAACTGGCCGCTTCTGGGTGGCACTGGCTCCCAGCTCTGCGCCCTGGCTGGGCGCCAGAATCCCCGTGACCTTTTACCTAACGCAGATTCCTGAGCCCACCCCAGTCCCTAAATATCAGAACCTCCCGGGGCCAGGACCAGGTCCTCAGGGTTGTGACGTGGCCTGTGGTTTCCCACCGTGAACGGGGCCTCCGGCGTTGAGATTCTCAGACGCTTCGCGGTGTGGCTCTACCCGTGCTACCTGTGGTTCCCACACCTGAGCCCTGCGGTGATGGTGAAACCACACTCCTGCTGCAGGAAGATCCCTCAGCTGGCTCCTGGCCGGCCGAGCGGGCATGGGGTCGCGGGTGCATGCGGCTGTGGGATTTACTGACAGGCTCCAACCGAGACAGAAATATCGGCCACGAAGCAGCATCCTGGTGAGGAGGTGGGGAAAGCTCCCGAAGAATAGGGTGACGGTGCGCCCCGCCCCACCGTGTCACCAGGACACTCCTAGTGACGCCAGCTGTCTCAGCACGGTTATCAGGAGAGCCCCTTTTACTCTTAAAAATGTCCTGGGCCTCCCTGGTGGCGCAGTGGTTGAGAGTCCGCCTGCCGACGCAGGGGACACGGGTTCGTGCCCCGGTCTGGGAAGATCACACATGCCGCGGAGCGGCTGGGCCCGTGAGCCGTGGCCGCTGAGCCTGCGCGTCCGGAGCCTGTGCTCCGCAAAGGGAGAGGCCACAACAGTGAGAGGCCCACGTACCGC
>NW_006779703.1:946539-948828 GCF_000442215.2 Lipotes vexillifer
AAAAAAAAAAAAATGTCCTGGTTTTGATGATTTATCACATGCCTCCTGCACCCCCGGCCCAAGGAAGCCCCCTACCCCTGTGGTCTGTTGCTCCAGGTGCCAAAAGCCATCACAGGTGAGGATGCCTCTCGGTGGTCTATCCTAAATTCAACAGTGTGCTAAGATCGCTCAGAAACACCTGTGCCAGGCCCAGTGAGTGTGCAAATGCCCTGAGGGTGGCTATGCCTACCTCCTGCACCTGCCTATCAACGTGGGGCTTTAAGGGGCCCAGGACACAAGGAAGGTGCCTCTCCAGAAGGCCTGGGGGCGACGCCCAGGCTGGGGCACGGTGAGGACACGCTCAATCCCAGAAGCACCGCCTCCGCGAGGGATGTGCAGGAGCTCCAGACCACGGGGCATTCTCCTCGGTGCCTCAGATGGAGATGGTCAAGACACCGAGCCCCCAGATACCAGCCTGACAGGCCGTCACAACCCGAAGGCCTGGCCATGTGTTGGCAGAGCCTGGGACTCAGGTGACAGGGACAAGGCAAGAGCTTCCCGAAAACACCGCTCAGTTCTCTCCGTTCAAGCTCAGGAGGCACTTCTAAGCTCAGGCAATCTCACGTCCTTCCCCTGACATATCCCTCTACCCCAATGGTTTCAAGGTGGACAACACAGGTGAGCACACGTTTAGTGTAAGAACACCGTCTGGACCTCAAGTTCTTCACGGAATAAATACTTGGATTCAAAATATTAAAACAAACGATTGAGCTACAGCCCATCTCTTATGTCTTGATGATCTCATCAGACTCACGGGGAATGTGTGCTGAAAAGACAGAGTCTGGGCCCCGTACTGGATGCCCGGGGAAGAGGCTCGCTCCTTACCTGCTCCCTGCAGCCGCCCGCAGAGGGACCGCGCTACCTGGGCGCCCCCGGAGCGCTGGAAGCGGGCTCTCACGTGCCTGTAGTACCACTCCAGGGAGCCCCTCTTCACTAGCCTGCAGAGACACAGAGCTCAGGCCCGGGTGGGGCGGCACACACCCCCGTGTCCCGGAAGGGGCAGGCCGGGCCCCCCGCCGGCAGGGCCACTTGATCTCCAGGTCCCGGCTTACCTGGCCAGGTGGCAGGGGTCGCAGAGCCAGCCCTGCTCCTCCGGGGTGTGGCCGCAGCCTTTGCAGGTGAAAAGGCCGCAGTCCAGGCATTGCCTCTTGGGGGTCTTGAGGAGCTGGTAGGGCTGCACGCAGCGGGCGCAGTGGGTGTTGCTCAGGTGGGCCGTGTCGGAAAGCAGCTCCCTCTTGGAGTTTTCCTTCTTAATCTTGCCTTTCAAACCCCTGAATCGGAAACAAGAAAATATTGGATGCCTTGTTTTTGCAACAGGCTTTAAATTCAAGGGCGTGCGTGCGCACGCGCGCGCACACACACACACACACACACACACACACACACACACACACACACACACAGACTCTCAGATGCAGAAAACAGTGACCCAAAGTCAGGTAGCACCATGACTTTCTTTCATTGCCAAAGGGCTGCGAACCATACAGGTTCAGAATCACAGGAGAGAGAAGGCCCACAACTACCCGCACCACCCCACGTAACTCAGAATAGCGGAAAGAGGATGCACAGAGGTCCTGGACCCCAGGTTGGTTCCCCAGCTCTGACCCTGAACCCAGAGCTTTTCTGATGTAGAGCCCAGAGCTTGGAGACTGTATAGCTTGATAAGTGTGGACCCGTGGCCACTAGAACCCAGTGTCCAAGCTCCGTCGGACCAGACGGGGTTGGCGGCTCTGGGAAACCAGCAGGGATGGGGCCCGGTGAGGTCCTGGGGGTGCAGCTTGGTTGGGCCACACAGTTATCTAGAGCCAATCTGTGGCCCAGTTTAATTGTTTAGCAGGAGGTTAGAGAAGAGAGAAAAATCCAAGAGGCTCCTGGGCCGGTCAGAGCAGCAGCAGGAAGAGTCACGGAGGATGGAGCAGGACGTCTCATTCAGACGGTGGGCCAGGCCGACGCTCTCCTCTGTGAGGCCCAGGTCAGCCACACCTGCTCTGCCACCCTGGCCTGAGTTAATGGTCCTGAGCTGAGGATGACACCAGGTAAGTGGAGGTCAGGTCGGCACCCTACAGTTAAGAGTTGAGAAGCTGAACCCACACAGCCAAGAAAAAAAGCCCAGTTGTGGCAGGAACCTAGGAAGAATACTGTCATCCACTGACTACAGGCTAGATAAAACTGCATTGACGGGCTTCCCTGGTGGCGCAGTGGTTGAGAGTCCGCCTGCCGATGCAGGGGACACGGGTTCGTGCCCCGGTC
>NW_006779703.1:948943-961885 GCF_000442215.2 Lipotes vexillifer
AAAAAAAAAAAAAAAAAAAAAAAAAAAACTGCATTGACAAGGTAGAGAAAGTGTCTTCCTTAAACAGCAGAGCGCCTGGGGCCAGGTGGAAAGGGCCTAGTGTCCTCCACGTGCACTCTTGATGTATCTGCTTCAGCCAGCAAACCTAAAGGCCACCCCTTGGCTGGGCAGGGCCTTGTCCAGCTTCTCTCCGAGCATGGGTCCCCCATTCTCCATCCAGGTGGAGCTGGAACCCCGGAAAGAAAGATGAGGACGTGTAGAGGTACACTGCATCCCAGGATGTGAAGTCCTCTTAAATAAGAGCCCGTGAGAGTCCTGGGGTGGCGGCTGGAAACTTTCAGGTGTTGAATTTGGGGGAACAGATAATGATACTCTGCTTCAGACTCCTTTTTTGTGAATATATTTATTTGTAATATATATTATTTAAAATAACTTTAAATTTTTAAAAAAATTTTATTGGAGTATTGTTTTGTCCATCTTTTTTTTTTTTTTTTTTTTTTTTTTTTTTTAGTATTAGCAACAGCAGCAGGCCTCTTAGGTCAGCGTGTACTTGGCAAATGTTTACTTACGAACAGCTTCAAAGCCTACTTCACTATTTCCATAACTCCCTTCAGTACTTTTCCAGAACACAGGCCCTTTGCAAAGGGTAAAAGGGGTTTCAAGTGGTTCCTCTTCCCTGGCCTGAGGGTTCCTGACTCAGGATTGCTTCACAGCCCTCTCTGGCAGGATGTGAGAAATGCTGCAGGCACAGAATCCCAGCAGGGCTGATTCACTCCCGTCAAGTCACCTCGCAGCTAGGATTACTTAGTACTGTTGATGTACAATGTTGTGTTAGTTTCTGCTGTACAGCACAGTGAATCTATTATACATATACATATATCCACTCTTTCTTAGATTCTTTTACCATATAGGTCCTTATAGAGTATTGAGTAGAGTTCCCTGTGCTATACAGTAGGTCCTTACATTAGTATCTATTTTATATGTAGTGTATATGTCAATCACAATCTCCCAAGTTGTCCCCCCTACCTCCCCCCAGTAACCATAAGTTTGTTTTCTACATCTGTGACTCTGCTTCAGATTCTTTAAAACATAACTTCTCTTCTTGACGGCTGGAAAACAGGAGGGAGGGAAGAGGGGACCCTGCATTGGTCCAGCAGAGTTAACACCAGATGCCTGCCAACCAGAGGGCACATCAACGGACCTGGAGGATCGTGAGGGGCCAGAGCCATCCTGCTTATCGCAATCACAGGGTCGACCAGATGTCCCTGCACTACAGGCAGGGATGAGGCCAACATGCAGCTACAAGTTAAGGTCACCTTCAGGAATAAAAGATGCCCTGAATGTGATTTACTACACAGTAGTAGTAAAGAGGAAGACTTGAAACTAGTCTGCTTGGTGTGCTGAGTGGGCATAAGAGAGAGGAGCAGGAGGTAAGAAGAAGCCAGGCTGAGCTGGAAAGACCACAGGCTATGTTCACGGAGGTGGAGATGAGTGGGCTAAAGTGAAGATGGAAAGGAACTGAGGTGGGCAATGGGGAGGGAAACGGGCAGAACATCAAGTCCAGGGATTCAGAACAGTGGTTCTAAAGGTGTGGTCCGGGGACCTACAGGGGTACCTGAGACCCTTTGACAGGGCCCACAAGGTCAAAACTCTTCTCATAATAACACTAAGGTAGTATTTGTGTTTTTTGCTCTTTGACCCCCGCACCGGTGGTGCAAAAGCTATGGTGGGTGAGAGTTCTGGGGCCTCAGCACAGATCAAGCCAGAGGTACAGAGTGTACCAGCGGTCAATCTGCTCTCTGCCAGAAAAGAAAAGAAAGGAAAGCGTGTCTTGATGAAGTGCGTCTTTGATTGAAAGTGTGTCAAGTGACAGTATTTGTTGCCACTGACAAAACTCAAGCTTTCAAGCTCAAAGACTTTTGGAAAACTTTTATGTCTCTGCTGACTTGAGCCTGACAGTTTTCATCACTGAGAGGTTTCTGATAAGATCAGCAGTGATGTGATTTTTGGGGTTCTGTATAATGAAACGTGTCGACATTTGGAAAGTCTGCATAGGTGTCACAAAATCATGCGTGGACAGAAGATTAACTTCAAGTACAAGATGGACCAATGGATTTCAATGTGACAGGAAAGGTAAAGTGCATTGGCATGGCTTCAGATTCCACATTGTAACTTCCTTTAAGAAACTACCAGCCATAGGGTTTTCATGTATTATCAAAACAATGTCCATAATTATGTGAGAAAGCTACTAAAACACTCCTGCTCTTTCCAACTACATATCTGTGTGAGGCTAGATTTTCTTCCAACACCTCAGACAAAACAACATATTACAACATGTCGAATGTGGAAGAAATATCAGAATTCAGCTATCTCCGATTATGCCAGACATTAAAGGGATTTTCAAAAAATACAGAACAATGCCATTTCCCTCACTCATGTTTTTATTTTGGAAAAAAAAGTTATTTTTCATAAAAATTTTATTACGTTGTAAGGGGTTTATTGTTGTTTTAAATAAATGAATGACTACTTTTAAAACGCCCAGTTTTAATTTTTGATGGGATAAATATTGACATCTATAAGCCAGCTAAACAAAAGCTCCTTGGGGTTCTCAGTAATTTAAGAACATAAAGGGTCCCTCAGACCAAAATGTTTGAGAACTGCTGATTTGGAAGCCACACGTTTACTCTCCTAGAATGCAAAGAAAAGGGCTGAGGAGACAGAAATGCAGAGAGAGGATGATGGCCAAGGCAGAGAAGGGTAAACACCTGACGGGTAATAAGGCACACCTTGGAGATATTGTGGGTTCAGTTCCAGACCACCACAACAAAAGGAATAGTGCAATAAAGGGAGCTGCAGGAATTTCTTGGTTCCCCAGGGCAAATAAAAGTTATGTTTACACTATACTGAAGTCTATTAAGTGTGCAATAGCATTATGTTTGAAAAATAATGCACACATACTTTAATTAATATTTTCTTGTTAAAAACTGCTCACTTCTTCTGAGTCATATTCTTTTTGCGGGTGGAGGGTCCTGCCTCTGTGCCGGTGGCCACTGACTGATCAGGGTGGTGGGTGTTGAAGGCTGGGGCGGCTGCGGCGATTTCCTAAAATAAGACAACAGTGAAGTTCGCTGCATGGACTCTTCGTTTCATGAGCAATTTCTCTGCAGCATGCAACGCTGTTTGACGGCAATTTACCTGCAGTAGAACTTCTTTCAAAATTGGAGTCAATTCTGTCAAATCCTGTTGCTGCCTTATCAACTCAGTTTATGGAATATTCTAAATCCTTTGTTATCATTTCAACAATCTTCACATCATCTTCACCAGGAGTAGATCCATCTCAAGAAACCGCTTTCTTTGCTCATCCATGAGAAGCAACTCCTTATCTGCTCAAGTTGTATCATGAGATGGCAGCAATTCAGTCACACCTGGAGCCCCACTTCTAATTCTAGTTTTTCTCACTGTGTCCACCACACCTGCTACTTCTTCCACTGGAGTCCTGAACCCCTCAAAGTCATCCGTTGAGAGTTGGAATCAACTCCTTACAAACTCCTGTGAATGTGATACTTGGACCTCTTTCCATGAACCGTGGATGTTCTTCACGGCATCTAGAATGACAAATCCTTTCCAAGGTGTTTTCCACTTACTTCTCCCACATTCATCAGAGGAATCACTGTCTCTGGCAGCTATGGCCTCATGAAAGGCATTTCTTAAAGAATAAGACTTAGAAGTCAAAATTACTCCTCAATCCATGGGCTGCAGAACGGATGTGTCTTAGCAGCATGAAAACAATATTAATCTCATTGTCCACCTCCATCAGAGCTCTTGGGTGACCAGGTACATTGTCAATGAGCAGTATTATTATTTGTTTTTTTGCGTTACGCGGGCCTCTCACTGCTGTGGCCTCTCCCGTTGCGGAGCACAGGCTCCGGACGCGCAGGCTCAGTGGCCACGGCTCACGGGCCCAGCCGCTCTGCGGCATGTGGGATCCTCCCGGACCGGGGCACAAACCTGTGTCCCCCGTGTCGGCAGGTGGACTTTCAACCACTGCGCCACCAGGGAAGCCCAGCAGTATTATTTTGAAAGGAATCTTTTCCTGAGCAGTAGGTCTCATCAGTGAGCTTAAAATATTCAGTAAACCGTATTGTAAACAGATGTGCTGTCATCCAGGCTTTGTTGTTCCATTTATAGAGCACAGGAAGAGTAGATTTAGCATAGTTCTTCAGGGCCCTAGGGTTTTCAAAATGGTAAATGAGGCCTGGCTTCAACTTAAAGTCACCAGCTGCTTTAGCCCCTAACAAGAAAGTCAGCCTGACTTTTGAAGCTTTGAAGCCAGGTTTTGACTTCTCCTCTCAAGCTATGGAAGGCCTAGATGGCACCTAAAATCAAGGTGTTGGTGGGACTGGGATTCTTCCTGGAGGCTCAGGGGGAAGGTCTGTGCCCTTGCTTTCCCAGCTTCTAGAGGGCAACTGTATTCACTGGCTCACAGCCCCTTCCTCCATCTCAGAGCCAGCAATGGCGGGTTGAGTCCTTCTCACCATGAATCATTCTTACGTTGCCCTGTGTCCCCCCTCCTTCCATCTGTCAGGCCCCTTGTGGCCCACCTGGATAACCCAGGACTGTCTCCCTGTGTCCAGGCCCTGATCAGCATCCTTCCATTTATCAGGCCCCTTGTGGCCACACTGACCCACCTGGACTACCCAGGATTGTCTCCCCATGCTGAGGCCCTGACTGGCACCCTTAATTGCATCTGCAATCTTAATTCCCCTTTGCCAGGTAGCCCAGTATACTCACAGATTCGGGGGATTAGGACATGGGCATCTTTGGGGGCTCATTATTCTGCCATGGTTCTGAGGGGAAAATGTGTGAGCAGAGATCTCACTCCCAGATGAGATTCCCAAATATAAAATCCCCCCCCCCGCCAACACCATGCCATTCCTGAGAAAACAACGTGAAGGTGTGCTCCAGAGGACTGAAAATCGAATCTCAAGTATGACCCTTAAGAATGAGGGTGAAAGGACCAATGAGTCACAGAATTGAGACAAAAGTATTAAAAGTACATCAACCAAACTAAAGTGTCAGAGAGAATTGCTGAAAGAGGACAAACATAATGTAAGAAGAACTGAAGAGCAATTACACGATCTAAGGTCCTGATTATATGAGTTAAGTATCAGGAGTTATAATGAGGGAAACAGACACTTGCTAAAGTTCTTTGAGGTCTTCTGAAGAGAATGAGCAAATGATGATAAAAGGGATAAAGAGGAAATGCGTGGTAATGTGTGAACGACAGCCCGCTGAGGGAGGCTCACAAGAATCTCACAGGTGATCTCAGACCAAAGTTAACCTCCAGGCTGCGCTGGCAGCTGACTTCCTGTTTCAGCCCCTGTGCTTTCAACCCTGGAGTTGCCTGTCTGTGGTGCCAGGTGGCCCAGCAAAGGGTGACCTCAAATTCCTTATTATTATTTATTTTTAAGGCAAGTCATGGTTTGCAAGCCACGTGTCACACCAGGAGCTCTTTCGTGGGTAATCTCAGGCATTCAGGTCTGTTTGCAAAGATTGCAAATCCACATCACCACCTGTTTGCCTTTCTGGGGAAGGTCCGCACCCTAATATTTGACTTGTGGGCTGTGCCCTTGAAAACAGGGTGTTCTATTTAGGTAAACTTGGGTCCTCACCCAGAGACATGAATCATTCTCATTTATCCCTTTCCTATGTAAACTTTGGGATTTTTGTGTTTTTCTAATTTGGAAAACTTCTTTATCTTTCTGATTTTAAGACACTCTTTAGAGATCAAAGATATGAATCACTGCCATTTCTGTTAAAACTGTTTCTTCTAATTTTTTAAAAATTAAACATTTTCCTGTAAAATTCAGATGTACATATTTAGTCAATACTTGTCAGTATTTTGTGTTGTGATGTCTACCTGTGTTGTCATATGTAGGCTTTTCCACTCCAAGATTATGTACATATTTACTTATATTTTCTCCCAATAATTTTCAGTTTCATGTTTTTACATTTTTAACATATCAGTTATAAATCTAACTGAGGTCAAACTCCCTCCCCCAGCCCTGCACTCACGGTCAACTATTCCAACACTCAGCTTTAACTAATCCTTCTCTCTCTTACTGATATGAAATGTTACCATTGTACTAGATATTGTTATACATACTTGGTTGCATTTTAGGACTTTCATGTTGTTTCACTGATTATCTATATCTGTGAAAGGGGTAGCTGCCAGAACAGACCAGTGGAACATGAGGCAGATGTAAGGATGTGCAGCCCTTGAGTGTGGGCTGTCTTTTCAAATAAAGGGAGCAAGATGTGCCAGAGTTTAGCAGGGTGTCAGGGACGAAGGAAAGGCTTTCTGTGCTTTTTCGTTTGTTTGTTCTTGCTTTTGTTTTTTTGTTCCAATATGGTGATTGATCCTACTGACATTCCAAGTAGGAGCTAGAGGGCAGAGAGGGAGTAACTGAGGCAGCTTCATGCTCCAGGAGCTGGGAGCAGACAGGAAAGGGCCACAGCACAAGTAAGGGCCAGGAGAGGGAACACAGGTGGGCATGAGCACAGGTAAGGATGGGGGCAGGGTGGGGGGAGGTTACACCTGGTAGCCTTGAGCTTTCTGTGAGGAACTGGGTGAGCTTCACTGCGGCAGTGACCGGGGTCTGAAGGCTTGAGGAATTGCTGAAGAACTTCTGTGCATCTTTGGGTTTTGGATTCTCTAGAGTGTAGCATTGTGTTGGTGGGAAGCCAGGAATCACACCACACCACGTACAGTAAACACCTCTCTCCCGAGTCGCTGGTCACACACGCTGACTTCAGGGAGAGACTTACATCTGCCTGGGGCTAAATCAAAGGTCAGATGGCCTCCCCCTTCCTTCTCCTCGAATTCCCGAAACAGCCTGTGAGAAAAGCTGTTGGGAAGCTCCACAAGGCACCTGCCACTCAGCAGCTAGACCCCCAGGGACATCGTCCTGGTCAGTTCAGAGGGTAGCTGTCCACACGGTCTGCCCACAGCCCTGGTCCCTGGAACAAGCGTGTTCTGTTTGAAATGTCCCCTTAAGAGGCTCATGGGGAAGATGCTCCAGCCTTTGCCCTTTACCACCGGATGGCCTCCATCTTCCCCACGGGGCTGTGAGAAGTCCTCTGCACAGGGCAGGAGGTCAGGCCTGGCCGAGGGGTCAGAGGCTTTCGTGTCATGGAGATGGTCTACTGGGCATGCGGGCATTAGTGCTGGGGACCTGGGCCAGCTCACTGGTCACACACTTTGACACCAGAAGCCAAAGAGGTGCTGGTCCTACCCCACAGGAGAAGGTGCCGGAGCCCTCACCCAGGCCCCATTCCAGCATCCTTTACAGGGTGATGTTCCCACATGGGGAGAAAAACTGAGCAGCAATCCATCAAACATACATTTCTGTTAACTTCGTAAACACTAAAGGAAACGTATTCCTTTTTTTGTTTGATTGTTTCCTAACTGGTATATTTGGTGAATTGGCTGTTTAGCAAATCTCCTCTCGGGTAAATGTGCTGCTGGAGAATTGACCTTGAGCCCACACACTATGTCCAGTTGACGTGTATTCAGGACAGGAAAGTTCTTTCCAAGTAATGCATGTGTTTGTCTCTTGGTTTCACGGTTTCCCCCCTATTAACTTTGTTCTGTCAACGACCTCGGTAGGTGTTTTGAGCTGGGCCATCCATCTGGCATCTTTCAGAGTGTGTCAAAGACATCAAAAACTCATCTGATTGCTATACATCTGAAACTAACACAACCTTGTAAAAGTCAACTATATCTCAATAAAAATTAAAACAAACAAACAAACAAAAAACTCATCTGAACAACCCCTGAGCAGCTCAGTTTGTTAAGGTCACCTACTTAGTTGTCACCTGAGGGCCAGTTTCTCCATTCAGCCCATTGTTGGTTCATAGATTAGAGAATCAGGAACTGGGAGAAAATATGAGGACTCCAAGGAATCATGGAGAAACTCAGACGTGTGACAGAGAATGGGATATTGTGGCTGCAGGAAATGGACGATTCATGTTGAAAATGGTGAAATGCGCAGATTAACACTGAGAGGAGATTGGGAAGAAGGGGGTTTATTATTTTTAAACTGTCTTCAGTTTCATTGTAGACTGCTGGTATTTTAGCTAACTTGCTCTGCAGAACCAATCTCAGTGTCCAGAACCCAAAGGTCTTTATTCGGAGCTTGTTTCCGCCACACCCTTCCTAAGTCTCAGCACCCACCCGAGCAGAACTTGAACCCACACCCCGTGTGTCCTGCCCTCAGAACCACATGCCTGGGCCCTGCTCCCAGGGGTCACGGGGACCCTGGGGATAAGGCTTGTCACAGGCAGAGGTGGCTTCACCTCTTGTTGCACAGTTAACCAATACCACAGTGAGTAAGAGACAGAAACATCAAAAAATAAAACCCACAAAATACCCTTCACTAAGCCCCCGCTGTTTACACGACTCTTCCCAAGTGTGTCACCAGGGGCCTGTGTCTGCACAGGAAGCACCAATCACGGGAAGGCTACTGGGGCTCCAGCATCCTTGCCTTGACTCTGATGTGGATTCTCTGAACCACCACCTCTCCGAACTAGAGCATTTCCAGGGACCATGTCCTGCGCGATTGTATTTAATAAGCTCACCACCTAATCGCACACGGAAGGCCAAGAAGACACAGCAGAGTGGCCGATCTGAAGGCCGCTGGAGCAGAAGGCCTCAGGCACTTCCGAACAAGGACATCACCCTGACCGTAACTGACTGGCCGGGGACCTGACCTGACCCACAGGCCCCCAGAAGGGGAGGCAACACAACCCGGATCCTTAGGAGACTTCCTTTCCCAGCAGTAACTGGAGGTTACCTGGGCGTGTTTCCCTTTCACGGTGTGAAATGACTAGAGGAACATGGAAAATAAAGAGGAAAGGTGTCAGGAGGGCATCCCCCGTAGACAAGGAAGGTAGGAATTTCTGCAAAACCACCCGAGCTCTGCCTGGACGGAGGGAGGGGCTGACCCACGCAAGGGTCTCCCTGGAGGGCTGGGTTCCCCTCCCCTCTGACTGATCTGCGATTCTATATACATATCGAATGGGAGGGTCCAAGCTGTCACTGAAAATAAAAGTACATCAACTATACTTGAATAAAAAAAATAAATAAAATTAAAAAATAAAAGTGACAACAGCTGGGCTGCCTGGAGAGGCCGTGATCCCCAGAGCAAAGGCCAGTTGGGCTCTGTCGCTGAGAGCCTGTGGTCCTGGGCCCCGCGTGCAGCCTCCAGGCCACGGCTGAAGCAGAGGGAGGGGACGAGTGGCGGGGCAGGCCCGATCAGCACGTGGACGCTGGCCAAGGTCAGCTCTGGGCCCCAGTCCTGGGGTTGCGGGGGGCTGAGTCAGGGCCCTAGACACCAGCGGGGAGAAAGCGCCTTCATAATGAAAAGCCTGGGTGCGGGGGGTGACCTGCAGCCCAAGGCAGAGCGGAGGGAGTCCACAGAGGGGCAGCAGGAAGCCTCGCGGTCCTGATCCAGACGCCTCCCCGCCATTGAGAGAGGCGCCGGGCTCCACTGAACTTGTTCCACTCAACAGTTTGTCGCTTTGTGTGGACTCTGCTCTGTTGTCGGGACCCAGAGACTCTCCCACCGCTGCTCCTTCTGTCTCCACTGGGGTCCGTCTTTCTCTCTGTGTCCTCCCTCCAGGGTGGCCTCCTCCTAGGCCCATGGCTTTAAATACTGGGGCAGCTGAGTAATGATCCCTCCACCCCAAAAACGTTGTATGTCCTGGTTCTTAGAACCTGGGACTATGTCTCCTTACAGGGCAAGAGGGACTCTGCAGGTGTGATTACGTTAAGGGTTGTGAGATGGTGATGGGATTAGCTGGGTGGGCTCAGCGTGATCGTGAGATCCTTCTAGGCAAAACAGGAGGGCAGGAGAGTCAGAGAGATGTGACGACAGAAGCAGAGGTCAGAAAGACAGAGACTGGAAGACGGCAGGCTGACGGCCTCGAAGAGGCAGGAGGGGCAGAAGCCAAGGAGCGTGGGCGCCTCGAGACGCCGGCAGAGGCAAGGGACCCTCCGGAAGGCAGGCGGCCCCGCCCACACCTCGACTCCTGGACTCCAGAGCCGCGAGGGATTTGTGTGCTTTAAGCCACTGAGTCTGGAATGATTCCAGCAGCCACGGCATCCGTAGGTGGATGCGCCCTCAGTCCTGTCTCTGCCGGGTTCCGGCCCCGTGTGTGTGGGGCTTCCCTGGCCACTTCGTGTCTAACAGGCAACCCAGTGTCAACAGGTCTGACCCGTGTCCTGGTTTCCTCCACACCTGTTCCACCCTCGCCTTCCCCGGGTGAGGTGACGACACCTCCATGCCCCAGTTACTCAGGCCATGGCTCTGGAGTGACCCTGACCTTGACGCCTCCCATACTCCACACCCCACATCCAACCCGTGGGCAAACTTGCAGGTGCCCCCTTCAAAGCACCGTAGCCCACCGCCTGCAGAGCAGAAGCTGGGTCTTGTTACTCCCCTGCCCGAAGGCCTGCAGCCACGCGGGGAAAGGCCCAAGTCCTGCCCGGGTCCTCAGCCTCCCGACGGTCTGCTCCCCATCATGGCTCTAACCTCCTCTCGGTGCTCCGCCACCAGGGGCCTTTCAGGCATTTCCTTGGCTACCTCCCCCACTAAGTCTTTATACAATGTCTCCTTCGCAATAGGCCTACCAACCCACAAAAGTCACCAAGACAACGGGGAGCCCGGGGGACAGCTAAGCCTTGGAGGTCTGGTGGAGGAATATGCAATGGCAGAGGGGGAGTTAAGTAACGCCGGGTGGGTTTTAGCTCAGCCCACGGGGAGAGACATGCAAAATGGCGCTGGGGCCTCCATGGTGAGGATGAGGTGCCCCCAACACTGCTGGGAAGAGGCCTTTGTCCTAAATGCCTTTGCTCCCAGCTTCTGGGTGTTTCAGGCCAGCGTCAAGGCTTTCCCTATTCATCACCTTTAGCTCTTTTATTCGTGCAATGCCGGGCCCCAAGCATCACCCCACTTAGGAGAGAATGTCACCCTGGGGTTGGATCAAGTTGAACTAAAACCATTCAGGGAATATCTGGCTCAGGAGGAAAGTCAGATCTCCTTGCTTTAATTAGGAAGAAACTTAATTAAAGTTTCTTAAGGCCAGAAAGCAGAATGTTTCCCAGCACCCGGCTTCCAGCCAGTGTCCTCTACCCGAGCTCCTGCTGTCTGTCCACTCAGGTGACAGCCCCTCCGGAGGCCGCCAGGGCTGCACGGCGGGGGCCCAGCCACACACACTCACTCTAGTCTCTCCTCTTCTTTCCTTCGAAGGTCAAAGTCCCGTTGAACCACTTCCCAGACGTGCTTGGCCTCTTCATCCGTGAGCGTGGAAAGATCCAGTTTTTTCCCCATCTCTGCTTCTCGTCAGGGTCACACCTGCAATAACACAGGACCACAGTGTTCAGCCCAGGAAGCCTGCGTGCAGATGCCGGCCAATTCACAAAGAAGAGGCAACACAGACAGTGCTGATTTCCCAGCAGTTGGAACCTGGGTTAAATGGTTTTAGAAAGCAGGCAAATGGGTGTCTGGAAATGTGTGCAGTCGAAATAAACGAACCCATGTGTACAATCCCCACACCCCAGGAGTCAGGCTTCAGATGACGTTATGCCCTTTCCGACACTGAAGACCCCAATCAATGCCAAGAGGACAAAGGAAGGAAAATCCGAAAGTCAAAAAAGCAAGAGGAGAGCTTTACCACCTTGCTCGCTATGCAGAGTGTGCTCTGCAGACCAGCAGCATCTCCCAGAGCCTGTGAGACATGCAGACTCCCAGGCCCTGCCCCAGCCCTCCTGACTCAGAATCTGCATCCTAACAAGATCTTCTGATGACACCTCCTCCTGTCTCTCCCTCCCCCATCATGCCTGCCCCTTGAGTATTTCTTCACCCCTAACAGCTGGTGACATCACATATCGCGATGATAGCGACTTTTCCCTGGCACGTGGGGGTGCTTTTCTGTGCTCCCACCTCTCTGGTCTTCGTCAGGCCATACAGGGGCCCCTTGGCCAGGGGCTGTGGCCACTACACCCAGTCCAGCTCTGCTCTGGGGGAAGATTCTGTTTGGGTGACAGGTTCCCTGTGGGCAACCGAGAGTTCAAGAACCTCTGGGCGACTTCAGCCACTCTTCACTGAGGACTGAAATCTGCTTTTTAGGAACATCAGAGAAGGGATCCAATCTGTCTGCTCTCACTGGGAAACCTTAACACCAATCGAAAGACCCAATTTTGCTTCTGAATTCTGGGGAACTTCTCCCTTTCATCAGTGCTGATCAGCCGAAAGTACTCTCTGCAGAAATGTGAACACAACTTGCTCTGTTAGAAAACTGCCTTGCTGTACAAGAGGTTAGTTATGAAAAGTGCCATTTTCTGAGAAACACTCGATGCCAGCTAAAATGGAGATGTCCACAGAGATCCCATGGCTGTCAACTAAACTGTTTCCTGGCTTGTGCCTTAAAATCGGTGAAAAATAATTTCTTAAATTTTTTGCACCGACCCCTCAGTATCTCCACCCTCAAGCACCGTGCTGATTGTGAATGATGCATTAAGAGGATGCCCTGAGGTGCCAGAATCATTCAAACTATTTTCATTACGGTTGACTTTAGATTTTGGACATGAAAACATTAAACCAAGACTGATTCCTGATGCTTCTCTAGAGCACACAGTTTCCGTTTTTAAAAAAACTGGAACAAAAAGTCATTTGATGGGGCTTCCCTGGTGGCGCAGTGGTTCAGAGTCCGCCTGCCGATGCAGGGGACGCAGGTTCGTGCCCCGGTCCGGGAAGATCCTACATGCCGTGGAGCGGCTGTGCCCGTGAGCCACAGCCTCTGAGCCTGCGCTTCCGGAGCCTGTGCTCCGCAACGGGAGAGGCCACAGCAGCGAGAGGCCCGTGTATGGCAAAAAAAAAA
>NW_006779703.1:961895-965144 GCF_000442215.2 Lipotes vexillifer
AAAAAAAAAAAAAAAAAAAAAAAGTCATCTGATGGATGGCTGGGGTTTACTCATTTTTGTTTTTCACCATTGTTGAAAAATATTCTATCATAAGAAGCCCATTCATTGAAACTCTCTTCCCAGAGCAGATGAAAGCCATGACCGTCAGCTGAGTAGTTAGCATTCTCTCTCCTCTCCTAAAGGAAAAGTCACAATTCCAGGCCTTATTTCAAGAAACTAAAATTGTGAGGTGTGAGGGAGAAAAGCAAAACGAAAGGAAACAAGTATATCTTTCTTGTCACGCAAGCTTAATCGTCTTGGAGCATGTCAGTGACCGATAAGGGATGCATGGAAAGGTCACTAGGAGTCAGAACTGCCACCCGGAGGCTTCACACCCACAGGATCCCCCCCTATCCCAGCCCCCTCTCAAGTCTGTTTCTTTTGTTTGATGTATCTTTCTAATACGGATGGTACTTGGTTTCCCAGCTCAGATAGCAAAGGCCATTGAGGCCTGGGAACGGGCACGCACTGGACCAGGGAGGGTCTGGGCACCTCTGGTGAGGCGGGTGCCTGCCGGGGTCGGGTGGGGAAGAGGCCCAGCCTGGCTGCCTGCTGCCTGGAGTGATGCTGGGCAGCAACCTACTGAGATGTGAACAGGGGAGACCAGCATGCAGAGGGAAGCAGACAGCCTCCCACGCTTCAAGGGGACCATGGCATCATGGCTTAGCGCCATTTTGGAGGTTCCAGGGATGACCCTGAATTGTTGAAGAAAGTGATATATGTTCATGATGCTCTGTTTAATGAAGCCAGGAATGATGCAATACAGACTCTGAAAAACAAGCATCCCACATAGCTAAACCAAGAGCAGACTGTTGGTACCTCATGGATTAGACATTATCTGAAAAATTGTACTCTGGTGCCTATTTTTATTTTATTTATTTATTTAACATCTTTATTGGAGTAGAATTGCTTTACAACGGTGTGCTTCTGCTGTAAAACAAAGTGAATCAGCTATACATGTATCCCCATATCCCCTCCCTTTTGCGTCTCCCTCCCACCCTCCCTACCCCACCCCTCTAGGTGGTCACAAAGCACCGAGCTGCTCTCCCTGTGCTATGCGGCTGCTTCCCACTAGCTATCTGTTTTACGTTTGGTAGTGTATATATGTCCATGCCACTCTCTCACTTGGTCCCAGCTTACCCTTCCCCCTCCCCGTGTCCTCAAGTCCATTCTCTACATCTGCACCTTTATTCCTGTCCTGCCCCTAGATTCTTCAGAACCTTTTTTTTTCTTAGATTCCATATGTATGTGTTAGCATACGGTATTTGTTTTTCTCTTTCTGACTTACTTCACTCTGTATGACAGACTCTAGGTCCATCCACCTCACTACAAATAACTCAATTTCGTTTCTTTTTATGGCTGAGTAATATTCCATTGTATATATGTGCCATATCTTCTGTCGATGGACACTTAGGTTGCTTCCATGTCCTGGCTATTGTAAACAGATCTGCAATGAACATTGTGGTATGTGACTTTTTTGAATTATGGTTTTCTCAGGGTATATGTGGTGCCTACTTTTTTTTTTTTTTTGGCAGTACGCAGGCCTCTCACTGTCGTGGCCTCTCCCGTTGTGGAGCACAGGCTCCGGATGTGCAGGCTCAGCGGCCATGGCTCACGGGCCCAGCCGCTCCGTGGCATGTGGGATCTTCCCAGACCGGGGCATGAACCTGTGTCCCCTGCATTGGCAGGCAGACTCTCAACCACTGTGCCACCAGGGAAGCCCTGTGGCGCCTATTTTTAGCTCTGGCCCAACTTCTGGGTGAACAGGAGATGCAGGCAGAGGAGGGGATGGAGAGTGATTCCAAATTTCAGACACATCCCATATGTAGGATGCTGTGCCATGCAGTAGGGACCCGATGCTTCTGAGGGAAACATGTTCTCAGAACAGCCTGGGGTCAGGAGTCTGGCTCCTGACATGGGTCCACGACACGGGTAGTCCACGACATGGGTCTTTATCTACTGTGACCAAATCTTCCCATGTAGTGAATTAATGATGTACAGAAGCTTAAAGCTATTTATTTATTTAAAGATATTTTGATGTGGACCATTTTTAAAGTCTTTATTGAATTTGTTACAACACTGCTTCTGTTTTATGTTCTGTTTTTTTGGCCCCGAGGCATGTGGGATCTCAGTTCCCCAACCAGGGATTGAACCCGCACCCCCTGCATTGGAAGCTGAAGTCTTAACCACTGGACCGCCAGGGAAGTCCCAGCTTTTTATTATTTTTATTAATTTATTACTTTCGTTGTTGTTGGTGGTGGTGATGATGGGTGGTGGGGTGATGGTTTAAAGCTTTAAAAAAACTATCTTTAGAAAATAATCTGAAGTCGAATGGAGAATATGTTTGAGTTCAGTATTCAAAATGCATAAACCGAAAGTCACTGGCAATCGAGGAGTGTGTGGCTAGCACCCCTTCTGGCCTGCGTCAGGCTGATGGGGGAACTTGGGGTATGGTGGAAGGGCAGCCCCTCTGCCAGGTACGGCCGCGCTGAGGGATCCACGTGGATTCATGGAAGGGACAGCCTTTCAGCCACAATCATCTCTCTCCTCACTCCCCACTTTGCTTGCACACCAAGACGCTGATCTCCAACCGGTATCCCTCCAACCGTAACAGTCGAGGGGGAACATGGCAGCAGAGGACATGCTGGACCCATGGAGGGGGCCGGGCTCTGCCCTGCCCTAGCCTGGGGGAACCTCCCAGGGCGTGCGTGCTGGGGTGGGGGGCAGACCCCACCAGGCTCCACCTGCTCCTGGCTCCACTTCGGTGCAGATAACGCCTACTCATGACCTTCTTGAACAAAATACTTTCAATTTGCGCCCGGTCCACGGCTCAGATTCAATCACATTTTTAATCTTTGAGACTGTCAGCCCTCCCCCATCGCTTAAAAGCTATAACGGGGAAAGGAGAGCGTGACAACGAGGTTAATGAGTTGGAAAGAGACAGAACAGGTTTTACCAAGTGGGTATCCTGAACCCAGACCACCGCCATTTCAATGGTGGGTCATCTTTATCTGTTAAAAGATTTGAGTTCATATTTTGGCCACATTAAAGGGAGATCTGGGCGGGGATCCCTCCTACATAAAACTTGGGCTGGCGGACCCCTGAGCCTGGAAGCGATGGCAATTATGAGTAGTCACCACCGCCTGAGCAGATAAACTTTGCAGCAAGTCCAAGTTCCTCTTCAATGCCCAGCAAACAATGGCAGGGATG
>NW_006779703.1:965161-967657 GCF_000442215.2 Lipotes vexillifer
TGACTCAGAACAGGTGGGCAACTCTTGCTGATAAAGATGTGGGCACATTCCTGAGGGAAGGCCAGGTGCCAGCTGTGGGGCCTCTGTGTTAACCCTTTGCGGCTGCTTCCCAAAGCTGGCCTGTGTGGTCACCTCTGCAGGCAGGGCCTGCTGCCCATTGGCAGCAACCAAACCCCCAACCCTCGTCAGCTGCAAAATGAGAACCTTCCCCCCACCCCCTGCAGGTGCTCTGAAATCACTCCAGCAGCAAGGGCCCTGCAGCTTGCCTCCCGCCTGCCCGTTCTCTCCATTCTCCCAGCTCCCTGGGGAGCTGCTGGAAACCTTGTTTATGCACGGACATAGTTCTGCACTTGCAGCTAAAGCCTCAGCTCTAGTCTCCACGGCAAGGACGGGTCCCAAGGTGACGCTGAGGGACGAGGATGCGGCTGAGCTCCAGGAATTGGGTTCCTATCCCAGTTCAGGCACCAACCAGCCCTGCAACTGGGGACAAGCCCCTTCCCCTCTGGGTCTCAGTTTTTCCATCTGTACCATGACCTCTATGTCTCTCTCCAGGCTTGGGTGATGCCAGGATGTCAGGATTAAAGGGAGAGGTTACAAGGTGGGTAGAGGGGAGCGGGCTCTCCCTTCAGAGATTGCTTCTGAAAAGAACGAGACAGCCCTAGAAGGCTGACCCAATGGCATGAACTGGGGGCAGCCACGAGAAGTCACCACACTGTCATCCGAGGGCACCAAAGTCTCCCTTCTGTGTAGCCTACAGGGCTCTGGAGCCTCTTCACCACCGCAAGCCTTCCACTCAGCTGGCTTTAATTTTTCAGTCACTAATGCCTTAATCAATAAGACCCACTGATTGCTAGTCTATATGCCTGGGATTGTCTTCAGTGAATCCTGCGGGGCTCCTACCACTGCACCCAGATTTTGGATGTGGTGGAGCTCAGGGACCTATGATTGGTGCTTGGATCTAAGGCATGAGGCCCTGGAGATTCAGGCATGGGGCTCTTGCCCAAGAGAGCTGTGTCTTACTGAGGTCAGTGGAGTGGCTGACAATCCAGTGGAGGGCTGGACGTCAGAGGACAGAGGTGAACGGGCTGAACCCAGGTGCCAATGTCACTGCTCCGCTGCCATGGTCTGCAAGCCCTGGCCTTCACCTTGGGGCTTCATGGCCAAGCGCAGTGCCACCTTTGCACCTGGTGGGCTAGTGGGGGCCTCACCTCCCCCCTTTATCATTCCAACCTCTCAGAAAGAAATGTGTAACTAAAATTTAAAAAAACAAACATAAAAATGCAAAGGCCCCAACCCAGCTGAAAATGAAATGGGGTTTTCAACATTTGGTTAAGGTGAGTAGGACACAGTCTAGGAAACTGCAGGGGATTTGTAAAGAGGTCTGGCTCAGGCAGGGACCTGGGGCCAGGGCCCACTGTGTGACTCTCCTCATCTACAGACCCTTCCCCCATCCCGATAAAAAGGGGGTGCGCTGTCGAGGGGCGTGTCGGAAAACAAAACATAATTCCAACAAAACTGGGGCTTTCAGAGGCCCCAAAGTCCAGGATGCCTCCTCCCATATGCCATGACACCACCCGGGTTCTCTCTCTCCGGGCAGGAGGGTCTCTCCCCAAACAGCCTCAGGCCCCTGGGTGACCAGCCAGAGTGAGTCTCCTCAGAGGCCGGCAGCCTCAGCCCCGTCTGCATGTGGATCCGCAACAGGGCTAAAAGGGAACCCTCCTGCACTGCTGGTGGGAATGTGAATTGGTACAGCCACTATGGAGAACAGTACGGAGGTTCCTTAAAAAACTACAAATAGAACTACCATACGACCCAGCAATCCCACTACTGGGCATATACCCTGAGAAAACCATGATTCAAAAAGAGTCATGCACAAAAATGTTCATTGCAGCTCTATTTACAATAGCCCGGAGATGGAAACAACCTAAGTGCCCATCATCGGATGAATGGATAAAGAAGATGTGGCACATATATACAATGGAATATTACTCAGCCATAAAAAGAAACGAAATTGAGCTATTTGTAATGAGGTGGATAGATCTAGAGTCTGTCATACAGAGTGAAGTAAGTCAGAAAGAGAAAGACAAATACCGTATGCTAACACATATATATGGAATTTAAGAAAAAAAAAAGGTTATGAAGAACCTAGGGGTAAAACAGCAATAAAGACAGAGACCTACTGGAGAACAGACTTGAGGATATGGGGAGGGGGAAGGGTGAGGTGTGTTAGGGCGAGAGAGAGACATGGACATATATAGTAAGAAACGTAAGGTAGATAGCCAGTGGGAAGCAGCCGCATGGCACAGGGAAACCGGCTCGGTTCTTTGTGGCTGTCTGGAGGGGTGGGATAGGGAGGGTGGGAGGGAGGGAGACAAAGAGGGAAGAGATATGGGAACATATATATATGTATAACTGACTCACTATGTTATAAAGCAGAAACTAACACACCATTGTAAAGCAATTATACCCCAAAAAAAAGGTTAAAAAAAAAAAAAA
>NW_006779703.1:967753-1001036 GCF_000442215.2 Lipotes vexillifer
GGGCTTCCCTGGTGGCGCAGTGGTTGAGAGTCTGCCTGTCGATGCAGGGGACACGGGTTCGTGGCCCGGTCCGGGAAGATCCCACATGCCGTGGAGCGGCTGCGCCCGTGAGCCATGGCCGCTGAGCCTGCGCATCCGGAGCCTGTGCTCCGCAACGGGAGAGGCCACAACAGTGAGAGGCCCGCGTACCGCAACAAACAAACAAACAAAAAACCCCACTGTTTTACTCCCTGAGGATCCAGACCAGTTTGCCAAGCTATCTGGGTGAAGCCTGGGTTTGGGGTTCGGTGGGTTGGATGCGTCCTCCTCATCAGCCGGGACCGAGGCCTGGGGGCCCCTGGGGGTGTTTTCACACCGGTGGGGCTGCACCCAGCACCGCGGACCCGCCCTGAACCTGGGGCCTCCATCCCGGGCGCCACTGGACCCCGCCGTTCCCCATTCTCCCCGAACTCACCGACTCCTTTCCGGGGGCGTGTCGGCCCCGGCCCGGACCCCGGGGTTGCTCTCTGCGGTCCTGCTAGGGAGAGCAAGGCGAAGGGCCGGGCGTCGGGTCGCGGTGCGTTGAGGCCAGGAGGGCAAATACAGGCCAGGCAGGGCGCAGGGCGCAGAGCCAGGAGGGAGGGGCGAGGTCCCGGAGGCGTCCGCCGGGTCACCAGGACCGCGCCGCGCCGCGCCCAGCTCCGGGAGCGCCGGGCACCTCCGGGTGCCGGCGGGGCGGACACCCGGGGCGCCCGCGCGGGAGGCGACAGTGCCGGGCAGAGCCCGTCGCTCGTCGCCCGCAGCCTACTTCGGGGAGGAAGGCAGGGAGCGGAGGGCTCAGCCCACACCTGGCGAGTCGGGAGACTGCCCGGTGATGCGGCCGCCGCCGTCCTGCCCTTGGCGCGAAGGGAGCCGCCGGCCTTTCTCGCCCTCGGAGCGCGCGGTACCTCGTTTAATTCCCATCCCAACTCTGCCCGATTTACTCCGCTTTTACAGATGGGGAAACTGATGCCCAGGAAAGAACGTTCCCCAAAGACACAGACTAACTCGTGGGAACGCCTTACTCGTAAGTGGGACTCTGGACCCCGTGTTTCCTGCGGCAGACGCGCGCCCCTCCACGTCTTCCCTCCTGCTTGGACGCGGCTGGACCCGGAAGCTCAAACGCCAGTAGCCCCGCCACGGGGAGGGCACCGAGACCTTGCGCGCCAGAAAAAGTCCCGCAAGTCACAGCCGCGGCTCGTGGCGGGGTCAGCATCCGCGCACAGACGGGGCGGGGGCGGGGGCGGGGGCGGGGCGAGGATACCCTGCGTAAGGCCCTCCGAGCCCCCGCGCCGCCGTCTCACTTTCCGCGCCCGGACTCGCGCTCAGGGGCGCCTCAAACCCGGAGCGTGCGACGCACCACCGCCAGCTCCAGCGACCGTGCCTTGCCTGCTTGTCCTTCCCAAATCCCCTGGACATTAAAGGGCGTCACCATCTTCCCTTTCCCTTCCGGAGTGGGTCGCATCAAAGCACTTCCCCCTCCTCCCTCTCACTTACTATTGATAAAAAAAGATCAAACAAAACTACATTCTTTCCCCCAGGAACTACTTTCGAAACTTTCCATATCTGCGAAATGGGGATAGGAATATAAATAAATACACAAATGATCAGTGCTGTTAGGTGAACAAATACTGATATCTCCGTTTTACAGAGGAGGAAACTAAACCTTATAGGATCATTGGGATGTCACATTGGATAATCTATAAGGCACTTTCAAAAGGCACACAATTCTGCTCGGGTTAGAGCTCTGGTTGTCTGCTGTGCCCGCGGAAGCACTGTAAGTGCATGTGGGTATTTCTGTCCTCTGGGCTACATAGGCGCTCTGGCCAAGCACCATCAACTCTGTGTGCGAACCCGGAAGTAAGGTGACACGTACACTTAACCCAGAGTTTCCAGAAACCCTGTGAGCCGGTTCTCAGGTTTTTCATTTCCGTACCATATACTTTACTGTTGCTTATAAAATTAACAGATCCCTTGAAAGTCGGTATCAGGACCGTTTCTTTTTAAATATGTATTTTATCTTTTATTTTTTTAAAAAATTGATGTATAGTTGATTTACAATGTTGTGTTAGTTTCAGGTGTACAGCAAAGTGATTCAGGTATGCATATACAAATATCTAGTCTTTTTCAGATTCTTTTCCATTATGGATTATTACAAGATATTGAATATAGTTCCCTGTGCTATATAGTAAGTCCTTGTTGTTTATCTATTTTATATATAGTAGTGTGTATCTGTTAATCCCAAAGTCCTAACTTATCCTCCACTCCTTTCCCCTTTGGTAACCATAGTTTGTTTACTAAGTCTGTGAGTCTATTTTTGTTTTGTAAATAAGTTCATTTGTACTATTTTTTCGATCCCACATATAAGTGATATCATATGATATTTGTCTTTCTCTGTCTGACTTCGCTTAGTATAATAATCTCTAGGTCCATCTAGGTTGCTGCAAATGGCACTATTTCATTCTTTTTTATGGCTGAGAAGTATTCCATTGTATATATGTACCACATCTTCTGTCAGTGGACATTTAGGTTGCTTCCATGTCTTCTTGGCTATTGTAAATAGTTCTGCCATGAACATTGGGGTGCATGTATCTTTTCAAATGAGAGTTTTCATCTTTTTTGCATATATGCCCAGGAGTGGGATTGCTGGATCATCTGGTAACTCTATTTTTACTTTTTAGAGTAACTTCCATACTCTTGTCCATCGTTTTTAAATGTTTTTTATACTTTCATGCTTATTTATTTAAATTAGTGGGTTTTAAGTAATGTGTAAAACTGATACATGGTGATATGTGATAAAGATATATGATAAAGACTATGAACAGTATGAAATGAAAAGTCAAACTTAATCTTATTCCTTCACCCAAGCCCACTTCCCAAAAACCATCATTAGCAGTGGTGCCTTGTGTATTCTGCCCAGATTATTGTGTGTGGTTAAGCATGTGGACTCTGGAACCAGCTGCAGGAGTTGGACCCCAGCTGACCGCATCCTCATTGGACTGTTACTTAACCTCCCCCAGGCTCAATTCTCTCTTCTACACGTTGGGGATAGCAACAGGATCTACACAGTAGGGTCGTTCTGAATCAGTATACACAAAGCACTCAGATGAGACCTACCCTGAGGTGAGTGCTAGGTAGATATTAACCCCTGTTAGTATAGACCTGGTTCATTCCTTTTAATGGTTGCAGAGTAGCCACTACATGAGTTTACCATCCTTATTTTACTGCTCTCCTATTGATGGACAGTTAACTTTGGATTTTTTGCTATTTAAAAATATTTCTGGGGCTACCCTGGTGGTGCAGTGGTTGAGAGTCCGCCTGCCGATGCAGGGGACGTGGGTTCGTGCCCCGGTCCGGGAAGATCCCACATGCCGCGGAGCGGCTGGGCCCGTGAGCCATGGCCACTGAGCCTGCGTGTCCAGAGCCTGTGCTCCACAATGGGAGAGGCCACAGCAGTGAGAGGCCCGCATACCACAAAAAAAAAAAAAAAAAAAAAAATTTCCGCCATAAACATCTTGCGTATAATGTGTAATATCACGGGCATGTATATATTTATGATGGTACATAAATGTAATTGTACCTATATACGTATCACTGTACAAACATGCGAATACAAATATATCTATACAATAAAATCCTAACATTGAATTGCCGAGTCAAAGGATGTATGCAATTTTTAAGAGAAAATTCTAGAATTGAAAAAGTTTACGTTATTGAAACAATCTCAAAAATGACATAAATTTGGAAGTACGGTACAAAGAAGTCCTCCTTCCAATTTGTAAGTTGCTGACGTGTTGTTTTAGTATGTATTTTACAAACAAGGACAAATTTCTACAGAACTTCAATCCAGCCATCAAAATTGGTAAATGATATGCTGTTATGTATAATCATGAGGACCCTTTCCAATTTTGCCATTTGTCTCAATAATTATCCTTTATTGCGAAGGATCCAGTTCAGAATATCTTGATTTCTTAATTTAGCTATTTACGGGGAGAAGGGAGGGGACAGAGAGCAGAGGAGGGGAAAGGTAAGCAGTGGGGCTTGGTGGCTACTGGCCAGGATCTTGGGCTCAGTTGTTTCTCCTTCTCCTGGTATTCTTGGCTTGCCTGGGCTTTACCTTTGGAGGCCTGGCCCATTCCTAGCTTCTCAGGGCTCCCGGTGTGCTCCTTGGTGCTACCCTCTGGCTCCCTTTTTGCCCCTCTGCCCCTGTATCTGTCCTTCCTCATTCACTTGCTTCGGGCTGGCTTTCTTTTTTTAAGACTATGTGGTCCAATCTCGTCTCTTGCAGATGAGAAAACTGATGCTGAGAGAGGGGGTGGCATACACCCAAGGTCACACAGTGAGTTAGAGATGGCTCACCTCTCCAGCAGCAAGCCTCTCAATAAGCCATCAGGGACTGTCAAGAAGTTGGCTTGGTGGGTGGACACCAAAGGGAAGTAGGGCCCGCCCCACCACGTCCTTGTCTTAAAGTGGCTGTCAGGAGACCCTGCCTTCTCCGAGATTTAGGGGTGGACACAGCATGGAAGGCAGGATGGCTGTCTCGGCCATGCCATCAGGAAGCTCGCCATGGAAGATGGGCCTCAGGGGAGTGCCCTTTAATTTCACTGTTTGGAAGCCCCCCATCTTCAGGGATAGCTGGACAGGCAAGTCCTGTTGAGGGCTGGGCTGGGACTTCCCTCATCTCTGCTGGTAGAGAGGAGACCCCAAGGGGGAGGAGGCCCCTGGCCCACCAGGGAGCATCCTGCAGTGTCTGGAAGTGCCAGCTTCCCCCGCGATGGCAGATGCAGGATTAGTGCTGAAAGGCCTGTGGTCCCCTATCCACCGCCCTTCTTGGGTCCTTGATAGAGCTCACCGGCAGGCAGCAGTTAAATCCTTCCTGCCTTCTCCCCTGTCTAAATCCTCTGGGCTGGTTTGCCATTGGGCTAACCAGGGCATCTGGATTTTTGAGATGAACACCCAGGAAGTTGAACACACGTAAAGTACCACCCCCAGTCCCAGCCATGTTCAGTAAACTAAATTTTACAAGAAAACACATGTAAATGGTACAAGTGAACTTATTTACAAAACAGAAATAGAGTCACAGATGTAGAAAACAAACTTATGGTTACCGGGGAGAAAGAGGGGTGGGGGAGGGATAAATTGGGAGATTGGGATTGACATATACACACTATGATATATGAAATAGATAACTAATAAGGACCTACCGCATAGCACAGGGAACTCTAGCTAATACTCTGTAATGACTTATATGGGAAAATAATCTAAAAAAGAGTGGATATATGTATGTGTATAACTGATTCACTTTGCTGTACACCTGAAACTAACACAACGTTGTACATCAACTAGACGCCAGTAAAAATTAAAAAAGAAAATGCGTTTACATCAAGTGCTAAATGATTTTCTTTCTTTTATAAATCTGAAAAACTGAGAAAAATCCCATTTTGGGAAGTGTTCTCCTGGCTTTGTGGTTGTTCTCCTGGGCGGGGAATCCTAGGGCCATGGAGGAGGTGTCACCTGACCCTGCTGCCCGCTGGCTCTTCAGCGCACAGGGCCCCGTGACTGCAGTGGAGGACACACAGTGACCCCTGAGCTGTATGTCTCGGGGTGGGGGGTGGGGTCTGGGGTCAGAACCACTCCCAGGAAAACGCCTGTCTGCTGTCTCCCAGCCTCCGCCTGCCTTCCCTCTCGTTTCTGAGCTCCAGCCCTTTTCAGAATGATGTCCCTGCCCCACTCACTTGCACAAGTCCTACTCCTTTTGGGTGCCAGCTCAACTGTCCTCCCCTCAGAGAAGCATTTCCTGCCTGTCCAGCCCTCCCCACTATCAGACTCCCCGTTATTCCCGTCACGTTCTTACAGAACCATTCTCATGGTTTACCCACCACGTGTGTGAGGTGCTCTGGTAACGTCTTTGCCCCCCTGCTCTAAGGCCCAGGAGCCCCAGGACTGGGATGTTCACTTTGACGTCCCTGCTGCCATACTTGGCCCATGGTTGGTCTTTGATGACTACTTGTTGAATAAATATTGTTCAGTAATCATAATTAAGTATTTTGATGATGCCCTTGATCTTAACTTTGACTGATGGGCATCTTCCACCTTCCATCTGTTCCCACCACCCAGGTGGAGTAAGCCCAGGGCACCTTCTGGGGAGAAATGTTGGTTGAGAAGAGGGCTGGTGGAAAGGTGGGATGCAGGGTTGGGAGAGGGAAGCCTGCTTTCTTCTGGGGCCACCATTCCCCTCTTCCTCGCACCCTTCATCAGCCCTTACTGTGTTTTGAGACAGCAGCCCCCAACTCAGCTCAGCCTCTTCCCCCGTCTTGGGTTGGTCTGAGCTCATCCTTGCTTTTTCTCCCCAGGAAGGATGTGTCAGAGGGCAAGAGACAGTCCCCTTCTACTCAGAGCTGAACAGAATTCATTTGCCTGTTTCTATCCCATGTTCAATAGATCAGAAATGTAGGGTTTGCAAACTCATTTTGGCAAGTTGCTTTCCCGCCATCTGAACACATGAGGAATTAGATTTTGATAAGTGCTTAGAAGGAGCTCTAATTAGGCAGAGAGGCCAGCCAAGAAGAGGGAAAACTCTGAAGAATGAAGCCCTTGACTCTAAAGCCGTCAGACCACTCAGGCTTTCAGGGTTTTGGAAGCTTCAGATCATGTGAGACAATGAGCACTTGTCTTTCCCTATAGTAGCTTAATTAGGAGCTTTCACTATGAAGCGTTCAGGAATCGAGCAGAAATGGTTCATACTGAAGGGAAAGAACTTAGGCAATAAAGTTTTATGCTCTATTCTCAGAAGACCCTCTTCTGGAATTCTCAGTTGTGTTTATGAAGGAAAGGAGCATGAAGGGAACTGATCCTCACTGAAGACCTCCTGGGTGCCTGTGAGCACTGTCTGGTTACCCGACTTCTATACTATCAATTGTACTGTGTGCCTGATCTGTACAGCATTAGTTGAGTTGGGTGCCTGACCTGTACGGTATCAATTGTGTTGGGTGTCAATTGTGTTGGGTGCCTGACCTGTACAGTATCATTTGAGTTGGGTGCCTGACCTATGCAGTATCAGTTGAGTTGGGTGCTTGACCTATACAGTATCAATTGTGTTGGGTGCCTGACCTACACAGTATCAGCTGAATTAGGTGCCTGACCTATGCAGTATCAGTTGAATTGGGTGCCTGACTTATACAGTATCAATTGGGCTGTGCAGGTCAGGAAGCTAAGACACTAGCCCTAAGCCACTCAGTTAGAGAGGTGAGATCAGATTCAAATCCCGGTCTGAGAGTCTCAAAGCCTAGACTTTCACCTTGCCCTGTGGCTATCACCAAAGCAAGAGTGACCAGCTCAGTTGGTGTTGGCATAACCAGAGGTAGTAAAGCTGTGAAGAGCAGACCTAGAAACTGAAACCCAGTAACCCCCGCTTCTGGTGGTTACTTGCCGGGGCACACGAAGGGAAGTGGCTAGGTTAGCCCCTGAGAGCATCCTGCCCTCTATCATGGGGTGGTCACCTCCACCCTGGGGTTCCCAAGTCATGGCTGCTAAATCAGGCATTACAGTGACAATTCTTTCCACCCCTCCTTCACTTCCGTAATTCACAGAATGACCTGATTTCAGTTCTAACAGCGTACGTTGCACATCACATTAAACTCTCAAACAAAAGTTCTGGAACGTTTGCAGTGTTGTTAATGACCTTCCCTGCAGTGAAATCTGTCACAAGATCTCTCACTTGAGCTGCTGCCACCCTCACCCTCTCTGTCTGATGCCAGTACAGGCTCGGGAGTCAGTGCCAACTGGAAACCAACCCAGAGCCGGGAGTGGGATTCCAACAATACCTCACTCACTGCTATCCCCACCCCGTGGCCAGATCCCAAAGCCCGTGGCCAACGAAGAAATGTACCCCACCCCATCCTTAGCCCACGAATCCTCCCCTTCCCCTTCCCCTAACCCCATATTCATCCCCATTTTTGTGTTAACGGTCCTGTTTCCCACACCGTCGCCACCACCTGAACCCCACACCCAGTTACAGTTTCCAGCTTCCGGACCCCAGGAATCCAAACGGGCTTGCTTGTTTCCTGGAGCACAAGCTATGGCTTCAATTCGGGGTGGAAACCTTATGTCAAACTGTGCTTTCGTGCTGCACTTTTTCTCCTCCACACGCCCACAGTTCACCTTCCAAACTGGCTGAAACTCTACCAGCTCAGGAGGCCAAGCTAGGTCACTGGCTTTGAAATTAGCTTTGTAAGTGTATTTCAGGGTTCTGGAGATACCTGATTAGAATTTTCAGGTTTTAAAGCCATTTAAAAACTGTAATAAAAACCCAACATCCTTGGGGAATGGAACGGCAGGCTCAAGTCTCTGTTCTCAGGGCTTGCTGTGCAAGCTGAAATGTTTATCACGGCAGTGTTTAGAGAAATCCGTATCTCCTGCCACCTTGGGGCAGACTGTGCTGATAATCAGACACAGAATTTAATTGTAAGGGTGCCAGTGTAGGGGTTCCAGATAAAATACAGGATGCCCAGTTAAATTTGAATTTTAGATAAACAATGAACATTTTTTTTTTGTTTTTGTATAAGCTTGTTCTAAATGTTTCATGGAGCATACATATTTATACTAAAATATTATTTGTTGTTTATCTGAAATTCAAATTTAACTGGGGATCTTGTACTACCTGGCAAATATGTGCCAGCACTACAGAGGGAGCACCCTGAGTATGTTGTCTATGCTAAAGTCAGGGCCTTGAGAGGGAAGTGCTGGCATCCTGTGACCTGGAATGGGGACATTTGGGTGGATGAGTCTGAGCTTGAACACCTAGATTTCCCAGAATGCTCTGGGCATAGAGAAGCAGCCCTTTTCCTCTCCCCAGAGGTACTGATACCCAGAGACTAGGGAAGACTTCACCAGAGGTGGATGTCTTACAATAGGATGCTTGTCCTCAAGATCTGTCCCCATCTCTCCTTATTTCCTCTAGATTAAAAACTGGGGCCAGGTCTCAGCAGAGCCTAAGTGGGAAAATAAAGTTCCTACCCTGGGAATAAATAAGCTCCTCACTGACATAAATGACAAGTTCTGACTGGTATGTATCACCAAGTGACAGAGGGAAATGTGTGGGAATGAACCTTGAAGACACTGAATTGAGTTTCTTGATTAGCAAGAATTTCTCCCATGTGTCAGGATTTCACTTGCTAGCAAGGACACTTAGAAATTATCCAAACACACTGCTGAGATGGCTCTGCAAAGCTTGGGCATGACGTAAATGAGATGTAGGCACTGAAATTGTCTTCCTAGAGTATTAAGTAAGAGCTTAGAGGGCTTAGGGAAGTAGGAATATGAGACTAGACTTATTATGCAAGATTGAAGACTCCACCACTTGGCTTTGCTCCCTGGGAGGCCCCAGAGGACACTTGCTTCATCCAGGCAGTAAGGGACACACTGATGAGGGGAGTGCCTGCATCTTTGGGCAATCAGTGCTGGCTGTCCTCTGTCATTAGTGCTGACAGTAGGACATTATGCCGTGGAACTGCCCTCCTTAGTGTCCAAGGGCATGCCGTCATTCTGAAATAGCAGAGTCTGGTGGAGGTGCTCCATTACCAGAGGCAAGGTGGATGAAATTGTTACAATGGCAGAAAATCCACAAAGGTGACCAGGGCCCTCTAGCTCAAAGGTATCTGTGGGACTGGCTAATAGACCATGGTAGTCCTTGGGGCTTAGAAGACTGGCATCAAATTAGGGCATTGCTAGATAGGTATATGCAGAAGAATTCAAGAACTGGTGAACAGAAGGTTGATTTCAGACGTTGCAATGAAAAATTACAATGTCACACCAAGTTTCCAGATCTAAACCAGCTTTTAACCCCAGAGCCGCTTGACTAAAGGAGAAAACAGGCCCCCTCGAGGACGGACCTTACAATGTCACTACACAATATATACCATAATTATTCCGCATTCCTTCCTTCAAGGAGCCTATGGTTGTTTACCAGAGTAACTGCCCTACTGGAGAAGAGGAAGTACCCAAACTTGGGAGGGAGATTGGACACAGATTCTGAGCTGCCACTCATCCAGGCAGTCACTACGTCATCATCAGAAAAGAGGATCCGAAGCAGTTAGCTTTTACATGGGAAGGACAGCAGTACACCTGTTGTCCCAGGGCTGTATTAACTCTGATTTCTGTCACAATATCATCCTCAGAAAACTTGACCATGCTTGTTCAACATATGGATGATCTTTTCCTAATTACATCTGGTGTACTGGAAGTGGCAATGACTCTGGATGCCCAGGGAAGACTTTTAGGCACCAGAAGCTGGAAGCAAATCCTACAAAGATTCAGGGGGATGCAACTTTGGTGAAGTTTTAGGGGTCTAATGATCTAGAGTATGCTGGAAGTTGCCCTCTAAGGTAAAGGCAAGTTATTCACTTTGTAGTTCTTACCACAGAGGCAGAGCCACACACTTGATGAAACTCTGGATTTTGGAGGCAACATATGCCCACTTGGGAATACTGCTCCAATCCATTTAGCAAGTTTTTCAGAAGGCTGACAGGTTTGGGTGGGGCTCAGAGGATGGGGGAATTCTGTAGCAGGTTTAGGCATTAATGCAAACTTAGTTGGTCAGGGAACTAGAGGAAATAAGATGGGAAAATTGGAGACAGGGGCATGTGTGTGAATCTTGGGAGTGGGTACCACAGGTGAATCTTGCATCTCAAGTCAATGCTCAGCAGAGGCCATCTCCAGTAGAAAGGACACTGAATGAATGGGTGTACTGGGTGACCCTTCCTGTGGAGGTCAGCCTCTGTGCTTGGCCACCTCAGTGTTTACATGGGTCCAGCTGTACAGTGTCCCTCTCACCAAGGCTGATCTAGCTGCTTCTGTTGCTGAATATCTGACTGATGCTAAGCCCTCTATATGGCACCATCCCTTGAGAAGATAACATCCCCTGAAATTGCTGTGTACTAGGAGTATTTAATGGGGGTTGTCAAGAGATTGGAAAGTGCAATTATAAAGGACTTAAGATTTTGGTTCTGGAATAAGATGCATAGACTCAATTTCCCCTGCTCGTCTATCATAAAAACAAATAAATACCCTGGAAATTATTCAACAAATGATACAAGGACTCTGAAAGATGGGTGGAAGAGGGTGGACTGGCCAGAGACCTCATGACCGGAGGGAGGACCATGTGGTGAATTCCTTGGGTTTTCCTTTTATCTACTGCACAGCCCTGGGCTGGGTGCCAGAGAAACCTGCAACCAGAACCTCCAACAGTCATAGATTAAAAAAACCCCAAACCTGGAAAAGCCTTCTTTCTCTGGCTAAAGGACTGGGGAAGGGGAAGCCCGAGAGAGACTTAGTAAAGGGCTCCAGTCCCCGCTCAGCATCCCGGACCCCAGCAGGCAGTCTGATCTGTGAACAGTGGTGACAGCACCCAGGCTCCAGGCCATCCCAGCCCCTCCATAGCTGGGCCCCTGGTGGTCCATCTGCCCACAGCTATAGCAGCCATGAAGCTGTTACCAAACCAAGCTTGGATCTGTTTGCCCATGTGCAGTAAAGCCAATCTACTGACACCGGGTTGTGGTGAAGGAAAGGGCAGCGTTTACTGCAAAAGCCAAGCAAGGAGTCCAGGCAGCTAGGGCTCAAAACCCCCGAGCCCCCAATGGGTTTCAGCAAAGTATTTTTAAAGACCAGGTGAGGGAGGGGTGTCCCAGGGTGTGTGATCAGCTAGTTCACAATTCTCTGATCAGTTGATGGTGAGGTAACAGGGTGGTGTCACAGGGTTTAACATTATCAATCCTTAGGTGCCAGTAGATCTGGAGGCTACATGCTCATGGTCATCTAGTAGTTAATTTCTTCCACTTGGTGGGGGTTTTAGCATCTGTAAAACAACTCCGGAAAAGTGCATCAGATACTATTACCTAGGTCCCTCTGAGAGAAGCTACAGCAGAGGGTATGGGGGTAGGGGGTGGTCTGTCCTGGGAAGACAACATAGGGTCCTGCTCGGTTATAAAGCCATGTGTCTCCTTGCCCTCCACCCAGTGGCATAAGGAGACCTAGGCCAGTCGTTCCAGGTTCACCCAGTGAGGGCAGGTGGCCCAGGGCAGTGTCTTCTGGCCTCAGAGATGACACCAGCAGGGACTGAGAAGAGCCCCAGCAGCACGGGAAGAACGAAGCAGCCCCAGGTGACATGGCGAGGGCTCAGGACACAAAACTATTGGCAGGCAGTCAATCTCCGAACTCCTTGTTATGGGGAAATGAAGCCCATGAATGTAGGCCAGAACATACACCTCAACTAAACAGGTGACTGTTGCTGAAATAGAAGAGTTTATTAGGATCGAGTTTCCTACCATAATAGCCAAAATGTGTAGGGTATAATACAAAATCACCGGTGCTACCAAGAACCAGGAAAACCACTGGATGAGAAGACAGTGAACTGAGGCCAGTACTTGGATGAATCAGATGTCGGACTTACCTGACAGGGATTTTACTTCATTGTTTTAAAGATTTATTTTTATTTATTTATTTATTTGGCTGTGCCGTGCGGCATGTGGGATCTTAGTTCCCCGACTAGGGGTTGAACCTGCAGTGGAAGTGTGGAGTCTTAACCACTGGACCGCAAGGGAAGTCCCCCTGACAAGGATTTTAAAGCAGCTGTCATATATCAATGTCAATGCTTCAAAATCAATGTTAGAAAGGCCTCAATAATCAATTAGAAGTCGTGGATTTATAAAACATTATTACTTAGAATTAGGAGACCAGGATGTCACCCACTCGCTATGTGATCTTGGGGAAGATTTTCAACCTTACTGAGCCTTGATTTCTCTGTCTACAAGGTAGAAATAATATGTTTGACCTGGCAGGTGAGATGAACCATACAACAGCATGCTGGCAACACTGTTGGTGCCCACTCAACAACCATGTTCCTTCTGTACTCGCAGCACCCTGCTCTCATGGAGAGAAGAGATGCTCCTAGCTGACGGTGCACAGTTCTCCAGCCTCCCTTGTAGCTAGGGTGGACCACAGGACACACTTCTGGACGATGGAGGTATGGGGGTAGAGGTTCCTGGAGAGAGCGTCCCTTCTAGAACAAAGCAGGAAAGCCTCACTCAGGGAAAGCCCTGTGTGTCTTATCCTTTCCCATTCTTTCTGCCTGGAACTTGGATGTGAGGTCTGGAGCTGCAGCAGCTATCTGGCAACCAGGAGGAGGCAGGCAAGGGTAGAAAGCCTACCTGCTAAGGCTCCTGGGGTGGAAAGATGAGCCTGGAGTCCTGAGCTGAGCTGTGCTCCTGGCAGGCAGTCAATCTCTGAACTTGTTATGGGGAAAAACGAACACCTACGTATTGAGGCCACTGCCATTTGGGTTTTCTGAGCTTATGGCAGAAAGCACTCCTGATTTAATGACGAAGGTGAGGAAGAGAGTGTTAGTGACAGTTTATTCAGTGCCAGGTACTGTTCTGAAGGATGACAGTCACCTTTAATCCTCACAGCTACTGAGGGAGGTCGGGGCCAGTCCTGTCCCCGTTTCAGGGAGGGCTGAGTAGGGGTGTGGGTGCCCGTCCAAGATGCAGGGTAGCCAGGAGGAGAGGCAGGAGCGCATACACCCCACCTTGCCTGTGCTGCGGCTCAATAAACATCAGTGGTTAATATTTTCTTTGTCGTCGTTAAGGTCACATTAGAGGATTTTTGTGCGTTTGTGTGAAAACCCTTAGGAGGGTCAGTGCTTATCGCCCTGAAACTTCCTCTCGCCCTTCCTCTCTTTCTGCTCCTCTTCCTGCATCCTGACCTTCTGCCATGTGGGTAGCACACGGTGCACAACCTCCTGCCCTAAAGGAGCTGGCAGGGCCAGGGTCAACCTGCTAAGGCTGCTGAGGCTGGCCTGGGCTCCTGCCCCGCGAGGCCTGTTTTCCCACCCTTAACACGGGGACGCCTTGCTGCGCTCAGAGAGCATAGGCAGCCTTTGAGCGTAGTGCTGGGCAGTGGGCGGGAGGGGGGTCCCCGTGCAGCGGGATTTCTGCGGTGTGAATGAGGTCGCCTCTCACCCTCACGAGCGGGACTCCCTCCCCATCCCACGCCCCGCCCCGCTTAGTCCACCCACCGCCTCCATCTGGGCCTGGCTGGGGCCTCAAAGGCTTTCCATCTGTGGCCAAAGAGCTTAACTCAAACGCATAATTAAAGACAGGGACGCGGTTTTTGGCTGGAGGGTGAGCACCACACAAGCATGCAGGCGCCCTGCCCGCCCTCGCATGTCTGTCCCCTGGGGTGGGGCCCATGGGAGTCCGTCCACCCGCACCCAGGAGGAGCCAGTTGACAGCAGGGAAGCCCAAAGCTCTCCGGTGCCTCCGGCAACCCTCAGGGACACCCTCTCCAGTGGACTTACTCCCCCTGGGGACGAGGGGTCCGCACCTCCCACCCTTTGACTCGGGGAACCTCAGCAAAACCTTGCAGTTTTGGGGCATCAGCGGTGACTAGGACCTCCAAGCCCAGATCACGGGATATATTACTCCCTGCCCACAGTGTGATTCAAAATAAACCCGGACAGACCAGAGCGAAGTTCTGGCGATCCAGCACTGGCCCGCACCCCCCATCTTCCGCCAAGAGTTTTTATCCACAGTAGTTACCTGAATATTGTTTTCGGTTTTGTTTTGTTTTTAATATCGAATTTAAGAAAAATCTCATCTCTTGGTGCACCTGCCCGGATTGTTGGTGGCCCAGGCCCCCGTGTGCCGGGATCCTCGGGAAATCACCTCCCAGTGGGCTGCCATTCGGGACCTGCAGGGACCTGCACCGGCATATCACATCACTTCACCCTCTGCTCCGGGTCCAGCTAGGAGAGTCCTGGGCTCTCCCTGGGGTGGGGATGGCGCCAGTGCCGGGATTCCCCTCCATCCCCACATACGGGGTCAGGATCCCTGGCCTGGTGCCCATCACAGCCCCTGGACCTTGAGGCCTGCAGAGGCCTCTAGGGACCCACCCATGGCTGCCCGGGGCTCTCCAGGGCTGCCCCCTCTCTCTCCAGCCCCAACTGGCAGCTCCTGCTAGGAAGTTGCTCCCAGCAACTCCCCTTCTGGCTGGAACCACCCGAGGAGGCCGAGCGCCCGCCTCCCCACAGGGCAGACCCGAGGGAGGCATCACTTCAGGCCACAGCTCTGGGGCAGGGGGCAGCAGGCGGGTGGGCCGGGCAGGCTGGGTGGGAGAAGGGGCCAGGAATTACTTCTAAGTTTCGGGAGGCAGACGGGTGGGACCTGGGTCGACCATTTCCCAGGAACCAGTGAGAAACCGTCGGCATCTGATGGCGGCTCAGTCGTGGCACGGACTCTGCGGTTTGTGGGGCGGGGCGGGCCGTACTGCCTGCGGGAATGTGTGTCCCGGCCTCAAGGAGACTGAGTCAGGGCTCTGTGGAGACACTGGGAAGCCTTGTTCTCATTGTCCGCACCCAGCATCCGCTGCCGACGGGGGCTTCCCTGGAGGGCGGGCGCCCTCCGTGGTTGTCACTCTGTGGAGTCTTCCACGATGCTCCGAGGCCTGGGTGGCTCCGGGACCTCTGTGCCACCATCCGCCCCCGACCTGGGGTTTGCCCCGACTGCTCCGTCTGTGCCCATTCCCTTAGCCTGGTCTCGTGGGGGCTCCAGGCCGTGCACCCCACAGGCCTCCCCAAGTGCCTTCTCCCTGCAGGGTCTGGAAAGGAGACGGTCACAAGAGTTGCTGCCCAGGGACCCCTGGCAGAGGTGTGGGCAGTGTTAAGGGAACCAGCAAAGGAGACTGACTTGGCCCTGGAGCTGGCCACAGTGGAGGCCACAGTGGAGGCCGTTGCCACCTTAGGTCTTAAAGGGCAGATGAGGGCGTGGTTTCTGGAACGCGCGAGTGTGGAGCTGTGAGGGGCTGTGGGATACGGCACAGACAGGGCCGCTGTGGGCAGGGAGGGGAGAACGACCATGCTCTCCAGGCCTGGCTGGCGCCCCTCATCGGCTGAGCCCTCTGGGAAGCCAGGAGCAGAGGCAGTGGATGCAGGCCGTAGAGGTCAGTGTCCGGGACCCAGAGCAGGGTGGGGAGGGGGGGGGCCCGAGGGGCACAGAGGCCCCACGTAGGATGACCGCACATGTCCCTGGGCTTCCAAGTTCCCAGCAGCCCTTTCTGCCCCAGGCTCCCTGGGGTCCCTAAGAAGCAGCAGTTGGTGAAGTGAGAGGCTGCTGACCCCCTCCCAGGCCTTCTGACCCTCTGGCCCCAGGAGCCCCCACGGCAGGCAACATGGGAGGAGCCTCCAGGGAGGACGAAGCCTTCCCGTCCCTCTGCCTCTCATGCCCTGGCCTGATTTCGTTCCCAGCTGTAGGGTGCGCGCCCACAGTGGTGTCTGCAGAGAGCAGGCACTCGGCAAATATCTGTGGATTGAAAGCATAAGTGGGTCCTGGGTCCTGCCACTCCTTCTCAAAGAAAGGCCACCCCTGCAGGAGTGGGGCAGGCAAACTTGGGCTCCCTGGGGGCCGGGGTACAGCGCCTAGGGTGGTCCCCAGGGCCCTGTGAGTGGGGCACTGCCCTGGGCCTCTGTGCCCGTCACCTGCTGACACAGGGGGGCCCCCAGCTGACTGTCATCTCCCGCTGCACATAAAGTGACAACCGCGTGACGCGAATCGTGGTTCCCAGATACTGAGCCCTTAGGCCATGCACAGCCCTGTGCCAAGTGTCACTCATACGACCTCACTCCGTCCCTACGGCACTCCTGTGGAGTAAACGTTGCTGAAAACATTCCTATTTTATGGATCAGGAGACTGAGATTCAGGGTGGTTGAACGTCAGTTGAGCGACTTTCCAAAGGTCCTGGATGGTGTGGGTTTGGCCGGGGTTCCTTCTCAGGTCTGTGCCTTTTTGCCGGGAGGCTTCCCCCGGAAGGCCACCTGGGTCACTGGCGCCCCTGTGTTGGTCCCTGGGGAAACTGACAGCTGAGGCCAAACTCCGCTGACCCCCAGTCTGGTGACTGTTGGCCCAGCCCTTGGGCAGGGGTCAGGCACTAGCACGCACCCCTTCCACGTCTCCATCATTTTTCCCTTCCAGACCCTCCTCTGACCCCTCACCATAGACCTGGGCCAGGACCCCAGCACCCCGGCCTGGGATGTACCCCCTAGAGATCCCCAGTGCTATTCTTATCTCCAGCCAAATGCCCCACCTCTCCACAGAGGGAGCTTCTAGCATGCACACCCCTCACCCCCCTTGGCTTCCGTGGTCCCCTCAGGCCCTTTGTCCCAAGCTGCATGACCTGGCACCCTCGGGCCCTGGGAGCTGAGCTCACACCTCCTCGCTCCCTGCCCACCTGCGAGGTCTCCCCTGGCATCTCTCCCATGGCTCCCTTGGCCTTGGAGTGTAACAGGCTGCTCGCCCTCCAGGAGCTCAGGACTGAGGGCAGTGGCCACAGGTCTGACCTGGAGGTCTGTGCCTTCTGGAAGCTCCCCCTGGAGCCAAGGAAAGAACCCCCCAGGCCAGCTGGACCTGGACTTCCTGGTCCACTGTCGGTTCCCGCTGCCCTCTGACGCCCTCTACTGTCCAGAGAGGGTAACTACAGCCGACCCTGCAGGCCCAGGGGACCCAAGATCTCCAGGCCTTAGTCCCAGCCCCCCAGCGGACCTCTGTCTGCTAAGCATGTCCATCTGCCCTGACCTGGAGCCCACGGTGAGACCCCGCAGCCCTCCCTACCTCCACCGCAAGCAGCCTGGGGGGGGGGGCTGCAAGGCGGCCCCATCTGATCTCCATTAGTGTCTGAGGGACCTATAATCACAGACTCCTCCTGAGCAGACCTAGTGGCGTGCTTCAGTGCTTTAAGGCTCGCATTCTTCTGCTAAATGGCCTGCCACGTCTTGAGGTGTCTGGTTTCAACTTGATGGTCTTTGGCATCTTAGAACGCCTATGCCTGATTTCATAGGCAGAATGACTTCAGCCGTCTGGATGGTAAAATCTGCAACGGTCCTGCCAAAACGTCTGTTGTGTAAAATCCAGAATGGATGTCCGCAGGCCGGGAAGCCCTCCTGCTGCGGGAGCTTCCCAAGTCTGGTGCCGTAGCCCACCAGTTGCGTCTGTGTGTCCCTGCGCACGAGGAGTTCGGAGCCCATTAGGGCAGCCGGGCGGCTCTGTCCCCAGCGGGTGCAGCCCACCCTCACCTACTCTCAGACAAGGGTGCTTGGAAGCTGAGCAGGAGCTAGCTGGTTGGGAGGAGCTCATCCTCCCCTCGTGGGTCTTTCCCTTGCATCTTGTGAGTGTTGATCAAAGCTAAGGGCTCCCTGCTTTGGCCCTTCTAAAGGTTTCCATCCCTGTGTCTCAGTTGTGTTGAGTTAGAGAGGCATCACTATTATGAACAGTTTCTTCCTCCTTCCCTCCCTCCCCCTCCCCCTCCTTCCTTTCTTCCTTCTTTTCTTTCTATTTACTACTTGTATTAGTCAGCTTGGGCTGCTGTAACAAAACACCACAGACTGGGTGGCTTAAACAAGACAAATGAATTTTCTCCTAGTTTTGGAAGCTAGAAGTCCAGGATCAAGCTTCCCACCAATTTGGTTTCTAGGGAGAACTTTCTTCCTGTCTTGCAGATGGCTGCCTTCCCACTATGCTACGTCCTTATGTGGTCTTTCCTCTGTGTGGTTGTGGAGAGAGAGAGAGAGAGAGAGAGACCTGTGCTCGCTCTTCCTGTTCTTATAAAGACACCAATCCTGTCGGATCTGGGCCCCACCCTCATGACATCATTAAACTTTCTATACCTCCTTATAAGCCCTGTCTCCAAATATAGTCGCATGGGGCTTAGGGCTCAACAGATGAATTTTGAAGGGATGCAAACATTCAGTCTACAACACTATTCATTTTTATGAGAATAAAACACGGCATTCAAATAATTGCCCCCCTCTGGAAGCCTCTAGATAAAAATGCCAAAGCTGCAGTTACTGTTGGCTGAGACGGACAGCTTCGTCATGTGAGAGTCTGAATGTTAGGGAGTGGTTGGTCTACAAGAATGGAGACCCACAGTGAAGACAGTGTGGTGCCAATGCAAATACAGGCCAAGGGCAACCAGCTCAAAGCAACCCTGGGCCCCGCTCTCAGTTTGTGTCCCCCAGAAGCACACCCTGAGCACATCTGATGCAAATAATTTATTTTTGGAGGTCATTCCAGGGAAGAGGGGAATTAAGGCAGGGAATTGAGATCAAAGGGTATATTATCAAGTCAGTTACACCATGGGCGACTGGAGTCGTGCCTGCTGGGAGATGGGGTGTGCAGGGAGCATATGCCTCACAATTATCACATCCTGGGTTGAGGATTCTGAGATTTCATCCATCAACTCCCTGTCCATCACTGATGGAGACTCTTACCCTCAGGAAAGATGCTTCAGGCACAGAGCTTTGCGGTTACCAGTAAATTGCTTCCGGTCACAGCACCGGGTACAGATATGTGTGGCACTGAAAACACCCCTCTGCTATAATTTCCCCATGCGCCCTGTGACCCCAGAGTTTGTCTAGCCCCGCAGTGGGGCCTCCACTGAAACTTCCTGCCCTGTGCCCAGATGCCGTGTGCCCAGATCTCCAGTGCCCTGTGGCTACAGACCTACCCTCAACCCCACCCACCTGTGCAGGGTGGGAACCCTGCTGAGCCTTTTCCATCCCTTCCCCCTGCCCAAGGGTTAAGCCGCACCCCTTTTCTCTAGTGGTGGCCGGGGTCAGGACTACACACGCTACTTTCCCGACCCTCACTGTGTCCTAACTCCGGCAGGATCTTCAAAGGATGTGAGGAAAGTTAAAAATAAATTTAGTTCAAATTACTTTGTTTTCTTAAAAAAAGAATGATGGGCTTCCCTGGTGGCACAGTGGTTGAGAGTCCGCCTGCTGATGCAGGGGACGCGGGTTCGTGCCCCGGTCCGGGAAGATCCCACATGCCGCGGAGCGGCTGGGCCCGTAAGCCATGGCCGCTGAGCCTGTGCGTCCAGAGCCTGTGCTCCGCAACGGGAGAGGCCACAACAGTGAGAGGCCCGCGTACCGCAAAAAAAAAAATAAATAAATAAAATAAAAAAAGAATGAATTATGATGTTAGTGTCACTATAGAGCTATAGCAGTTAAGACTGTATGGTATTGACAAAGGGATAGACACATAGATCAATGGCTCAAAATGGAGAACCGGAAATAGATCCACACAAAATGCTCAACTGATATATTTCCCCCCCTTTTTTTCTTTTCTTTTAAAAATTTTATTGGACTACAGTTGATTTACAATGTCGTGTTAGTTTCAGGTGTACAGCATAGTGATTCATTTATACATATACATGTATCTATTCTTTTTCATATTTTTTCCCACATAGGTTATTACAGAATATTGAGTAGAGTTCCCTGTGCTATACAGTAGGTCCTTGTTGGTTATCTATTTTATATATAGTGGCGTGTGTATGTTAAGCCCAGGCTCCTAATTTATCCCTCCCCGCCACGTTTCCCCTTCGTCACCATAAGTTTGCTTTCGAAATCTGTGAGTCGGTTTATGTTTTGTAAATAAGTTCATTTATACCACTGTTTAAAAAATTAGATTCCACATATGAGTGATATCATAGGATATTTGTCTTTGTCTGTCTGACTTACTTCACTCAGTATGACCATCTCCAGGCCCATCCACGTTGCTGCACATGGCATTATTTCCTTCTTTTTCATGGCTGAGTTATATTCCATTGTATACAGGTACCACATCTTCTTTGTCCATTCCTCTGTCGATAGACATTTAGGTTGCTTCCATGTCTTCAACTGGTATTTGACAAAGACGCAGGAGCACCCATCCAGGAGCGACAGCCTTTTCAACAAAGGGTGTGGGAGCAAGTGGACATCCAAGGGCAAAGAAATGAGCCTCGGCCCAAATCTCACACATTTTACAAAAATCAGCTCCACGTGGATCACAGACTTAAGTGTAAAGTATAAAACGAATAAACTTTTAGGGGGAAAGAAAAAGAAAATAATTTAGATCAAGGGCTAGGGGAAGAGTTAGTTGTTTGACTTCACACCAAAAACACTGTGTCCATAACAGGAAAAAAAGATGGATAAACTGGAGTGTATCAAAACTAAAAACTCTTGCTCTGCGAAAAATTCTGTTGAGAGGATGAAAAGAAACGTTATGCACTGGGAGAACATATTTGCAAACCATACGTTCAACAGAGGATTAGTATCTAGGGTATATAAAGAACTCTTAAAACTCAACAGCAAAAAATCCCCCAAACAATCCAATTAGAAAATAGGCAAAAGAAATGAACAGACATTTCACCAAAGAGGATTCCCAGATGGCAAACAAGCGCATGAAAAGATATTCACCCTCAATTGTCATTAGGCAAATGCAAACAAAAACCACAATGAGATATGACTACCCATCTATAAGAGTAGCTAAAGCAAAAAATAGTGATAACACCAAATGCTGGAGAGAATGAAGAGAAACTGGATCATTTATACTTGCTGGTAGAAATGTAAGATGGTACAGCCCCTCTAGAAAAGAGTATGGCAGTTTCCTACAAAACTGGACATGCCCTTACCCCAAAGGTCCTGCAATTGCACAATTGGGCATCGATTCCAGAAATTTGAAAACGTATGCTCACACAAAAACCTGTATACAAATGTTCTTAGAAGCTTTACCTGTATTAGCTCTAAACTGGGAACAACTCAGTGTCCTGCAATGTGTGAAAGGTTAAACAACTTTAAACTGTGGTGCATCTATAGCCTGATATACTTCTCAGCAATAAATGGAACAGACTATTGGATGCCACCACTTGGACTGTGATTTATGGGAATTATGGTGCATGAAAAAAGTCAATCTCCAAGGGTCACACATTGCACGGTAACATTTAAGTAACCTTCTTGACATAACAAATTTACAGAGGAGGAGGAAAACTGAGTTGTTGCCAGGGGCTAGAGAAGGGGGAGAGAGGGAGGTGGCCATGGACGTGGAAGGCGTCCTTGTGAAGGAGCTGGTCTGTATCTTCACTGCGGTGCTGGCTAAAAGGATCTGCAAGTGTGATGAGATTGCACAGAACTGAACACACGCACACACATGAACCCACGTGTGAACACACACCAGTGTACATAAAACCGATAAAATCTGAATAAGGTCAATGAATTGTATGAAGGTCAACTTCTTGGTTGTGATACTGTGCTACCGTTATGCAAAATGTTGTCATGGATGGAAACTAGGTAAAGGGCATTTGGGGTCTCACTGTGTTACTTCTTACAACTACATGTGAATCTATAATGATCTCAAAGTAAAAAGTTAGAAAGTGTGAATGAGTTGAAAGAGATATGAAAACTGGTACACAATGTCCATAGCATAATTGCCCACAACGGGAAAGAATGCAAATATCTGTTAATGGGTGAACGGGTAAGCCAAGTGGGGTCCTTTGTGCAGTGGAATGCTAACGACTCCTTAATAAAAAGTGACAAACTGATGATAACACAGCAGCTTGAGTGGCTGTCAAAGACACGCTGAGTGCGAGAAGCCAGACACAAGAGGACGTGGAATATGGGCCCATTTACACGAAGCTCTGCAGGAGACGAATCTAATTTCGTTGAGGTAAGAAGTTGTCTGGAGCTGAGGGTGGGGGCTGACTAAGAAGGGGCACAAGGGGTCCTTTTGGGGTGATGGAAATGTTCTCTGCCCGCATTGAGGTGGTGGCTACATGCATTTGTTGAAACTCATCAAAATATGTACTTGACATACCTAGGTGTACACATTCATCAGAAATCATTATCCCTTCATCTGTCGATGGATATTTAGGTGGCTTCCATGTCCTGGCTATTGTAAATAGAGCTGCTATGAACATTGGGCTGCATGTGTCTTTTCGGATTATAGTTTTCTCCAGATATATGCCCAGGAGTGGGATTGATGGATCATACGGTAACTCTATTTTCAGGTTCTTAAGGAACCTCCATACTGTTCTCCACAGTGGGCACCAATTAGCATTCCCACCAACAGTGCAGGAGGGTTCCCTTTTCTCCACAGCCTCTCCAGCATTCACCTATAAAGTAAAAGAATGGAAAAATAGTATATATATATGTATGTATAACTGAATCACTATGCTGTACACCTGAAACTAACATGACATTGTAAATCAACTAAACTTCAAAAAAAAAAACAAAAACATAGTCACAGAACTTCAGTTATTGTTCCCCTTTCATGTAAAATATATACTTGGAAATGAGGATGTTCTTCTATTTCTGGGTAACTTCACTAGACATGTTTCTCTCACACTATCTAATTACATGTAAATAGAAAGAAAAAAAACATCGAAATATCCATTTGAAATGAGTGCATTTGGGTGTAAGTTATATCTGATTGAAAAGGATGGGCTTCCCTAAATCTGAGCGGGAGGTTTCTAGCTCAGCGGCAGAGCTGGTTACAAACGTCAGTTTTAGAGCATATAGTTTCCCATGTTCCAACTGACAGCTGGATGAGATTTCTCTCTTAAAATATTTCTCTGCATTCTGTAGATAATTTAACTCATTCCAGCTGGGCCCTAACCCTCCCATTCCCTGTGGCTCGTGTGATGAATCGTCTGTTTAAAAGTATCTGTGTAGAGAGTTTTGGCTCTGGGGCTACACATCAGTTTCTTGGGGTGGGCCCCCTATTCTTTCTCATATGGGGTTCCCTCGGGGTGAAATCAAGATGTAAGCGAGACAAGTTTTCACAAAAGAGTAGCTTGCTGTTGCCAATATGGAGGTGAACCACTAAGATTTCCCTTTAAGGAAGAACTCCCTGGAAAGCTGGAGAGAGTTTGCTGGCAGCCTGGGTTTTCAGCACCCTTAGGATCCATTCTGGTTCGTGAGCCGAGGCTGCTCCTGTGGGCAGCTCTGGACAAGCTCCGGGCACAGTGAGGGGTCAGAGCCTGGCCATTTCTACCCAGCGCAGGACGATCGCAGGGCTGGCTGGTGCGTCCCAGCAGAGCACTGCCGTCCAAGCACTCCCAGCACTGGCCCCCTTCTCTCTCCCTGCTGGTGTCCCAGGACCACCTGCATCACCTTCTCCCTCGCCTCTTCCTTTCCCAGGCATCGTCCACCACAGGTGTCTTGCACTCTACCTCTGCCACGGCCAGTGTCTCCCGAAGACTGGAAGTCACATACTTGCCAACCTCTTGCTTCAGCCAGAATCCAACCAAGACCACAGAATCCACGCCAGTTATTTCAGAGAGAGGACACAGTGCAGGGAAGTGTTTCCACAGGTGGCAGAAAGGGGTAAGGAGCAGAATACAGAATAATAAGACATTCAGGACATTAGCAAGAGGAGGAAGTCGCCCACCCCTCTAGGTCCAGAGGGATAATGGGAGGAGGTGTTGCTGGAGCCCAGGATCTGGGGCCACCCAGTGGACACTGGCTTCACTTCAGGCATGGCATGTAGGAGCTGGGATCCCAGAGGGATGAGCTGGAGGGCCCATTGTAGTCAGGCTGGCGGGCACCTAAAATGGAAAGGGGAAAGAGAAAGAGAGAGAGAGAGAGAGAGAGAAAGAGAGAGAGAGAGAGAGAGAGAGAGAGAGAGAGAGAAAGTAGAAACACCCTGACTCGTCCCCTACCTGTCCCCCCGCCGCCCCCGACCAGTGTCTGCCCTTGTCTAAACCCACCCACAAGCCAGAAGACAATGGGGAATATTGTCAGGATATGAATCTGAAAGAAAACAGGCAAATGACCGGGACATCTTGCAAAACCTCATCCATGCTAATTTGCTGGAAGCCGCATCATGAATTTACGTAGGTGGGTAGGTGGAGGGCTGTATGTATGGATTGCTATGTGATAAAGGAAATACCGTGATACTCTGGCAGCAGACTCTGAGTGGCGGAGATCTGGGTGTTCACTGTAAGGGGCTTTTCAACTTCGCTGTATGTTTGAATACTTTCGTTAATAACATATCATAGAAGAAATGCCCTCTCTAAGCGAAATTCCCACCTTTCAGTGGGGAGAGGCAGGTTCGTTTCTGGCATAGCCACGTCTCCCTGGAGCACAGTTACACAGCCCTTTCTTTCGCTTTGCTGAGAAAACAGTGAGGGACAGTGTAACCCCCCCCCGCCCCGGTCGGCAGCATGTGGGTTTCTCTTCCATCTCGGTGGGGCTGAAAGTGCAGGCCTACGAGCACGCTTCAGTCTGTGACACATTCTGTGTGGCTCACCCGTTGTTTTACAACTTTTGAGTTAGCTACTCACATTGAAAAATCTGAAAAATTATCATAAAAATCTAGAAGGTCCAACTTTTCTTTGCAAACAGAAGATCTGACCACACTGGGCCTGCGTTTCTCCATAGCAACCGTTGAATGGAGTCGAGCCAATTGGATGGTGCCCGCTCTGGTTTGCCCCTGTCTCCACCGCTCCCTGTTGTCTGGCACCTGGCCCACTTTACTCACTTGGATTTCCTGTCTGGTCCCCGAAAACAGTTGCATTTAGGACCCTGGGTTCATTAAGACATGGCTGTTTATAATGTGCATATGCTACGACCATCCCTCTAAGGCCACATTCCTCCTTCGGCTGCGTGAATCCACGAAGCCCCTTTGTGACTTGCCATATCCACGTGCCACCTGTTTGCTCACGACTTTGAAACAGATTCTTTTAAAGTCAAGTCCTAGTTTTCACATTCGCTAAGTGGTAATGCTGTAAAACCAAGAGTTTGGTGTACTCTGCAGTTTTATTTCTAACACAAGATAAAGCATGCTTGTGCCTGAAACATTGGAGGTCGTCTCTCGCGCTCCAATGGCACACACTCCTCACTCCAAGAGCACACATTTGTTGATGCTAAGGCAGATTGCCCGAAAGACCCACCCCACCCCATCAACTTGGTCGCCCCTCTCCCCAGCAGCGCCTTTCACGCTGGGTTACACGTTAACCATCCTAGGCCGTCCTGCGAGCCCGGGCCGCCTTTCACGTGCATCTGAAACTCAAAGTACATAGAACGGTCTCTCAAGTCCTCCTCTCTCCGAGAGCCGCCTGGTCCTTGCCCTTCCTGAGTCCTGCTTCTTTGGTGCGTCTTGGGATTTCAGGACATTCCCCGTTTGCTTAAGTTCACTCAAGTTCATCCAGAAGATCCATAACCAGTTCAAACTGTAAGTTCTTCATCAGGGATGGGGTGTGGTGAGAGATGGGATCACGCTGGAGAGAGAGACGGGTTTGCAATGCCACACTGACGCTCTGTCCTGTCCTGTGACTATGAATAATTTCCCCTCTCCATTAACCCAATAGCTTGCAGAAATTGTTCTGTTATCCCAACATAGTCGGAAATAGGCATAACGACATTGTTGACTGAAAAAAATGCGCAACCTAAAAAAGTTTAGAATTATGTTCTATTCGGCAGACTTGCTGAACTTCGGCCCAGGAGGCAGCCTCTCCAATGTTCTGAGGGATGGCTCTGAAGAGGCAAGGGAGGAACCAGGATACATAGGAGTTTCTGCAACTAAGACCAGGTAGTCGGAACATCAGAAGATTACCGTTAAAGAAAAACCAAGCATCTCAAGTTAATGGATTTAGCGCTTTTCTAGATATGGGAAGATGCAGGAGTCTGGGCTCATGGAAATCATTCCTTTGATTTGCACCTCAACTATCTAGGGCCAGTATCCTGCTTTTTCCATCCTGAATCCACTCAGGGTGCACAGTTGGGGACGGCTGCAGTGGCCACTGGCTTCATGGCCGCAGCATCCTTTGTTTACTGATGTGGCAGTTGGCATTTTTCGTCCCCAGCATGCACAGCGGGAACACCGCCCACATTTACTGAGTGCTGACCACGAGCCGGCACACGCACCGTCTAATTCACCGGTTACACGAGCGCTGCAAGGGAGCTACCATGACTTTGGCCACTTTATAGGTGAGGAAAGTGACATTCAGAGAGGTTAAGTGTGTGACTAAGGCCCCACAGCTGATAAGCGATGGAGTCAGCCCTCGAACCCAGGTTCGTTCAACACCAGGTCCACGCTCTGGACGACTTGCTGTTCGTGGGCACTTGAGGCTGATTCATTTCCTGTTCGTCTGGTGAGTTAACCCTAGTCCCTCACCCCTTCACTTTATAGGTCAAGTGGATTTGTTGCTGCTGGATTTCTCTCTGGTTTCCCCACCTTTGCCTTCACACGGTGCCCTGAATTGGGTGCAGTGTTGTGAAAAGGCCACACAAATCAACTCGCCCCATGAGGCCAATTTTCCTCCCACAAGGATGCTGTGTGTTCTCCCCCTGAGCTGGGTGGGAATCAACGGCATCATCCAGGCAGCTTCCACCCTTGAGAGGAATGAATTCCTCTCTATCCCAGCCAGCACCACAGAATGCTCTGCAAAGAAGACCAGAGGTTGGTGTCCTAATATTACTCAGCCCTTGTTGTCTGTGGCTGAGTAATGCCCACCCAGTCTTAGAGCCAGTGGCAGGGGTGGTTGGTGCATGGCGTGGTCTCCACACCCAGCCAGGAGCAAGCAGGAGGCTGGGGGTGAGGAGGGACCCCCCGCTATCCTCCAGCAGAGGCCGTCCCTGTGCTAAGGAGGGGGGGGTCTCGGCATAGGCCCACCAACGCGGGGTACCATCCTTTAAAGGAGATGGATGATGGGGCAGAGGTGGAATAGTCATCCGCTCCTGCACGTTTCTACACCTCCCCTGTGGTCAAGTTGGGAGTCACAGGATTAGCTCTGGCCAATGGAAAGTGCCGTGTCACTTCTGAGCAGAGGCATTTAAAAGTCGCTGTGCTTCCTTCAGGTCTCTCTCTTTTCTGCTGCCATGATGCCTTTGGAGACCACACGTTGCAAATGATGTTAGTGACAAGATCGGGATGAGCCACCCACCTGCTGAGGGATGTGGCTTGAGTGAGTGTGGCACTCAGTCTTAAAAGATGGCCCCCAGGGCTTTCCTGGTGGTGCAGTGGTTGAGAGTCCGCCGAGGCAGGGGACGCGGGATCATGCCCCGGTCCGGGAGGACCCCACGTGCCGCGGAGCGGCTGGGCCCGTGAGCCATGGCCGCTGAGCCTGCGCGTCCGGAGCCTGTGCTCCGCAACGGGAGAGGCCACAGCAGTGAGAGGCCCGCCTACCGCAAAAAACAAAACAAAACAAAACAAAAGACGGCCCCGATGAACCACACTTCCTAGTCTTCACACCTGTTTTAGTCTTTTCAAGCTGCTATAATAAAATACCATAGGGCTTCCCTGGTGGCGCAGTGGTTGAGAATCTGCCTGCCAGTGCAGGGGACACAGGTTCGAGCCCTGGTCTGGGAGGATCCCACATCCCGCGGAGCAACTAGCCCCGTGAGCCACAATTACTGAGCCTGCGCGTCTGGAGCCTGTGCTCTGCAACGAGAGGCCGCGATAGTGAGAGGTTGGCGCACCGCGATGAAGAATGGCCCTCCGCTTGCCTCAACTAGAGAAAGCCCTCGCACAGAAATGAAGCCATAAATAAATAAATAAATAAAATTAAAAAAAAAAAAAACCATAGTGGTCTGTGGCTGATAAACCACAGACATTTATTTCTTACAGTTCTGGAGGCTGGGAAATCCAAGATCAAGGTGCTGACAGATTTGGTATCTGGTATTCCTGGTTCATAGATGACTGTCTTTTTACTGTGTCCTCACATGTGGAGGGGGCAAGGGAGCTCTCTGGGTCTCTTTTATAAGGGCACTAATCCCATTCTTGAGGGCTCTGCCCTCATGACCCAATATCCTCTCAAATATCAAATCTCACATCTTCTAATATCATCACCTTGGGGATTTTCAGTGCACAGCACATCCTTGTGTAAAGCTCTCCCATGCTGAATCTGGGCTGGCCCTCTGACTCTCTTGAGCCAATGGAATGTTCCAGAAGTGGTACTGGGTCAGTTGTGGATCCAAGTTCTAGGAAGGCCTGGCAGTGGATGCTTTCCCACTTGGGGAGCCCTAAGATGTCACATAAGAAGTCCAGGTACCCTTACCAAGTACAGAGGAAGTTGCCTTGGGGCTATTCAGAGGGAGATAGGTGCTCTGCTCTCTCAGTGTCTGAGCTGAGTCCGGTGTTCTGGCCATCCCTCCTAAGGGGCCAAACCTCTGAGTGAGCCATGCTGGACGTTCCTACCTGGTCAGGTACCCAAGACGACCGCATCCCCAGCCAGCATCAGGTGGAACAGGAGAACCCCCCAGCTGAACCTGTCCACCTACAGGATCATGAGTGAAAAGAGAGTGGTTGTTTTGAGCCACTGAATCTCGGCATGGTTTGCACACAGCAATAGATACCTAACGAGGTGAGAGAGGAGACGCAATGGCGCTGTGACTTGGGGGTTTGTCTGTTGCAGCAGCTGGTGTTTATTTCCCTGATGTAACAGATGATAGCCCAATAGACCAGCCAGGAGATAGCAGGGCCTACACGCTGGCAAAGGTGCCAAGACTGGGAGGCTATGCAGAAACAGTCCTCATGACCCGATTGACTAGATGAGGAGAATAAGGGAAGTGCAGAGGCTCTGAGAGTCCAAGCCTGTGACTGCACGGGTGGGAAGATCCTCAGAGGGGGCTGGAGACCCGGCAGGAGGAGAGACCTGCTCGGGGAAGGAAGCAAGAAAAAGAAGGCATTGTGGTTTTGGATTTAAGGTGCTGCTGGGATCTCAGTAGGAAAATAACCACCAGGCACAGTGAACTTGATTTGCTGCTCAGGTAAGACATTAAGCCTGGAAATGAGTGGGGGAAAGAGAGCTGACTCCATGGGAGAATGATGCCCATGGAGAGGGGAGAGAGAAAGGGAGGATGGGGCTGAGGGAGAGCCATGGAAAATACCTCCATGAACATGGCATCCGAGGGACCAGCAGTCAGGGAAAAAGGCTAAGGAAGAGCTGGTGCAAAGAAGTGATTCCTCAGAGCCTGGCGTAGGAGAGTGTCAATGACTGGGTGGAGTCAATGGCATCAAAGCCTGTGGCAGTGCTAAGGGGCAGGGGGCCTTGAGAAGAGGGCCCTGGACTCAAGCCAGAGGCTTGAGTGGTGAATGAAAAGAAGGCAGAATATATTTGATCTTCATACATTTATTCATCCATCTGTTCATCCCTCTGTTTGTCCATATATTTATTTATCCACCCATCCATCTATCCATCCACACATCCATATATACATCCGTTTATCTATTCACCTACCTACCCATCCACCCACCCACCCATTCATCCACCTACTCATCCATCCACCCATCCATATTCATCCATCCATCCATTTGTTCATCTATCCAAACCTTGTTAGAGCTTACCATGGGCCATGCAGGGGAATTATATTAGAGTAAAACAGATGTGGTCCTGCCCTTTGTTGGGAACACTCAGTGAACCCCCTTAAACCCTGAGATGCTCAGATTTGACGATCAAGCTCTCTCCTGCACACAAAAGGTCACAGTAAAGATAACAGCCACCATTTGTCAAGCTCTTGTTTGGGGCCAAGCCCAGTAATTTGTGATTTATGTGCTTTCTGCCACTTAGTCCTCCCAACAATGACTACATAAAGTGAGAACTGTTCGGAGATGACCTGACCGAGGCTGAAAGGGGTTACAGATCTTGCCAAAGCTTGAAGGGGGTGCTGGGATTCAGGCACAAAGCTGATGGCCACCTACCAGGTCTCCCTGCCCCGACCCATGCCCTCCCCCCCTCTGACCCCGCCAGGAGAGAGGGCCTCCCTTGATCTGCTCTGGACATCAGGATTTATCTTCTCACAAAAGCAATGCCAGAGTTGATGCTGAGGGGAACCGGAAAAGTGAAAATGGTAACATACTTTCATACATCATTGGAGGAAGAGACAGCTATGGGTTAACTTGATGACCCATGAACACAATTTCTATGGGAAAATACATCTCAAGCTCCAAAGGACTGACTTGGAAGCACAGCCCTGGAACTTACTCTGTGTATAAATCAGGGACTGTCTGTAACTATAATATTTGTTTAATTTGAATGTGGACCTGACTGGACTTTCTTTTTCTCACTCTGGTTCCTTCTCTGACTTTTTTCTTTTCCTTATGCTGTGCAAAGACCCTGGGCTTCCTGTTCAAGCTAACTGGCAGGAATCATACTGTCCCTTATGAGACAGAGCATGCATTTTTGTAAATACCCCTAGAGATTTATTTCATCGCTATGGAAAATGTAATTCTGTTTTCCTAGGTGACGGCTCTGTTTATGCAGGGACTCCGAGTGGGCTCAAGGCCTGGCCAGATGGTGCCGGATGTGCTCCGTGTAACGTGAGGAGCTGAGCCCTCAGGTACTCCCCGGGCCATGTGACTCTTGGCGAGAGCCGGGCCTAAGGTGGCTGTGCAGCTGTGTGATCTGCCCACGCCGGGCTGTCCATACAGGACACCCAGTTCTGCTCCTTGGACGCCTAAGGTGGTGTTGAGGCAGAGGAGGGCTTGCTGGAACTGCGATTTGGCCCTTCCAGCCAAGTGTGAGTCAGACCTATTTTTAGCACTGCCACTCACCCAGGTGGGCCGGGTTTGACGCTAGGGGCTTTCTGCGTTCGGCATCTCTATTTCCTTTGGTCCAACGGCTATAGATGATCTGGGGACTCGGCATTTTCCAGCTGATGCTTCTGCACACATGACTCTTAGCAAGGCTGGCGGTGGAGGGAAGGAACATTAGCCGTTGCAGGAGCTGGTGACATTATGACAGTGATGTTTGTTGAATGACTCTATGGGTTCTGCCAGCCCGTGGGCAGAAGCAGGCATGGCAGATGGTGAGGCACTTGCTGTATCCCCCACCTGTTCTACCAGTGCCAGACATGACTAGGTGATCAGGATGCTCTCTCTCCCCGTGCCTGGAGAAAGGGGGCTGTGATCAATTAACAATGGCTGCCGCTGGGGGTGTGGAAGTGTGGGGACCACGTCCAGCTCTGTACCTTCTGGGTTGGAGGGTATTTGTTTAAAGTTTAGCTACTGTATGGAATCACTTACATCTGCTCTATTGACGACAGTTTTTTTTAGTGTGTTCAGAGCACTTTAATTTGGGTTTCTGCAGAAGCAGACCCCCAGACCAGAGTTTGAGTGCAGGTCATTTATTTGGGAGGTAGCCAGGAGGAACAGGAGGCCAGGGGCCCAGTGAGGCCGCAGGTGTGGACGCACAGCTTCCCACTGTGGGCTACGGGGGCCTCTCGGAACTGTGTAGACCGTCTCCAGAGTCGTTCCCCTCAAGGGGCGAGCAGTGGAGTATTGATTCTGCATCCCCGGCCTGTCATTGGTGGAGGGCTGCTCATGGGTCCCTAGTGCCTCAGCACTTCCGTCCTGCCCTTGAGTGTGAGCCGTTCAGGTTCTTGTTTCCGCAGACACAGCCCTCAGGCCGAGAGCCTCCGGGTTGTGGTGGGAAGAAAGGGGTGGGGGTTGTGCCTGGGGGGGATGGGCGGGCACCGTGTCTGCCCCAGAAGAGCAGCTTTGACAGTGTCGTGACAGAGAGAGCACTGCTCTGGACCCGGATTGTGTGGGGTCAGGCCCCTGCCGCTCCACGTAGCACTGGGTAGCACCCACACTCTCTGGCAGGTATCATCCCTGCCCTGTGCCCCGCAAGGGTTTGCTATGGGGGTCAGATGAGGCAAAGCCTGTGAAAACGCTTTGTTAAAAGTCTGCATCAAGGTCATTTCCGGCTGCCTCCCTCCCCTGGGGCCGTCCGTCTCCTCCTGTCACTCTGGGGAATGGCTAATTATGATGCCCTCATCCCAGCCAGCCAAGCTGGGCCAGGGGAGGGTCCCCGTCTCTTGGCCACAGTGCACGACCCCAGAAGAGCCGATCTGAGCCCTCCTTGGGATTGAGATGCGGGGCCTGGGAGACAGGAGACCTCTGCTCCTTATTGCAGGGTGCTGTAGCCTGGGGGTGCTGACGGTCACTGTCCCAAGCAGAGCTGAATGGCAGAGTGAGAGAAAGGGACAGACAGACAGAGAGATGGGGAGAGATGCCTGATGACCTTGTCTGAGTCGGGATCCAGTTGTCACCAAAACTCATGCCTTTCTTGAAGCTTCCTGTTAGGTGAGTCTTTTTGTTCATTGGAACGGGGGCTTCTGTGATTGGCAGCGGGAACCCTTCTAACTCAGGATAGAGACACAGGTGCTGGGTTATGTTTGCTGCAACTGGAGGATATCAGAGCAGCCACTGCCGGACCCTCGTCAGGCGTCAGGATGGGGTGGGCCCCAGGCCAGGCGGATTCACATTCACCAGGTACAGTGGGGGAGCCTTTGCAGCTGTCTGCGGGTCCTCCCTTCCCACCCCAGTGCCCCTCGAAGCCAGTGTCTGCGAGCCCCGCCCTCGGGCTCCCCCTCCCCGCCCCCCTCCCCCAGGGCTCCTGCCCCACAGTCTCAGGGCTGCTGGGCTCTGTGATTCATGCTCTGCCCTTGAGGAATGAGGAATGAATT
>NW_006779703.1:1001501-1013832 GCF_000442215.2 Lipotes vexillifer
TGCTGGTGACCTCACAGGCAGCCTCACCCAGGGGGCACGTTCACAGCTTCTTGGTGAAGTCTGGAATTCTCACACTTTCTCCCAACTAGGCCGTTGGGAGGACAGGGAAAAGCAGCCCAGACGTCAGGGGTCTGGGCTGGGCGGGCTGGGTGAGACCTCTCTGATGCCTGGTCGTCACTCACCCTTAAAGCGCACGTAAAATTTGCTATCACACAATCCATCGCCATAAAATAACGCTTTTTGCAGTGACTTTAGTCTGCACTCCCTATACCCTCATCTTTGAGTTCAGTGACCCTCCAGGGCAACGGTGGAGGGTTAGCCCGTGACGCTTCACCTTACCTTGTCCCCCTGGGGGACGAGGACCCTAGTGCCACAAGCAGGGCCCGTGTTAAAGGGGGAAGTTGGGGTGGAGGCTGGACTCTCAAACCCCACAGATGAGGCTGCCTGCCCCACTCCCGGGCCTTGTACTTCACCTGCCTCCTCCCAAAGTCTGACGGCCCTCCTCCCTTCTCTCAGAGACCCTCCCCCCTCCCCCGGGGCAGCTGCAGGCCCAGCCCCTCCCCAGGGCCTCCTAGTCTTCCAGAAACACAACTGTCCTCTTTCCCCAGGTCCCCGCAGCCCTGGGGTTCTGGCCGCTCCAGACTCTTACCCAGTCCCCCCACCCCTGGCACGCTGTGAGAGGCCTGGCCACCTTTGGGGAGGGAGGGTGCACGATGTTGCCTCATCTCTGTTCCTGCAGCACAGGGCAGCCTGCCTGGCACATAAGCAGGGCTGAGCCGAGTTCCCGCAGGGCTGCCTCCCTATATCTCATGTGGGGCTGATAATGTCCTTTCTAACCATAAGATGAGGCGGTTCGAAAAGGCTCAGCAGTGCCGCAAGGGGCCAGAGGGGAGTGGATCTGCCTGGGTGACACCAGTGGGACCCCGGGGCTGCTCAGGGGAAGATGGAAGCTGCCCGCCAGCTGATAAACGGGGAGGGGTTGGGGGTGGCGCAGAGATGCTTCCCAGCGTTGTTCATTTGCCAGAAGGGACGGGGAGGAAATGGGCTCAGCCGCGGTGGCGGGGGGCCCGTGTTAACAGGGTGGGAGAGGCTGCCGCTTCAGGGCCAGATGCTGGGAGGGGCTCTTTGGAGACATAATGGTGTGGGGTCCAGAGGGGAGCTCAGGAAGGAGCCCCCTGGCTGGTTGACCTTGGACATCACAGCGGGGAGCTCACTGCTGATCCCCCAGTACGTGGATGTCAAGGATGCTCCCTCTCCCTCCCCACACGCCTCTGCCATCAGACTAGCAGTGGGTCCTGCGTGGTGAAGGGATGACGACGCCAGGGCACGCTTGTCTGGGCAGAGTTTTGGCCGAGCCCCCCTGGGGTTATCAAGGGGTTGTGTGCGTCCCTACAGTGGCTACAGGGCTGGACAGCGGGAGAAGACATGGCTTTCAGGCTAAGGGCTACCCTGGGCCTACAGGGACCTGGCCTTTCCCGTCCAATCACACTGACCAGGGTGCGCACATCCCACTGGCCAGCACGGAGCTGAGCTTCCACGTTACACATTTAATACTTTGAGCAGCTCCGTGAGCTAATTACAAACATGAACACAAATACACCAGCTGATTTTTGACAAAGGTGCAAAGGTAATTTAGCAGGGGAAGGACTCTCCAACAGGTGGCCTGGAGCAGCTGGATATCATAGACAGAAAATGAACCTGGACCCATCCTCATACCTTCTACAAAATTCAGCTCAAAGGGGGTTACGATCTGAAATGTAAAACATGAAACCACGACACTCTTAGAAAAACCAGAGGAGGAAATCTTGGGGACCTCGGTCCAGGCGACAAGTTGTTAGATTTGGCATTAGGAAGTATGATCCATAAGAAAAAAATTGATAAATTGGACCTCATCAAAATTAAAAACTTCTGCTCTGTGCACGACCCTGGTAAGATGAAAAGACAAGTTATAGAGAGGGAGAAAACATATGCAGAGGTCTGACCTGACAAAGGACTAGTGTTAGGACACAGGAAGAACTCTCAATGGAGAACATCAGCTGAGGGAAGACCCCGGGGACGGGTCTCCTGGGCCCTGCTCTGTCCAGTAGAACTTTCTTTTGTCCAGTATGGGAGCCACGGCCACATGGGCCTCCCTGCCCACTGGGATGGGTCTGAGGATGGACACCTGGCCCAGGGTCTTGGCTTGAGACTGGACCCAGCCACCAGCGCTCGCCGGCCACGTCCAGTGGCCCTCAAACTGATCTGAGAGAGGTGCTCTGTCCCACTTCCCAATGACGCTAGGACAGTGAGAGCTGGACCCTGGGGGACCCTGGCTGCGGCGGGGGCAGCAGGTTCAGGAGGGAGCCTGAGCCTGGCTCTCGGGGAGGGATGGGGGCTCCGCCTCCCCGCTGCAGGGCAGCCACGTGAGCGTGAGGGGGCAGAGGCTGCCCGGCCGGTGGTGTCCTGCTCCTCTGGCTGGCCCTGCTGCCACCGTTACTGTGCAGTTGGGGCGGACAAAGGCCTGGCTTGGGAAAGGGGGGGCGCTGATGGGCGTCGGGGAGGCTCCTAGCCCCCCTTCGCTGCAGCTCACCCCTCTCTGACGTCGGCCTCATCACGCCCCCTCAGAGGTGAGGTACAGGGCTTGCTGGCCAGTCAGCCCCTGGCTGTCCTGATGCCGGACCCTGCACCTCCTTGGGCCTGTTCTGTGGTCACGCTTATGCTTTTCCCAACACTGCGAGGCCAGCTTTAAGGAATGTTTTTAGCAGAAAAGTATCGTCTATTCACGTGGCATGAAAATGGCCTGAGTTTGTTTCACCCTGGGATTTAAAAAGTTACGACTTTATGGTACCCTGGAGCCCAGGACTCAGATGGCCAACGTCCCTCCTGGTGGGCCTGGTCTGGGAAGGTCCTGCCCCCTGACTCTGGCCTGGCCTTCCCCACCAGGCAGCCAGCGTGACCCCCCCCAGAGCGGAGTTGGACCTCATGTCTTCTCTGCCGGGGGTCTTGAGGCCCCTCCCCTCACTCAGAGCCACGGCTGGGCCTCCGCGCGCCTCTGGGGCTGCGTTCCTTCATGCCCCCACCTTCCGGAACTTTCCACGTCATTACTCAGCCAGGCCCCAGACCCCTCACGGGCTTCACGTCAGTTGGGCTCCCCCCTGGATGGAGCCTGCATGAGGGCTGGGGTCCGGGCCTGTCCCCGTCCCCCAGGGCGTTACAGAGCCGCACCTGACACGGGGAAGGTCCTTGATATGGGGACACGTGTGTGAGGAACAGATGGTCAAACCGAGGGCTGAGCACGTGACACCACATGCCACGTTTGTCACAAGGAGAGTCAACTTGATGGCATCAGAAGAGGCGGGTGGGTGTGCCCCGGGTGGGAGCTCGGAGGACTGTCTGGTGCGTTAACAAGTGATTTTCCAGGCTGGCCGTGTGTGTTTCGTGTCATTTATGGAGGAAGCAACAGCGGCCAGGGAACTGATGGAAGTTCAGCCTCACCAGTGAACTGGAAGCCACGGCGCTGCGCCTCCTTCTGAGCCAACTTCCATGACCACGAGCATCCCCAGCCGAGTCCCTGCGGGGCGTTTCAGCGCGGCCGGGGCCAAACAGGAAACACTTGGGTTTCCTGAAAAAGCTTTTTAAAACTTTGACAAAAGTGCTAATCTGGAGGATCTTGATGTGGATGTTGGGAAACTGGGGTGAGATGTCGAGGATTCCATGGGGGCCGCCAGCACACGTGGTGTTTCTCCAGGATCACGTATGTCACGTATGACATGTTCCTTAGCTGAGATCTAAGGCAGAGGGGTGGGGGGCAAGGGAGGGAGGGGTGTGGGGAGAGGAGGAGAGACAGAGGCTTCCAGAGCCTCTGCTGAGAATGTTGCCTAGAGCCTGAAATATACAGGATAGCAGGTTCTCAAGGCTCTGACCTTTAAGGATGTAACACTTTTCCATTCATATAAAAATTAAAAGTTGGGGATCGGAGAATAACACGTGTCTTGTGTCTTGTTGGAGGTTTACAGAGACATCGTGACCTAGCCTACCACGCCCCTCCCTCACGTTACCTTTAAAAATGCTTTGTTGAAACCTTCGGGGAGTTGGGGGTTTTTTTGGGCATGAGCCACCTGTCTCCTTGCATCGCCCTGCAGAAACCCTTTCTCTGCTTCAGACTCCAGCATTTCAGTGCTGTTTGGCTTCGCTGTGCATCGGGCACATGAACTGCCGTTTGGTGACACACATAAAATCATTTACTTCCAAAGCATAATCTTCCCTCGGCTCAGTAATCTGGATTTTCCCATGTCGTTTGCATTTCGAGGACTCTATGTCACCTCAGGAATAATCAATATACTAAGTGTCATTAAAGTCTGTGAACTTTGATAGAATTAGTAACACACACATTCGCATTTTTTTTTTTTCCTTATTTGAAAAAATAAAGCCTCTTGGCAAAACCCATAATACAGGGACTTCCCTGGTGGTCCAGTTGTTAAGACTCGGTGTTCCCAATGCTGGGGGAGCACAGGTTCGATCCCTGGTCGGGGAACTAAGGTCCCGAATGCTGCACGGCACAGCCAAAAAAAATTAAAAAGAAAGAAAAAACCCCACCAAAACCATAACGTAACACTGTCGGGAAACGAAGCACTTTCAGAGGCTGTTTCTGATTATAATGATTTCAGGTTTTTTTAGTTATTCTGCTCCAAACGTTTATCTTTATACTTTGCTCTGGTGTGAAGAGGCTCTATTTATAAAACAATATAAGATAAAACGGTTTTATGTGGAGACTAAACTCTTTCATACCTGAGGCAATTAATATGCAATGATATTAAGCTTTCATCTATATGAATTCTACATCATTAGCTAGAAATTAGCCTGCATGGCTTGCCATAAAATTTCTTTTTCCTCCTCCCTGAGGAAGGAATGTTTTTATTTGGAAAGCCTAACAGAGGGATGAAAACAAAACCACATGTAGTTTTGCGTATCACAAACGCTCTGCTGAAAGGAATAAAGTTGAGAGAGTCCCCAGCACCATGGGTTACAAAGGCTACAAGCATCACGAGTGCAGAGAGGATTTTATTTTTTGAACAAACACATGATTTTTTGTGATATCAACCAAGAAAAGAAATCTGAATATTTATTATTTTAATTTGATGAGTTAATCTGCCACAGTTTCAAAATCCCAGTTTCAATACAATAACTTGTCAAGCCCAGGTCTCCGTCCATGCATTTTTTCCTTCCACAGGTATGTGAATGCCTACTGAGTGTCTAGCCACCTGTTAGAGGCCAGAGGCTGATACAACAGATGAAGTCCCTGCCCTGGGTCGGGCAGGGGGCTGATAGTCTGGTGGAGGAGAGAGAAAAACAAAGAAACAAATGCATTGCCACTGAGTCCAAGCTGTTTTGCTCACCAAAGGACAGGCCAGTAATTTGGGAGACCAGTTGCTGGGGCAAGGAGTAGTGACTTTATCGGGAAAGCCAGCAGACCGAGGAGACAGCACACTCGTCTCAAGGAACCATCTTATCCCAGTCAGAATTCAGGCTTCTTTTATACTGAAAAGGGAAGGGGCGTGGTTGGTCCTGGCAAACTTTTGGTGCTGGAATCCTTTGTTCTTGCGGCTGCTCCCCTAGGTCAGGTCACGGTGCTCCGGTAAACCTCCAACAAAACCAATGTTATATTCTGTTCTGCACCTTTTTATCTCCATAGGAGTGGAAAAGTGTTATACTCTTAAAGATCAGAGCCTTGAGATGGGCTCTCCTGCATATTTCAGGCTCTAGGCAACATACTTTTACAAAAGGTGCAGAGCCAGCCTGACTCAGCACAGGCAACAGAGCACAAAGGTTAAAGTCAAAGAAAGAGATCCAACATGGAGTCAGATTTGTTGTTGCCTCTTACAACAAGAGGATACCTTCTGATAGTGATAAGTGCTCTGAGGTGAGAAGGTGATGTGCTGGCAATTGGGATGGGAGGGCGGGTCCCTCCTACAGGGCAGGGGGGTCTCACTCACCAAGGTCACACCAGGTGCTGTTTGCAGGCAGTGGCTGAGCACGTGGGGTCCTGTCCAATGAAGACTTTGGTTCTCAGACTTCCTGGCGGTCTGGTTGAAACTTTCTTGGAACTGAGCTGGAGCTGGGGGCTCCTCCATCCTCTTCTTTCACGGGTGTCACACCAGCGTCCCAGCCTGCAGGGCCCCACCTCCCACTGCCCCCTCCCCTTGCCCTCATCCACAGTGCCCCCTACACATTTAATCTCTTCTCGGCCTCAGCTTCTTGAAAGGACTGGACCAACAGAGCCTGTTAGGAAAAAATATGAATATTTAAAAAGTGTGTCATGGCAGGAACATAAAAACGACCACCTGACCCTATTGATTTCCAAGTTTGCTCAAGGCTGCTTTGCCTGTTTCATCTTATTGTCAAGCTGACACCCTGCAGAGTGCTTTCCCTCCCTCCTTCTCTCCCCCAGCAGGAAACAGGGTCCTGGCCAAGGTTTTGCCTCCCTGTGATTTGTATTTTGCTTTCTTGGTAGCGTCACCAGCCTCTACCCATCCCCTGAATACCTTTGCTCCATTTCAGCTGCCTTTGCAACATTGTAACAACCCAGCCCAAATGAACTGGGTGTGGAAATCTTAGCTGGAGAATCCGAACTGGGTGTTGCTCCATGCCTGGAAAAAATGCAGTGTTTTCTCTCCGAGGAATTCAATCCACACGGCCCTCCGTCCATCAGCTGCGCTGAGGCCTGGGCAAGGGCAGGTGCTGGAGGCCCCGGCCAGGATCTGCCCACCCTGCCCCCTGACCTTTTTGCAGCTGGGGGTCACCCCACACAGACATCACGCTCCCCAGGCGATGACACCAAAACCCCAAATGGAAGGGCCCCGTCCTGGGTGGCTACTGTGTCCAATGCTGGGCACTCTGTCCCCTGGGGCTGAGAAGTCCTCTCCCCCGAGGGGGCCTCAGCCACTCCCATGCAACAACACAGACTTCTCTGAGAAGAAAGGGAAGCCCCGGCAGCAGGTGCTGGGATGTGAAATGTAGGGGCAGTGGGGAGGGTGAAGAAACCGATGGTCCAGAACCAAGCCAGCAGTGGCTTTATGAACCCCTTTCCTCTCGAATGCATGCATTATGGATCTGATGGGGCTGCTCAAATGTTCACTGAAGTCTCATTTCCTGTGATGGAATGAATTGTATGCTGTATAATTAGGCATATAATTAAATGCAAATTTTGGAGCTTAGGAAAGTATTGGGATGAAACCCCCTTCAGTGCTGGCATGAAAAAGTCTAATGCGTTGAACTTTTAATGTGTGTGAATCTTATCTCTGCCTGGACTGACAGTGGGGGAGGGACGTGTAGGATGGGGACAGTGCCAAGTATGGGTGTCCCTGGCCCCTTTGGTCTGTCCTCCCAGGCTCGGTCTCCAAGTGTGTATTGAGGCTTCTCCTGGACACTGTCCCCTCCACCACTGGCACAGCCCTTTCCTCTGGACACTGGTCACTTTTCTCCTCACTGGATGTTCCTCCTGTGGCTGGAGAGCTGTAGGGGTCAGAATGGTTCTGCCATGTCTGGTGTCCCTGAGGTTGCCTTTCGGCGATAAGCGGGATGATGCTGGCTTCGGTGTCTACACTTGGTCAGTGGATGGCCAGCTGCTGAGCTGTGAGGGGTGATGACCCAGCCGGAGGCAAGCCCCGAGGTGGTGGTGGTGCAGAGGGAGCCTGCTGGAGAGACTGTGTCCAGGAGACCCTAGGGTGGCCAGGGTCTGTCCTAGGCCAGCCTGAGCCACTGTTGCAGGGAGTTTTGTGGGAGCTCTGACTGTTCTCCGCTGAGCGGTTTGGAGAGACACAGAGGTGACCGTCACTGCTGCTTCCAGGAACGTCTTGGCAGCTGGGGCCTTTCTTTGGATGAGACTGTGCATGGAATTGTGTGCATGAGGCTCCCAATCCCGCTTTAGAATCAGAAGGAAGACGGCTGATTGTGAGGATGGGAGCTCAGGGTCAAGAGGAAAGAGGTAGGAAGCAGTGAGAAGAGAGAAAGGTTTGAAAGCTTCACCATCACAGGCGTAGGAATAGAAATAGTATGACTTATCTATTTCCAGAACAAGGTCTGTGATGACCTATGATAACCATGCTAGTTCAAGGCTTCCAGGTCTAGATGATGGAGGACCACACTCCTTTGTCTGGTCTCCAGCCTACAGCTCCACTAAATGATAGTAAAGGGATGGTTAAAAGTTATAAACTCACAAAGAGAAAGAGAACGGGAGGGGAGCCTTTGGAGGACAAGAGATTTCAACACACTCGGGGAAGGTGGAGAGGAGGGAGGTGTCTGGTGCAGGGGGCAGAGCCAAGGAGGGGGTGTCAGCCCCATGGAGCCTGGAAACGCCCGGGACTCAGGGTGCCCATATGGAGAAGACCACGGCCCTGAAACCGGGGGTTAAATGGAAGTGCACCCCTAATCCCCCCTCCTTGGAATACCTGGCATTTAACCCTGCTCCCCTCCAAGACCAGCCCACCTCCCCCTGCAAATTCAACCAACCAACCAACCAACCAACCAATCTATCGACCATGGGTTCTGCTCTAAGGAAATTTAATGAGTAGTTTTGGGAGAACTGAAGTTGGCATGGCCTCTGCTGGGTAACCCAGATCCCTCCTCCGGACCCTGTTCCCGAGGTCCTGAGGGAGCGATTGCCCCAAATTGATCACCCATTGTGAGGTCTGCCAGCTGCCAGCCCCTTTCCCAAACAGCGACTATCGCCCTGTTCCAATAAATGAACACACAAGCCAGTCATTTAAGGAAAGCTGGCGACGTGAAGAAGAGAAACAAAGAAAAACACATAAAAAAGTGCAGAAGCAAAGAGCGTTCAGAGATGGACGTGGCAGCCATAGAGCAGTGCCACTCTGATCCCCCTCCTGGCAAGATGGCAGCTCGCCGACAGCTCTGGCTGGGAGTCTTCAGGCCCTGTGCCACCTTCAAGCTGATGCTCTGTGCTTCACTGGCACCTGCAGCTGGTGGTGAACAGCGGTGGTACGAAGCTCACCGTTTCTGGCCAGTGTGGGATACCAGATGAAGTCTGCCCCCGAGCTCCCTGATGGGCTGGATGAGACGTCCTCAGAGCTGCGTGGAGGTCTTGGGCTTCTCCTACCCTGTCTTCCTCCCTTCCCCTTTTCCTTTCACAAGAGCCAGACGTGCATCATCATCTGAAGGCACTCCTGCTTCCTCCTGTCCCCTCTCCCTCTTGTTTTGCACAGGTGTGATGCCCAATAAATCTCTTGTCTGCCTTTGCTTCTGGTTTGCAGAGGGTCCAAGAATTGGGACTAGATCCCTCACAACCTGGCCGGCAAGGGAGACCCCATCCCAAGTTGTATGTGGGCTGTGGGTAGTCCCTGGCACAGGTGGTGGCCCAGATGCCAACGATTTTAGTGGTGGTGACTTTGGAGAATGTTTCAGTGAGCGGATACTCTGACTAGTGTGATGATCCAGTCTGTTGAAAATAGGGAGGCAACGGTGCACGTGAAGACAAAGGAAATGGCTGGTTATGACTGCCTCGCATTCAACACTACATTCATCCCCCAACATGTCGTTGAGACCCATCTATTTGGTGGTGGTATAAGCAATGTGCTGGGTCCTCGGAGTGTAGAGAAAAGAGAAGACCAAGTAGAAACCTCAGCAGCTACCCCTTCCTCCACTTCAGCCAAGAGTGTGAAGCAAAAACAGTGTCGCATTCATGTGAGACCAGCAGAAGAATTGCCCATCTGAGTCCAGCCTAAATTCCTGACCACAGAATTATGAGTAGATAAAATGGTTGTTTTATTATTTTTTAAAAAAAAAAGACAAAACAAAAGAAGAAAAATTAGTATCACATTGTGGACGGCATGTGGGTTGGCATGATCAGTGCTGCCCTTGAAGATTTTAAGAACACAGGGTCGGTGGTCCCACTCATATCTGTTTATGACCCACTGCGTCATGAAGCTGGGTGTATCAAGGGTGGTCCTTTTTAACGTGGAGATGGTACAGCTGGGATGGAGCCTGAGTGGGACCAGAGGGCATGAGTAAGTGGTGTGAGCAGGTGTCCAGAGCACCCACCACACAGACCAGTGCCTAGTCCAGTGGGCATCTCCGGCCATTTGACCTGCTGGAGGAGCAGGGAGAAGCCCCAGCTTCACAGATGGGTGGGCTTGGCATCTGGAGGCAAGATAGAAATGCTTCTGCATCCCTTGAGTTCGTCATCACAGGCTTTACTGCCAACGAGTCTCAGTACCTTCTAACTCCATCTTTGGCTGCTTTGCAGATGATCCAGTTGACACAAACAGAGAAAAAACACAAAACACAACAGTGAGAACAAAACAAGTAAAAAGAAATAAAACAAAAACTCAAACCCAAACTCAGATTCATTAATGTTTTCAATGAATTTTTTACAAAACAGATAATGCATCCATGAAACAGGAGCACAGGGCTATGAGAATAGAACAGTCACAGCAAGAGAGTGCTGCAAGATTAAAAATATAGGAAAACATTTCATTCAAGTGTTAGAATTAGAAGAAATGTCCTGGAAAATAGTGCAAAAGACAAGAAACAGAGATAAGATCCACAAAGGATCAATGTCGTAGCTCCGTCGCCTGACGGGCAGTTTCAGAGACCACTACGGGGGCAGCACCTTCTGCTCCGATGGACGGGCCACTGTGGCCTCCTGCTTCCCAGCGTCCTCCTCTCTTTGCTGTAGTGACTCTCCTGACCAGTAAATTTGCGGGGGTCACTGGGCTGGGCAGCCCATCTTCCTCCTTCTGGGAGGGAACTGCCTATAGGGTACCATTGTCTCTCTGTCTCATTTTAAAAAGTCTCATTTTAAGAATACATTGTTTCATCTTATTTCTCAGAGGTTTCAAATATGGTTTCTCTAAAGATTAGTTCTGCTCTCTTTATTGTTTCCTTTTTTTCTACATTTGTTGATTTTCCTTGGTCTTTGACTTTCATGCAGGCACATGTTTAAATTTGGGGCCTAGGGATGCTGGTGGAAGGTCCCTGTGTATGGGTGACCTGGAGGTCAGCAGTGTGTTGGTTAGAGACCAGCCCCCCCATCTGTCTCTGCAGCTGACCTTCCCACTCCCCAAACGGGCTCACGCCCTAACTGGACAAGGGGGCCCATGAAACCCCTTCCAAGGGCAGCTCTCCCTATTGGTTTCCTGACGCTGCTCTGACAAGTCGTCACACACTTGGTAGTTTTGAAACAACAGAGATTAACTTTCTTGCGGTTCTAGAGGCCAGAAGACTGAAATCCAGGCGTCAGCAGGGCTGTGCTCCTTCCAGAGGCGCTAGGGGAGGAGGCTTCCTCACTTCCACCTTCTGGCGGCCCCAGGTGCTCCTTTGCTTGTGGCCACATCACTCTGGTCTCTGCCTCCATTTTCCTCCTCCTCCCTGTGTCTCTCGTCAGTCTCTTATAAGGGCACTGATCACTGCATTTAGGGCCCACGCAGGGTATCCAGGACGTTTTCCTCTCAAAATCCTTAGTAACATCTGCAAAGGCCTTTTTCCAAATAAGGTCACATTCTGAGGTCCGGGGGGTCAGGACACGGACATATCTTTTGGGGGAAACACCATTCAACCCAGTATATACGCCCTAAACTTCCAACACATCCCCTTTTCCAGCCTAAATCCCTGGACAGTGAGTTCTCTGCAGAGTCTTACAGAGGAAGGCCAGGGACACAACCACCTGTTGGATCTCCAGGGGGCCACTCTGCTCTGTGACACTACAAGGAGGCATAATAAACTGTGTGAAAGAGGGGTATCTTTCAATTTCTATTCATTCAGCAGGTGTTTACATTCTGCGTGGCACAGAGTGGGTACAGTGGCAGACCGGCTTCTCCTGGATATACCTCTGTGGCTCCCTTTGGCTGATGCTGGTGCCTGAATCCTTCTCCAGGCTTGCAGACCAGTGGCTGGACCTTGACATTGGCTTTTCTCCCTCCTGGGCTGGCCATCCTCTGGGGTTGACCAGTTGTCTGGCCATCAATCAATGCCTTGATATCCCCATGGTTCACTCGTTGAACACCCAGATCCCAGTGAGGAAGCATGGGCTCATTGCCCTTCCAAGGTGGGCATTTCAACAGAGCAGAGCCAGAGAAGGGGCCAGCATGATAAGTTTAGGCCATGTAGTCTGTCAAAAAGTGTCCTTTTAGGGAAGTAAGTACTCCTTAAATTATAGTAATAAAACCACATGTGAACACTTAAAAGGAATGGTAGAAATAAAAGAGCAGACACAGGATAAAGAAAAGGGGTGGGGGACAGTGGACCAGAAACACTGCATTATTCCTCAGAAGTGCTGACATTTTCTGTTTGGGGCCTGTTGCTTAGCGAAATTCCACAACCGGGGCGTCATTCCTGC
>NW_006779703.1:1014025-1015360 GCF_000442215.2 Lipotes vexillifer
GATTCAGGCTTGTCCAGAAACCTCATGAGACCAACGGCTTCCTACTATTTTAATATATGGGTCAATGGAAAACAGTTGGAAATCTGGTAGTTGGTTAAAATTTCACTGGCCAGGCCCTGTTTGAATAGACACATTTATACTTTAGTTGATGCTCAAATAAATTACACCGAGAGGCAGTTATAAAATTTGTCAGACAAGAATATTTTCTGGGGGGGTGGAAGGAGTGGAAGACCCAGCAGCATGGAGCTGAAGGGGCACTGGAAGACCACTGCCCCGCCCCCGGTCCCACTGCATTGCTGCTGAGGAGCTGAGAAGGGGGCTCCATGCTGAGGACAGCTGACAGAACTGAGACCCGGCCTCAGGTCTCAGGATCCCAGCCGTCCCCCTTCTGTGACAGAGGTCACAACCGGAGGCCTGAAGCATGCGTTTTGTTTCAAAGAAAATGTGCCCCAAGATTTAAAAATCCAGATGTCACACAGAGTGAGAGCTCCAGCTTCTCCTGAAGACCTAGAAGTTCTGGCCGCATGGGGCTGGCACCCCTGCAAGGCAGTGGGATGGTCTCCTTTGGTCCCCTGGTTCCCACCTTGCCTTAACCACATGGAACTGTAGAACCGGGCTGTGGGAGAGCATTCTGGAGAGGCGTGGCACCAGAGAGAGGGAGGCCAGCATCTAGGAACTCCAAACTTGTCCGTAGGAGGTTTGTACTGCACGTGGACATTCATGCGGATGCACAAGCATATATGTGTATTCATGTTTGTCTATGTGTGTGCTTATCTATCTGTCTATCTGTCATCTATCTATCTATCCTGCAGATAAAACTGGTAGATCTGGAGCCAGCCTGGGAACCTGGGCTCAGGTGTGTGGACCCCCTGGGTGAGAAGAGCTGAGGGTGATCTCCTTAACCCCCCTGGTGTGCTAGATGGAACCTGTGGGGAAGGAAGGACATGGCCAGCCCGCAGCAGCTGGGCCTTGGCCTGAAATCCTTCAGGGCTCCAGAAAGCTATGGATACCTCGACCAGCACTTCCAGAGAGGAAACATCCCAGTAAAGATTGTACAGAACTGGCTTCTGAGAAACTACTTACTATATTTAATTAAACAATAAATCAATTAATATAATAATATATATTTAACACTTATAATTGTATAATATATAGTATAAAGTTATATTGTATGTATATTGTATTGTATCTTATTATGTATAATATATCATAATATAATAACTGATCATTTATATCCTGACGTTTTTCCTAAAGCAATTGAGGTTCCTTAGCGTGCACACACATATCCTTTTATAGAAAGCATTTAAAATAAGAGAAAAGGCGAGATCAGCAGGA
>NW_006779703.1:1015390-1034733 GCF_000442215.2 Lipotes vexillifer
CAGCAGGAAAAAAGGGTTACAAGATAAAGACCAAGAGAGGTAATTATTTTTTGAAAATTAGTTATAGAAGGAACTAATCACATGGCTTCTGAGACAAAGTTCTTGAAGTGTCAGTCTGTAGCAAAGAGTCTTAGCGACTCCTTTTTGTAGCTGGGCCCTGAAGCAGCTGAGGGCACAGTAAAGAAGGCTCTTGGTGGGGTCAGGCTGACGGAGTCCAGGAAGGCGGACCCTTGGGGTGAGGTGAAGCTGGGCTTCCAGACTGAAGAGCCACAAGTTCCGTCACCCCTCAGAAGGTGCCTCTGAAATCGTCTGATCTCCTCAGGTGGCCTGAAGAATCACAAGAGGGGATAGCTTGTCGTGCCACTGTAAATTCCTTTTATCAGGTTGGGATAGTGAAAGTGATTTTTAAAAACCTGTACATTTCATCGCACTTTGCCATAACTCATGGCAGAGTTAATGGAATAACATACGTTAAGGTTTCACCGTCGGCCTCGTTCGGGTTTGCTTCCATACCTCTTTCTGATGCATTTTCCTAACAGGATTGTCAGGAGGATGGACCATTCCAGGAAAGAAGAGCTGTGAGCTTTTCAGGAGGAAAGCTCTCTGTACCATGGACACCGTGATGAGGAAGAGATCAGAACAGCTGATGCTGAAAGTGATTCGAAGTTTGAAAGTTCTTTTTTCTGCCGGCACATTGGGCTCCTCTCTGGCCAAGGGCAAGGGGCAGCCCTGGTCTGGGGGCACAGAAGGGCTCTCCCTAGATAAGGGCTGTTCTTCTTTGCTCTTCCTTCCTCTTTCCTTCCCTCCCTCCCCTACGGGTGCTGTAGTATTTTTATTTAAATAACACCATTACATGCCCATAGCATTCCGTTACGCAGATCAATTCCAATCATTTTGACATTACTTAAAACAGAGATGTATGACAAAAATAATCCAAATTACAGACTCACTTTTTGGGGTCTATTCCTGTGTTTTATTATATTTTAAGTTCTGCCGGGGCTGGGGCCGTGTCATCAGCTCCGAGCCGCCACTGGCAGATAGTAAATGCCTGGTAAATACTTAAGGATTAACGACGCATCGTTCTGATGCACCTGCCTGGACCCCTCCTCTCAAGGATCCCTCCTGCGAATGATCTCAGCAGCTGTGGTGTCTGGAGAAGGTGCCAGCTCTCTGCACTCTTTCTGAGGGTCTGGGGAGGGCAGGACATGCCCGCCTTGGGATGTGAGGCCTGCCTTCTTGAGGGAGGCAGCCTCCACCTTTGTCCGGCAGACACAGCCCCTCAGGCTCCTAATGGGATGAGGGAGGGTAGGGAGGGAAGCTTCTAGAAGACACCTCGAGGTCTTTGGAGTCACTGTTAGGTTCCAGTGGCCTGATGGAGACGACTCGTGAGACCTGGTCCCCCTGCAGGGCTTCATTCATTATCTCCTGGGTGATGTGGGGACAGAAGACACAAGGATGAGGACAGCTGGCAGGACAGGAGCATCCCCAGGGGCTGTGAGAGCCTCCAGGTGTGGCCGGTACAGAAGCATGGCCATCCTGGGCGCCACGAGTCACTTATTCCAGGTCCAGCTCATCCCAGGACCTGCGACCGCCCTCACGTTCCTGCCGTGCAGAAATGCTCATAGACCTCTGCACCCACCATGCAGCTCCAGGGCCCCTGTCTGCTCTCACTGTCCCCTCTGCCTGGGATGCCCTTCTCCGCACTGCCTCCCCCTTTAGAAAACTCCTATACATCCTTCCAGACCCTGTTCGGGTGTCTTCTCCAGGAAAGCTTTTATGAGCCTACCACCCTGGGGGCTTGTTAAGGATGCAGGTCCCAGAAATGACTGAATTAGGGGTGGTGGGTGGCACTCGAGGGGAGCTAGCCTTTTTAGTAAGTCCTCAGGTGATTCTGGGGAGGAACCAGGTTTATAATCGCTGCCCTGCTCAAAGTTGCCCGCAAAGACCACTCTCATTTATATGCTTAATTTTTGGGTAGACTTAATCAGTTCTTCAAACTTTCTCCCTGGAAACGAACTTTCAACCTCAGATACTGGATAAGGCACCCCCAAATGAAAATTCTGGACATGAAAAATCGGTACCTAGCTGGTTTGACTGTGATGGTCTCTAGGAGGTGAATGGATGGACATTTGGTGTCTGCCACATGGCTCAGAGCAGGCCGCCTACATGACACAGAGTGGAAAACACTGGGCACCACAAGGGCTTTCTTCGGGCAGGGGGTGTCCCACCTTCGGGTGTGTTAACGCACACACATAATCTGTACGACACCGATGTGGACAAGTATTTCCCATCCCTACTTTACAGAGGAGGAAACAGACTTGGCGAGGGTCAAGACCTGGCCCCAGGTGGCTTGGTGCAGCTGGGATTTGATACAGACATTCGGGCTCACAGCTGGTTTAGGGCTGGCTCCCTGGAAGCAGAGACTGAGATGGATTCTCCTGCAAATGACTGATCAAGGGGAGGCCCAGGGGACACATGTGAGGATGGGAGGATGGAAGCAGGGGACAGGGGAGCGCTTCTGGGGTTATTCCTGGGCTCCAGAATCTTGACTGTGGCAGCCAACAATAGGTCTGATCACCAGGCATCTCTCTACTGCTACCTGGAGAGAATTAGAAGGTGATAAAAGGATGTCCTGAGACTTTTCAAGCCCTTCCTCTGTGCTGAGGACCGCCTTGTCTATGTCTAGTATCTCTAGCCCTGGCAGGTCCTGGCACAGGCAAGCCCTGAGGAACAGCTTGCTTGTATGAGTGAATGAATGAGTGAATGAAGCAATGACGCCTCCAGGCTTGTTGGCATCAGGTCTGGCCATGCTGCTGCTGGGGAGGCAGGTCTCGATTTCTGCCCCTTCTCGGTCTTTCTGGGCAGGACTGCAGCCCACCCACCCTCTCTCTCAGAACTCGGCTGGCAGATTCCACGTACGTCCGTGTATCTTTTCAAGTGTTCCCTGTGTGCTTCCTTAGGATGCAGGGCTGCTGTGTGGGTGAGGAGTGGTGGGGCAGCTTCTGCATCGTCTCAGCTCAGGGCTGGAGGCGTGAGGTGAGGAGAGGGCGAGGTGGGGACCCACGGGCATGGTCACAGTTACTGTTGACAGCATCCAAGCTGTAGCAACCGGTGGAAAAAGGATTTCACCGTTGCCTGTAAACCATGAATCAGTGGCCGCTCTGGCCAACGGCTTCCTCAGTGAGTAGCCCATTCATTCTGCCCCGGAGGGAGGGCTGAGGGGGCACTGAAATGGTGTGCCTGTGCCAGTTCTGGTGAACGGCTGTCTGTCTGTCTGTTCCGCTCCAGATGCTTCATCGACCCCAACCCGGCGCTCGGCCCCACCCGGTGTGTGGCTGCGGTGGGCGGGTGGGAGGTGACCTGGCCCTCCTTTGCTTGCTTCCACACTTACTCACTGCCCAGTCACCTTCCGGTGTCCCCACCCACCTGCTGATCGTCTCCTGGTCCTGCGACAGCCTCTGCAGGGGCGGGGAGCCCACCTTCCTCCCCGTGGTCTCCCATCTCTCTCCAGCCTCCCCGTAAAGGGTGCCTGGCACTCCCTGCTCCCTGTGCTGTCTGTCAGCAAGGTGCTGGGTGCAGAGAGGGGAGAGCCCGTGCCCAGTGCACAGAAGTGACAACGCTGGGAGTTGAGCACAGACCCACTGGCAGCCCCCGGTTAGGGGCGGGGTGCTCTGGGGGTGCAAGGATGGCTGCCCAGAGGAAGAGACCATCAAAGGCAGAGAGGACAGTACGAGGGGCTGTGAAATGGCAAAGCTCCTTACCTGTTACATCTGCTACGACGTCCTGGGGCCTTTCAAACTCTTTCATTTACCCCTCTCCACCAACCCCCACGATCACCCTGTGAGACCAGAAAGATGGGACAATTACTCTCATTTTACCAGAGAGAAAACTGGAGCTCAGATGGGGTAACTGGCTCACGGCCCAGACAGTCCCACAGCCAGACAGTGAAGAGCTATGTCTACCATCCAAGTCCCCTTGTTCAAGCCAGAGGTGGTGCCACTGCCCTGTGCTCTGCCCCGCACTTACTGACTGCTTGGTTGATGCACAGGACCTGTGTTATTCTGTCCTATTCTATTCTATTCTATTCTATTCTATTCTATTCTATTCTCCTGCCACACCTCCCCCCAGCTCTAAGCAACCACTAATATTCTTGTTTCTATAGATTTGCCTATTTGGACAACGCATATAAATGGAATCATACAATATGTGGTCTTTTGTAGGAATGGAATTGCTGGCTCATATGGTAACTCTATGTTTAACCTTTTGAGGAACTGCCAGGCTGTTTTCCCAAGTGTTCAATAAATTGGTGATTTTTACATTCTTATCAGTAGTGTATGAAGGTTCCACTTTCTCCGTATTCTAACCAGTACTTATCATCTAAGCTACCCCAGTGGATGTGAAGTGGTATCTCATTGTGGTTTTGACTTGCATTTCCCTGAAGGCTGTGATGCTGGGTATCATTTTATATACTTATTGGCTATTTGTATATCTTCCTTGGAGAAATGCCTGTTTAGATACTTTTCCCATTTCAAAATTTAGACTGTCTTTTTGTTATTGTATTTAAGCGTTCATTATATATTCTAGATACAAATTCCTCATCATTCCTTATGATCTGCAAATACGTTCTCCCATTCTGTGGGATGCCTTTTCACTTTCTTGAAGATGTCTTTTGAAGCACAGTAATTAAAAAAATTGATGAGTCCTATTTCTCTGTTTTTTTCTTTTGTTGCTTGTTCTTTTGGTCATATCTAAGGAACCACTACCTAATCCAAGTTTGTGAAGACTTACCCCTAGTCTCTCTCTAAGAGTTTTTATAGTTTTAGCTCTTAGATTAATTTTGAGTTAATTTTTGTGTACGATGTATATGATATGAGATAGGGGTCAAATTTAATTCTTTTGAATGTGGATACCCAGTTGTCCTAATACTGACGATTGAAAAGACTCTTCTTTTCCCTTGGAATTGTTTTGGCACCTTTGTTAAAAATCAATTGAACATAAATGTAAGGGTTTATTTCTGGACCCCATTCTATTCCATTAATCTATATGTCTGTCTTTATGCATGTCCCGTACCATCTTGATTACTGTTGCTTTGTACTAAGTTTTACAATCAGAAAGAGTGAGTCATCCAGCTTTGTACTACTTTTTCAAGATGGTTTTGGCTGTTTTGGGTCCCTTGCAAACTTCTATGAATTTTGGATTGAGCTTGTTAATTTCTACAAAGAAGTCAGCCAGGATTCTGATAGGGATTGCACTAGGTTGGTTTGGAGACTAGCGCCACCTCAATAGTATGGAGTCTTCCAATCAATGAATGTGGGATATCTTTCCATTTATTTAATTCTTCTTCCTTAATTTCTTTCAATAATATTTTGTAGTTTTCAGAGTGTAAATTTTGTACTTCTTTTGTTAAATTTATTTCTAAGTATTTTATTCTTTTTGATGCTATTGTTGATTGCTTGGGATTATCTGCTTAGATAATCATGTCATCTGTGAACAAAGACAGTTTTATTCCTTCCAGCTCAATCTGTGTATCTTTTATTTCCTTTTCTTGTCTTATTATATTAACTATGACTTCCAGTGTGATGTTGGTAGGAATGGCGAGGGAAGACATCCTTGTATTGTTCCTGATCATAGGGGCAGAATGTCCAGTTTTTCATCACTGATTATGATAGCAGTAGATTTTCTGTAGTTTCCCTATATTCCAAATTTGCTGGGAGGTTTTTTTGTTTTTTTTCATGAATAGGTGTTGGATTTCATTGAATGCTTTTTCTGCATCAATTGGTATGATCATATTATTTTTCTTCTTTAGCCTATGGATTTTCAAATGTTGAACAGACTTGCATTCTTGAGAGAAATCTCACTTGGTTATAGTGTATAATTCTTTTTATATAGTGTTGGATTAAATTTGCTAATATTTTGTTGGGGACTTTTGCATGTACGTTCATGAGAGACATTGGTCTCTAGTTTTCCCTATAATGTTTTAATCTAGTTTTGGTACTAGGATCCATAGAATTGACTTAATAGAATTAGTTCTGAAGTATTCTCTCTGCTTCTATTTTCCGGAAGAGATTGTGGAGAATTAGAATCATTTCTCCTTAAATGTTTGGTAGAATTCACCAGTAAAACCATTTGGGACTGGTGCTTTCTTTTTTTGTAAAGTAATTAGCTCAAAGTAATTAGCTATTGATTTAATTTCCTTAATAGATATAGGCCTATTCAGATGATCTGTTTCTCCTAGTGTAAGTTTTGGTAGTTTGTGTTTTTCAAGGAATTGGTCCATTTCATCCAAGTTACCAAATTTGTGGACATGAAGTTGTTCAAAGTATTCTTTCATTATTCGTTTAATGTCCATGGGATCAGTACTGATGATACGTCTTTCATTTCTGTTAGCGGTAATTTGTGTATTCTTTCTTTTTTCCTGGTTTTCAGCTTCTAGCTGGCTAGAAGTTTATCAATTTTATTGATCTTTTCAAAGAACTAGGTTTTGTGTTGATTTTCTCTATTTTTTTCCTGTTTTCAATTTCATCAATTTCTTCTCTAATTTTTTTATTTCCTTTCTACCTCAGAAGAAAATTAAATTGCTTTTCTTTCTCTATTTTTCCAAGGTGGAAATTTAGATGATTGATTTTGGATCTTTCTTCTTTCTTAATATGTGCATTTAGTGCTATGAATCTTCCTCTAAGCACTGCTTTTCACTGCCTTACACAGCTTTTTATAAGTTATACTTTCATTTTTATTTAGTTTAAAATGTTTTTAATTCCTCTTGCTACTTCTTTGACTCGTGTTATTTAGAAGTGTGTATAATCTCTAAATATCTGAAGATTTTCTATTTTTCTGTTACTGATTTATAGTTTAATTTTATACTTTGTATGATTTCTATTCTCTTAAATTTGCTAAGGTGTGTTTTATGGCCCAGAGTCTATCTCTGTGAATATTCCATGTGAGTTTGGGAGAAATGTTTATTCTGCTGTTGTTTGATAGAGCATGTTATAAATGTTAATTAGATCAAGTTTATTGATAGTGACATTCAGGTTACCTATATCTTCACCTATTTGATTGATTAATTAATTACTGAAAGAGGGGAATTGAAGTCTCCAACAATAGTAGGGGATTTGTCTATTTCTCCCTGCAGTTCTATCAGTTTTTGCTTAGTGTATTTTGATGCACTATTGTTAGGTACATACATGCTAAGGATTGTTATCTCTTCCTGGAGAAATGACTCCTTTATCCTTATGTAATGCCCCTCTTTATTCCTAATAATATTTCTTGTTCTAAAGTCTGCTTTGCCTGAAATTAATATAGCTAACCCAACTTTCTTTTGATAAATGTTAGCATGGTATATCTTTCTCTAACTTATTACTGTCAATTTACCTGTTTTTATATTTAAGTTGGGGTTCTTATAGAAAATATATAGTTGGGTCTTTTTAAAAAATACACTCTGACAATCTTTATCTTTACTTGGCACATTTAGACTATTCCCATCTATTGATATAGCTGGATTAATATCTACCATGTTTGTAACTGTTTCCTATTTATTGCGCTTGTTCTCTATTTCTCCCCCCCCCAACCCCCATCCCCGGCCATTTTTATGCCTTCTCTGGTTTTAATTAAGAATTTTATATAATTTAATTTACTTTCTTGCTTCAGGATATCAATTACACATCTTTTTAAAAAGACTTATTGGTTCTTCTAGAGTTCACTGTACACATTTACAAACAATCTGAGTCCACTTTCAAATAACACTACACTGTTTCACAGGCAGTGCAGGTATCTTATAACAGAGTATTTCCATTTCCTCCCACCTGTCCCTTATAACATTGCTGTTATTTATTTCACATCCATATGCTATAACCACCTAATACATTGTTTCAATTATTACTTTGAGCAGTTATCTATTATATCAATTAAGAATAAGAAAAATAAAATATTTTGTTTTACTTACATTTGTTCTTTCTCTGACACTCTTCCTTCCTTTATGAATAAACAAGTTGTTGATATCCGGGCCTTATTAAGCCCAAGGGATAATCTCTGGCTGGTACTGGAAGAACATTAAGAAAGCCAGGTACTATGGAGACAGAGGAATGGGGAGCAAGGGCTAGAGGTGATGGAGCACAGCAGTCTGAGGTTATGGGCTCCAGTGGGGCCATGGGGCCAATTTTGCTTTGTTGGGTGCTTCCCTCCTGGGATGTGGGTGAATTAAGTGTACTGAAAACCCCCAGTGTCCTATGGGGCTGTTCAGCAGCCTTTGCTAAAAGTTCTTGCCAAGTTTGGGACAAACTCACGCTTATTTTGGGGCTAACGGAAGAGAAGAATTTTGCTCCCAACTCTATACTTATTCTGACTTTAATTTTTGTACATCAGACTTGGGCTACCTACATGTTCATTACCTGGGAGACTTGTGACCCCAAACGATCTTCTTAAAAGCTGCATCAAAACTTCAAATGTCTTACTCTTGGATATGAACCCCGGGCTAGAAAGCTAGCAAGGAAAGGCAAAAAAACTCATTTCTTTTCCCAGGAGCATTGCAGGGATTTGACTCAGAGCCACTTAGGTGTTGCAGATAACATGAGGAAAAAACCAGGGTTGAGTTGTTCTGTGAAAGAAAAATCCCATCACAGTGTATCTTCTGATGAAGATTTAGATAGCAAAAAGCTGTCTGCATTTGGAGGCTGAAAATAGGCAGGATAGAGAAAAACTCAATGTTCTTTTCAGGCAATTTGTGGTTAAGGGTGAGAGAATGTATCAGCCCACAGGGAGAACTGCAGAAAAATGAGAAAGTCATCAAGAGGAACCCTGTAACTTGCAGGGCTGGGGGCTGGAGCCTGAGTTCCAGGGCTGGCTCTGCAGCCAGATCTTCCTGTGGCCTGATGAGTCTTTTCTGGCCTCGCTTTCCTCACCTGTACAATGAAGAATTTGTTTTAGATGCTCTTTCAGGAGACCTTCAATTCTCAAATCCCCTAATGCTATGGATTGACACATTTTGACATGAGGTGAGGTTTTCCTTTTTCTGTTGCACCAGTGGTTTGAACAGACTCAGGGGCTAGACTGAAGAGCAAGTTGAGTGTAAGCATTTGTCTCCTTTGCTGACTGACGGCATCCAATTAAATTGTGAGGATAAGTGGTTTTGTTTGGCAAGGCATTCGTTTGCACACCAGGAGTTGAGGAAGCTTGATTTTCTTCCAGCTCTATTCCAGAACTAATCTCAGCAGACATCAGGGTATTTTAAGAGGAGGGAGAAGGGAGGAGTTTTGAGAAAAAGTTATGAATGGAGGAAGAAAGCACAATGAGGGGCTGGGGCTCTGGGGGACTCTGTCTGTCTGATTCCCAAGCACCCTTAGGACTAAACTCTGTATCCAGTTGATGTCTTTCTTCATCTCCCTCCCTTGGAAGAACGTATAGGGGCCAACTGCTTGGGTACAAATTTGTGCCCTACTATTTATTAGAAGGGTGAACTCGGGCAAATGTCTTAACTGTTCCAAGCCTCAGTTTCTTCAGCGGTAGATGCCAGTTATGACAGTGGTATCTTATGGGGTTGTCATGAGGTCAGAGGAGGCAAAGCATGTGATGCCCTTGGCGTTGGGTCTGTTCAATGCTGGTCATTATCACCTGAGGGTGCAGACATCCCCACAGATCTCTCAGACCCTATAGCAGATGAGGCTTCCTGACCTTGAGCCCCACTGTTCAGAGACTGGGCCCCCCAACAGCGACCCGGAGAGCTAAGCATATGCTGATGACTCAGGGACACAAAATTGGAGGTATTTAAGGAAAAAAGAAACAAAGACTATCTTCCACCATCTTTGGAGTACATACCTGTTGCAGTCATACTACTATCCTAGTCTAGTAGTCAGCTCTGCTGTGATAACAAACAATCCCTAAATCATAGGGCTTTCAACATTGAATGTTTATTTTTTTTATCATGTTGCGTAAAAGTGGCTATGGGTTGGCTGTAGCAGCTCTATTCCATGCATCCTCCAGCTTGGAGAAGTGGCTCTTGTCTTGGACACACTGGTTTTGTAGCCGATGAAAAAAAGAGTTAGAGGGCTGCAGAAATCTGTGAGGCATTTCTTCTATATCATGTCCTCACACGCTCCACTGGCCCAAGCTAGTCATGTGGTCTAGCTTGACAATGGGATGAAAGTTATAATCTTCAGGAAGGTAGATGCTGTAAGTCAATGATCATTGGAGGGAACGCATGCTCTTCTACTGGGGAAGATGATGAATATTAGGGGGACAATTATATACTCTACCACACCCAGCACGTTTTCCTCTCTTTCTTGTAAACAAGGGAAAAAACAGAGAATACTGGGAATTTCAGACAGACTTTAAATGGTGGAGTGGGCTGTTGGTTAGATGGAACCCTTACATTTAATGCAGTACCTACTGCTTACTAGCGTTTGTTGAGTTAAATAATGACACAATACAGAAGTACCTGAGAAAATCACTAGTAGCTGTTTTATGTGTGTTGTTTCAAATACTTTGAAACACAGAGGCTGCAGTGAATTTCAATGATAAAACAAGGTACATTTGGGGAGCAGCTCTCAAGATTACCTTTTGACCTTCTTTTCTAAGCAAGGAAAATTCCTTGGAACACAGAAATGGCAGTTCATTTAGAATGAATGAAAATCAGATATTTATAGCAATGTTTAGAAGGGTTTGGAACCCTCCCCTGAATAAGCCTTTTGTCTTAGAAGACATTAAAGGCACTTTTTGAAGACAAAATGGCATGGCACAGCTAAAACGTCTCAGTCCATGTAAATATCAGACACAAGTTGTAAACAGCCCTGCTCTCTTTGGCATATGCAACCATGCTCCATATGCAGTACCCCGCGCTATGCCATAAACATTCGCTTCAGATCACCAGGGAGGAGGTTTGCTATTGGTTTGGGATGAGGTTGGACTGTTTCACAAAACACAATGTTTTAATCATGACAGAGACTCAGTTGTAGAAAAATAGATGAGAGAAAAGCCTTTTAGATGAAGGTTCTCCTTGCTTCAGCCTCCTGTAGGGCAAATCCTTGAAGCTGAGACCTCAGAAACAGTGAACCATCCTTTGGTTATGTTCAGGTTATTACTCATAATGACCTGCTAAGGCTGTTTATGAAGGGTGTTGAGTTTTGGAGTTTAAGAAAGTGTGTCAACACTTCTTTTTTTAAATGATGGAAATGTGTATATAAATTTATGCCCCGAAGTTTTGAACTTTAAGCCAAAAAATGCATTCCTCCAAATCAAAAAGTAGTACTTTGGGACATATTAACTTGATGCTGGTGTTAGGGATCCTGCTCAGAATTTTCTACCCTTTAATCATCTTCAGAAATTTTGGAAACCAAAATTACTAAGTTAACAAAGCTAAGTTACTTGATTTTCTTCCTGATTTTGTTTTTCTCTCTTTTTTAAAAAGGGGAGAAAAAATTTTTTTTTTAACAAACTAAACCCAGCAACCCTTTGTCCTACCCTTCCTGAAACCATTTTAACGCTTTTTTCTTTCTTCTGGTATTTGTCTCCATCTATGTGTAATACTTGTACTGTTCTTCTCAGCTTTTTCATTCACAGGTATCTTCTGACTTCCTTCCGTGGAAATGAGTGCTCAGCTTTCTTATGTCCACCATTCTCCCTCCCTATTGATAATTTTATCATGTGTTTTGCTTAAACAGTTCTTCCGTGTTTACATTTTTAGGAGAGTTACTAGTGACCTCTTCTTGGTTGTGCTATAGTCTCTGTACCTATGCGTATTTCTTCCCCAAACTCCTTTTAATAATCACCCAACACAACACGAATCTATCTGTTTCCTAAGTTCCTGGGGGCCTCCATTTTGGACCCCACCTTTTGTTCTGGTCCTGGCCCACTAACTTCCAAGCTGGTTGTACAAGCTCTTGTTTTACACCAACTACCTGGAAACGCCCCTTTCCTGCCTTTTCTGTTAGATCCCTGTCTCCCAGAGCCCTTGTTTCCCTCTTCCTGGTTTTCTTTCTCATTTTGGTGGAGCACATCCTTTAGTAGACTCCTGAGAAAAGGTACTGGAAAATAATTTTCTGAAATCTCACATAATGGTGTCTTGGCTCTTACCTTTGATTAGTTGGGTGTGGCATTTTAGGATGGAAATATTTATTTTTTTCCAGACTTTTTTAAAAATTTTTAAATTTTAAATTAATTAATTAATTAATTATGGCTGAGTTGGGTCTTTGTTGCTGCACGTGGGCTTTCTCTAGTTGCGGCAAGCAGGGGCTACTCTTTGTTGCAGTGCACGGGCTTCTCATTGAGGTGGCTTCTCTTGTTGTGGAGCATGGGCTCTAGGCGCACGGGCTTCAGTAGTTGTATCTCGTGGGCTCTAGAGCTCAGGCTCAGTAGTTGTGGCGCACGGGCTTAGTTGCTCTGTGGCATGTGGGACCTTCCCAGACCAGGGCTCGAACCCGTGTTCCCTGAATTGGCAGGCGGGGTCTTAACCACTACGCCACCAAGGAAATCCTTTTCCAGACTTTTGAAGGCATTTCTCCATTGTCTCCTTGTTTCTGGTATTAGTTTTGAGAATGTCTGATAGGTCTTCTAATTCCTAATCCTTTGTGTAAACCCCCAATCTTTTTTCCTTTTTGACTTTCTATAAGTTTTCAGGATCTTCTCTTGACTGTCAGTGTTTTGTGAAATGTGGCAAGGATGTGCCTTGGCAAGGATCTTTCTTCATTCATTGTTTCATTCATTGTCCAGAAACTCAGACCCTTCAATTCTGGGATTTTTTTTTCATATTATTTATTTGATAATTTCCTCCCTGTTGTTTTCTGTTCTTTCATTTTGTACTTCTATTTCTTAGATTTTGGGCCTCCTGGATGTGCCTGTAATTTTCTTGTCTTTCCTGTTTTATTTTCTCTCTCTTTTATTTTTGTCATACTGGCTGATTCCCTCTTGTTAACTGTCCAAAAACTTCTATCAAATTTTTTAGTTTTGCTATGATATTATTTTGCATATTACCACAATCAAGCTAACTAACACATCCGTCACCTCACATAGTTACCATTTTTTTTGTGTATGTACTGAGAACACTTAAGATCTGTTCTCTCAACAAATTTCAAGTGTCCAATACGGTTTTATTAACTATTATCACCATGCTGTTCTGATCCTCAGAACTCATTCAACTTATAACTGAATTTGTACCAATATCTCTCCAACATCTCCCCATTTCTCCCAACACCCAGTCTCTGGAAATCACCATTCTACTCTCTGCTTCTGTGAGTCAACTTTTTTAGAATCCACATATAAGTGAAATTTGCTATGGTATTTTTAACTACTAAACGCTTTCTTAGCCAGTAAATATTAAATATTCTCATTTAAAAAGTAGCATCCTTTTCTCATTTTATGGATGCAATATCTTTTCTTGGATTTCTATGAATGCTCACCATTACTCTGTAGAAAACTTTTCTCTGCTCCCTGCATTGTCTTTGTTTCCTATAAGTTTAATTAATTTATCTGTGTTCAGGTAAGGGGCTTGTTGAATAATGGGTTCCACGGTGGTGTGAAGACCTGCCTATCTTCTCAGCTTTTTTTCTTGGTCCAGTGAATTTCGTTACGGAGGAACTTTCTGGTTTTCTGTTGGGAGGGTGTAATGGGTTGAACTGTGTTTCCCAAAAAAGGGATGTCCGAGTCCTAACCCCCACTGCTTCACAATGTGACCTTATTTGGAAACAGGGTTGTTGCAGATGTCATTAGTTAAGATGAGATCACAGTGGAGAAGGGGGACTCATCCAATATGACTGGCGTCCTTATAAGAAGACAGAAGCACACAGGGAGAAGCCGTGTGATGGCAGAGACAGAGATTGGATAGAGAAATGCCTGGGCACCAGGAACAAAGCGGGGATCCTCTCCTAGGGGCTTTGGAGGGACCGTGGCCCTGCTGACAACTGGATTTTGCACTTCCAGCCTCTAGAACTGAGAGCGAATAAATTTCTATTGTTTTAACTTTACTTACCATGTCCCCTCATGCTAGTTCAGGGTCTCGCTCTTGCCCTGTTCTGTGCCCGGTGTCCCTGGACCCGGAGTTCCTTGCTCCTGGAATTAAACTTCCGGTTCCTCTTGGGGTGAGGAAGGCGTGAGTCTCATGGGGCAGGGATCTGGGGCTGTGTCCTCCTCACTCAGACTCCCAAGTAGCCTCAACTCACTCTTGAAAAGTAACTGGAACCTCCTGTTCCTGAAGGACCTGCCTCTGCACACCAATGTCCCGTTCTCAAGTCCCGCAGCCAGAGGTCACATCTTCTAGGAATCCCTGAACCTTCCCAGACGGAGATGAGGGCGCCCTCTCCTGGCCTCCCCAAGCATTTTCTCTGGGCTCCCTTTAGGTCTCACCTGGACCATAAGATTCCGGAGGGAAGCCTTCCTGTCGGACGCATCCCAGCTCACCTCCGCCTCCCAACAAAGCGCTTTTCTACACAAAGGCCCCTCAGTACATGTCTGCTGAATAAATGAAGGAATGGAGATGACCTGAAGCTAAAATGAGGAGACATTTGACTTTATGACTAAGGCTAGGATTGTTAAAGAAAGAGCCAATCCACCCATTCTTTATGAATGGAAATTTATATCTCAAAGCTAGAAAAATGAGTCAAAATTGGTATAGTCTGATAATTATAAGACCAAACATCTCCTTGCTAGAATTTTTGAATTCCAATCAACTGCAAAAGCTTTCTTGGCCACTCTCACAGTTGGGTTTGCCATCCTTAAAATGAATCAGCTGAGCATGGTTTATAGCTCATGAAGTTCTAGGAAGAATGCTATAATTTTAACTGGGCAATTTTACACAGATTTTCCTAGACCAAGCTCACTGCTGGCAGACTACCTCAGTGCATCTTCTTATTCCCCCAAACGGAGCGGGTTAACATGTTCCCCCAAAGTTACTTATTCAAGGTAAATATAAAATTCCTCTTGTTAGGCAATTCTTTGCAAGAACGTGTATTGTTACGAGGTGTTTCCCGTGCACTTAAATTTGAAAACTCTCTTTAGGACGCACAGCTCTCCCCCGTGTCTTGCTGGGTGGAGGCTTTGGAGAATCCACTGAATCTCTAGTTTCCATGGCAGGATTTTGAGTCCATGTGACACTCAGTGACAACACTTTCTGTCTGTTTGATTAGTAAAATGGCTTTAAGAAAAATCAAAGAATTAATGGAGAAGAATCTGAAAAAGAATATTTATATATTCAGAGATATATCTGAATCACTTTGCTGTAAACCTGAAACTAACAGAACATTGTAAACCGGCTACACTTCAATTAAAAAAAAAAAGAAAAATCAAGGAAAATAAAGACAGGGTACATTTTTATTGCAGCAGACGTAATCATAGGATTGCCACGGTCATTATTGCAACGGGCCGACTGATCTGCTAGCCTAGGACTTAAATTAGAAGGTTGCCCTGTGAACAATTTTTATTAGTGCATCAGGCAAGACTCTTTTGGTTGCAAGTCTTGAGATCCTAACTCGAATTAGGGTAAACATGAATAAGTTTTGGCTCACATAATCAAAGGGTGAGTTGAGGTGGGTAGGATGAGACCAAACAAGGGGGTAGGCTCAGTCTTGGGGCATCTGGAGCCAGGAAGCTGATGGCACTCATTCTCCTTCTCTCCTCTCTGCTTCCTCCCTCCCCATGGCAGGAAATGTGGCAGCTCCTAGGATCCTGAGATGGGCCGGCTCTAGGAGCGAGCTGGAAACCCCAGGGAAGGGCTGTTTGGACCACTTGTGTCACATGCCCATCCCTGCATCAACCAGTGGAGGTGGTGCTGGCAGGTTCTGCAGGAAGATGGCGGCTCCCTGTTGAAGCACATGATGAAAGCAGGGGAAGGGCCTTTCCCACAATAAGGGAAGTGCCGGTCTAGACAAATGACATAACAGATGTCCCTCCACGACCCGCAGATATTTTCCTTTGTAGCCTGCTATACTTTATTTATTTTTAATTTTTAAAAAAATTTTATTGGAGTTGTGTTAGTTTCAAGTGTACAGCAAAGTGAATCAGTTATACATACACATGTATCCACTCTTTTTTAGATTCTTTTTCCATATAGGCCATTACAGAGTATTGAGTTCCCTGTGCTATACAGTAGGTCCTTATTAGTTATCTATTTTATATATAGTAGTGTGTGTATGTCAGTCTCAATCTCCCAATTTATCCTTCCCCACCCCCTCCCCCTTATTACCTGGTAACCATAAGTTTGTTTTCTAAGTCTGTAACTCTATTTCTGTTGTGTAGATTAGTTCATTTGTATGCTTTTTTTTAGATTCCACATATAAGCGATATCATATGATATTTGTCTTTCTCTGTCTGACTTACTTCACTGAGTATGACAATCTCTAGGCCCATCCATGTTGCTGCAAATGGCATTATTTTGTTCTTTTTTATGGCTGAGTAAGTATATACGTACCACATCTTTAGGTAGCCTGCTATATTTGAGTAATTGGAGGTGAGGTGTCATTTAGCTTTAGACTCAAAAATTGCTGCAACAGCATTATTTGAACAGTAGACCAGAGTGGTGGGAGGATTGCGTCAATGCACACGTACCAAGTACACGGGGAGCAGGGCGCAGGGCAGTGAGCCCAACATGTTTTCCATCCTTGCCCCTGAGACTGGGGTTGGGTGGGGCTGAATCTGGAGGTGGAGAGTCCGAGTTTGCAGCCCGGTGCCAGGGAGGAAGTGGAGGCTGGAAATCAGGCCGAGGCAAATGTGCTGATGTAGCCCCAACTCCCCAGGGGCCGATGCTGGACCGTCCTCGACACCTTGGCGCAGAGCTGCCCTTGGTCTACAGATGAGGAAGTTGAGCCTCCCTGCCCAAGACCTGCAGTTCATTAGTGGCAGAAAAGGACTAGGGCCTCGTTCCTAGCTGGGTGGCCCACTTCCCACGGTGCTGCTTATGGAGGCTGAAAACCGGCATGGGGATGGAATGAGGAATCCCAGCCACCCTCCAGCTGCAGGGTCAGTGGAAACCTCAAATCCTCCCCATTGGTTGGACTCACAATCCTCCTTCTCTTGAAATAGTAATGCCTCTGTGAAAATTAATGTGCGGTTGGTGACAAAGTGCTTTTCCTTTTAGTTTAGGATTCTTACGATTTTTTAAGATCGGGACATAATTACGCAGAATTGGGATGCTTCTTTTCCCACAATGCTGTAGTCTCCGCGTCTGCTTGTTATTTGCCAAAGCTATGGTTGCCTCTTGGGAAGATCTTTTTGGTCTCTAGCAGCATCCTGGGGGCTGAGGAGTCGGGGATGCTGGCTGTGACCCAGAACAGGCCTTTCTAGTGTGGAAGCCATCGAGGCACCTCCCGACCTGTCAAGGGACCATGAGCTCAGAGGGCCAGGCCCCCGGATCACATATCTCTGGACTGGAGACCAAAGTCACAATGGAAGGCTTCCGGCTCCCGTCAACTCTGTTAGGGCTACCAGTGTCTATTATGGGATGCTGGTTGTTATGACAATGGGGGTTGGGGGTGGCAGTAGGGAATTGATCTGAGGGGGGTTATTAAAGATGTAAAGTGGAAAAGGGCTCAACTCACATGCACTTACAGAAGCGCACTCCTGTGAGCTGGGTGTGAATCATTCAACCCTTTCCTCCCAAGGCATGTGCCAGGGAAATTTCTTAAGATTCTCATGAGCTCCCTGGGGGTCCTTCTCAATGGAGATACCAGTTACAATTTCAGGGTCATGCGAGTTGCGTTATGTACATTCTCCTCTCCACCAGCATGGACTTACTATGTTGAATTAAAAGAAAGAGATGGCACTTGAGGAGAAATCATTTCACATTTCTTCTAAAAATGTACTAAAATTCCATTTAAGTGTAGACTTCCACATGTATGATAGTATAGCTGAGACATGGCAATTCATTGTAAGAGTCTGTATCCGTGCGGGCTGACTCTGTGTGTTTGTTAGTGTGGTGAAGTCTGCAGATGGCAGAGAGAATTTATCAGCAGAAGTGCCAAGACAGAAGTACAAGAAGAACAATAAAGGCCACCTTCCGTTTTTTGTTTCCTATTTTTTTTTTTTTTTTAGCCACGCCATCAGGATCTCAGTTCCCTGACCAGGGATCAAACCCGCACCCCGTGTAATGGAAGCATGGTGTCTTAACCACTGGACCGCCAGGGAAGTCCCTAAAAGCTGTCTTCTAGGGAAGAGACTCAAAGGCAGAGAGGCCACCAGTTACAGAATAATCTATGTATGACTGAGCCAGAGACTAATTAAATACAATATTACATCTACAATCCCATTTGGGCATAGTACTATTTTCGTTTTGTTCTGTCGTATAAAATATATAAGCACAGGCTGCTGGAACTGAAAGAAGCTTTAGAGCTGATGTAATACATCTGTTCCAGTCGGGGCTCCAGGCAGGAAACAGAAACCGCTTTTGCTACTGTGAGCAGAAAAGGATGCTTCACCAGGAATGATCAGGAAGGGCCAGAGGAGTGGGTTTGAGGCGGGGCCTCCAGTAGTCATTCCCAGGGCATCCCAGCTTGATCCTCTGGCCCGTTCTTGGAGGGAGGGAAGCAGGGGTCTGCACTGCAGAGCCTGAGTTTAGGATCACAGCGGCAATCCAGGGGTAAGGGAAGGAAGACGGGGGAGGGGCACTCCCCAGCCACCACCGGATGCTGGGCTGAGGGGTCTGACTGCCGCTACTGCCTTCACAAATTCCCTTCAACTCACCCTCAGCACCTGGGAAGCTGGCGTCTCCCTTAGACCTACCACACACATCCCAGCCTGTCCAGAAGAGGCAGCTTCCAGCAGGAAAGAGAGGTCCTCCAAAAAGGGTGCTGTGTTCCAGCCTTGGAAGGGGTCTGGGAGGGGCTCCCTTAGGACCTCCGCACTATACTTGCCAGGAGGGAAAAGACCCGCCAAAGTAGTAGAGAAATCGCCATGCCTCTCCCCACCTTCCTATATATCACAGAAGTGCATAGGGAAGCCCTAACTACAGCGGAGCCTGGGAAACGGGGTTTGTAACTTTCTAACTTGTGCAGAAGGAAATGGGAAGAGGTACCCAGGTTCAACACGGCATTTAAGAAGAAACTGGACTGAGAGATTCTGTAAGGTCCTTGGGTGGCCAGGCCCAGACCCAGGACCCTTGACGTTGAGGTCAGTTCTCACCTTTGAGATGGTTTCATCTTGGGACCAGATGGCAGGAGGAACTGGTCATTTCACCGAGAATCCCAAATCCCGGTGATTAAGTGAGAAAACCATAGGAGTCATAATGCTCTCTCTGGTGAGTTCAAGGGAAGATGTGGGAGGTTTTCCACCAACGGCTGCCAGCTTCCAGAAGTTTCTGAGGCCACAGCCAGTGTTGGTGAGGGTCTAGATTGTCAATGATTAGTTACAGTTAAATATTACAGAGAACCATTCCT
>NW_006779703.1:1034840-1046800 GCF_000442215.2 Lipotes vexillifer
ATTCCTGCTTGCGCAGGGGTTTTTATTTCTTTAAGTCTTGTTCTAAACGATGCATCACCCTTGCCATTGAAATAGTAGAAATTCCTAATAGCAAGGAATGTGTATTCCTAGCTATCTTGAAAAGCAATAGTTGTATTGGTATTTGGGAAAAGGAACCACTGAATGGAAGTACATAGGCTACGCTTGTTCCATTAACCTCTCTGAGCGGAGCTGCTTGGGACAGAAAGTTGTAATCAAACGTTGCCTTAATTTGCAGCAGGCGATGTGCCTTGGAGAAATGGTTCTCTCCAGAGCTGAATTTGCAGATGCCAACCGATGAGGTGGCAGCACGTGTCCCAGCTCCTCGGGTCCAAGTCCACGCCTGCCACGTGGAGCGGGGACTCTGGTGGGAGACGGGCTGCCCTGCATGAGAACATTGTCTTCCCACACGTCACACGGGCAATGTGACTCCTACTCAGAGCCTCTGCTCATTTCTTCTTCCTCTGCAGGTGATGGACGGGAAAACCCTCAATCCACGTCTCCATCCCCATTCTGGCATTCTTTGAGCTGAACCCCCAGAGTGTAGAGAGGGGGTGAGTCTTCCTGTGGATGAGTAAGGGGGCCCTGGAGCTGCAGGAGGGGAGCAGGCACTGTCTCTCCTGTACCATCTCCCCTTCCTCCCTAAACCGGAAGGACATCGTCTGTGCAAAGGAGTTAATGATACCTTTACTCCTCAAACTTGGCTTTGGAAGGATCTCCAAGTCAAAAGTATCCTTCAGATGTCTCTCTCTCTCTTTTTTAAAATTTTTATTGGAGTCTAGTTGATCTACAATGTTGTGTTAGTTTCTGCTGCACACCAAAGTGAATCAGTTATACATATACATATACATATATCCACTCTTTTTTAGATTCTTTTCCCATATAGATCATTATAGAGTATCGGGAAGAGTTCCCTGTGCTGTACAGTAGCTCCTTGTTATTCATCTATTTTATGTATAGTAATGTATGTAGGTCAGTCCCAACCTCCCAATTTATCCCTCCCTACCCCTTACCCCCTGGTAACCAAAGTTTGTTTCTTCAGATGTCTCTTGATATCTCACATGAACCGAATTTTCACAGGGGAGCCGTGTGATGGGTGAGCAGTTTGGGGGTGTCCACGGTCAGGGTTCTGATCTGAGCTCTGCTACGAACCCAGATTCTTCTCATCTGTAAAATGAGACCATAATCTCACTTAAGAACACGTGACACATATCTCTTTAACAGGTGGAGGCGTTCCTGGTGCAAGAGATAACGCATATCAAAGTGCTGGGAAAGGTACAAAGCCTTGCGGAAACACAAATTCTTTCTCAAGAATTTTCCTGTAAATCTGAGCACGATAACCATTCTTGTTCCCCTCGTATGCGTCCTGGAATTGGGACCATTAGCTTCATGATCAGAATCATTATATACAGAATTACCAAAAAAAAAAAAAAGTAGTCTTTTTTCCTTGTCTTCTCACCAGCAAACAGAACTTTGGTTAGCAGAACGCCGAGGTGATTCTAACGGCTGGTTTTTTATATTTGAAAGGGGAGGTTATTAAGAGAAGTCTCAATTCAGAAAATTCAAGAAGAAATGGGAGGGCGTGGTGAGGGGGAGGCGGGAGACTGCATTTCCTGTTTTCCTTTCAGATGGTGTTGGAAAACACTGCAGCAAAACCACGGAGACCCACGGAGACATTCCAAAATTCATTCTCTTTGCGGCCAGGGACCCAGCCCCAAAGGTGATGAGTAGAAAGGGTGGATTTTTTTTTTTTTAAGAGTTTTTTTAAAAAAGTTTTAAGGTGATGAGTAGAAGGGGTGGATTTTTTTTTTTAAGAGCTGGGGTTTGCAAGCGTCTAGCTACGGGCTCGTAGGGTGAAGACAGCCTTCCGAGGTGACATCAGCCAGTGCCTGGGCCAGAAGCAACAGAGTGAGAGTCTGGTTTTCATTTACAGTGTGGGGCAGGCCCGAGTGGGGAGGGGGAGAGGAGGGGCTGGAGGGAGCCTTGACTGTATCCCTGGACACGGTCCAGTTTGGAGCTCAGTCCTCCGCCAAAGGCCGCTCGTCTCTCCCGCTCAGCAGCCCCCTGCAAGGACCACAGGGGGAGTTTTCTGCCTGCTCGGGGTCCCCTCTCCTGCAGAAGGAAAAGGAGACGCAGCCAAGTGGGGAAAACATGTGTCAGATTCGCACATAATTGAATATCGAAGCCCAGGGACACACGCTTCTCCAGGTTTGCTCAGGGTAAGTGCCACTTTGCCCCTGTTCCCCCTGTGTTGCGTTTGCGGCCAGAGGGAAATGCTTTAAACTCCGCTGACCATTTCTCGGTGGCTCTCAGGTTCGCTCCCATAGAGTCTGTTTTCTGTACACGCTGCTGGTCTCTGGAAGATCTAGCCGATTTTTCTTTCTCGGTTTGTGCCACCTGGGTTTCCTTAGCTGGGCCGAGGCCCTTGCTGCCCACGAGTCGTGCCGTGCCCCCCGCTACCTACCCCCACCCCACCCCATCACCCTCTGCTCTCCTGACTGCGGTGCTTTTCGGCTCACGGTTTATTTATTTGCCATAAATACACTGAAGCTCAGCTGGAATCTGAGAATCTGCTTTGTTCGCAGAAGCGTCTTCGAGAGCTACCTTGGGGAGACTCTGAGTTCTCCCGCGTCCCTGGGGCGTGGGCTGGTTGGGTATATCTGTCACCTCCGGGGCATTGCGGTGACCTTGGTGTCCAGGAACAGGACCAAGTCAAGAGTTACTCAGCTATTACCGTCAGGGCTCCATCTTTTCAGGAATCTGAAGTTACTGCTGGAGCCTCGGTCCTCTGGGGTTGCTTAAAGGGGCTGCAGAGGTCAGAGGAGGAGAAAGAATCTGGGGTTTGGGCAGCACGCCCAGTGGACAGGGCAGGGCCCCTAGGGCCACGGGCTGGCCTGTGTTGCCCAGAAGTGGAGCAAGTACCAAGCCCAGAGGCCGGGAGCCTGTTCCCCAGCCAGGAGGGCGGGGCTCCGGCCCTCTCAGCCAGGATGGAAAGTGTTCTCTGACAGTTGCCAGTCTACTCTGGGGACGTGTTTCAGGGGCTACCGTGTTAGAAAATTAGGACTGAAGCAGGGGTGGGGTCCCTAGGAGGCCCCAGAGGGGTACTGGGGGGTGTAAACAGAAACTGGCATTTCACAGCCAGCCCAAGGAGCGAATTGAAAGGCTGGTCTGGACCCCAAAAAACAAGCTGCTGCTGGGCTTCCCTGGTGGTGCAGTGGTTGAGAATCTGCCTGCCAATGCAGACGACACGGGTTCGAGCCCTGGTCTGGGAAGATCCCACATGCCATGGAGCAACTGGGCCCGTGAGCCACAATTACTGAGCCTGCGCGTCTGGAGCCTGTGCTCCGCAACAACAGAGGCCGCGATAGTGAGAGGCCTGCGCACCGCGATGAAGAGTGACCCCCACTTGCCACAACTAGAGAAAGCCCATGCACAGAAACGAAGACCCAACACAGCCATAAATAAATAAATAAATAAATAAATACATTGTGTATTATTAAAAAAAAAAAAAAAAACTTATCTTTGAAAAAAGAAAAAAAAAAAAAACAAGCTGCTGTAGGCGGAGGGGAGTGTCCCCCGCAGTGGGGACTCAGAGGGGCTGGCCCATGCCAGCCTCCACACAGCTGCCTCCACACGAGAACTGCAGGGTCCTAGAGCTGCAGGGCTGCTCAGAGCTCATGCGGATAGACTATTCTCACACTGGGGTCCCCCAACTTCCCAGGGGACCCATTCTTAATACTTCAAAAAACTGAAGTGGCTTTAAAATCAGGTATTTTTTGTTCCTAAGCAAAATGATGTTGAAAACCACCAGGTGGCTGTTGGACATTATTGAAACTTCTGAGTTCTTTGCTGGGCTAAAGATAAAGGAAGAGATTCTTGGTTAGGAGGCACTGAGGTGTGGTTCCCTGGCTTTAAAGATGAAGGCTTAGGGGCTCTGAGATGCTCAATTACTTGCTGAGGCCACAGCACCAGTAGGTGGCTCAGACAGCAGTCAAGTCTTTACCATTTCAGGAAAGCAGATGGCCCAGCACTGGAGGATCCTGAGCTAATTTACATCTAGATTTGGAACATACTGTTTGATTTGTTCTCCCAGAAGACAGTGTCCTCCTATCATATTCTATTAAAAGCGATGGGGAAATTGGATTATGCTTCCTGGGGCCTCTACCAGCTAACGGGGAAAGAAGTGCCAGAGAAGAGAGCTGGTCCCCAGGGACCGACACTGGCATCGTGACCAGAGCAGCTGAGCAGGCATCCCTCATCCAGGCCACCTCTGGGGATGGGGGCCTGGAGGGACGGCACCAGCGTTTTGCTTCATTCTTTTTTTTTTTTTTAAATTTAATTTAATTAAATTATTTTTTATACAGCAGGTTCTTATTAGTTATCTGTTTTATACATATTAGTGTATGTATGTCAGTCCCAACCTTGTGTGGGCTTTGCTGAGGGTAAAGGCAGAAGGGTGGGGAGGTGAGGGGTTTTGTAGGAATTCAAGCTATACGAATTATGGTCTTGTGGTCTTCGTCTCTTCTTGGAGGAGGCATGGGTTTTCCATCACCGTAAGGTTTATTTTTCTCTTTCCCCGCCAGTGAGGAAGCCGTTAATAAGATAGCTGGTGGAGGGGAGAACTTGGGGAAGAATCCCGTAGCAGGGCGGTGAGCGTGGGCGCCCTGCCCTTTTCCAGTGGGGGAATTGGAGCTACTCCCACCTTCCTGGGAGGCAGCTGGGGAAGTCTCTAGAATGTTAGCCCTTGGCCCGGGCTCTTCCAGCACTTGGGAGGGTGTGTGCCCCACCCCACCATGCTTTGTGGTCCTTAGGTGACGGGATGTATGGTGAATGTCCAAACTTGGGGTCTTAAGGATACTTCTGATGTAAGGCAAGAAGAATTCCTATCTTTCTGAATAGGAATTCTTTTTATTTCTGCACCTCCCTCTATTTTCAAAGTGTTGAGGATTCACTGCATCTCATTCTGTCATCATGAGTGCTTTCTGTGATCTTGTGCCTTAGAACCTGATACAACACTGATGATAAAGTAGGAAGAAACCCCTCTCTTCAACTGATGATTGATGATGGATTTGTGACTCAAGTGAGGCTCCCCACCTGACCTTAGTTTTAGGTTAGGAGGTTACAGATGCCGCCACTTAAAGCCAGCTTGAAATCATGCCTCCTTCCCTTTTGAAAGTTAGTAGACTTTTGCCATGGAGGCTTCATCTGTGCTGTTGCTCAGAGTATTTAGACAACTGGTTACAGGGATCTTTGTCATTACACACCTGTTTTTAAAAAAATTTAATTAATTTTTTGCCTGCGTTGGGTCTTCGTTGCTGCGCGCGGGCTTTCTCTAGTTGCGGCCAGTGGGGGCTACTCTTTGCGGTGCGCGGGCTTCTCATTGCGGTGGCTTTTCTTTGTTGCGGAGCATGGGCTCTAGGCACGCGGGCTCAGTAGTTGTGGCTCGTGGGCTCTAGAGCACAGGCTCAGTAATTGTGGCGCAGAGGCTTAGCTGCTCCACGGCCTGTGGGATCTTCCAGGGCCAGGGCTCGAACCTGTGTCCCTTGCATTGGCAGGTGGATTGTTAACCACTGCGCCACCAGGGAAGCCCTGATTACCCACTTTTATGTGGAATTCCACATTTAGGGTTTAAAATACACTTGCAGGTCACGAATTCTGTTGCATGAGACTGTCTTGCAGGTATGCTAATCACTTCAGGCAAAAGTTTTATTTGAAAATTAGTTCTTGTCACTGTTCTATTTGGAAGAAACTGAGGATTTGTTATCTCTTGGAGAAGAATCGTGGGCTGGTTCCCATCTGAATGGGACTTTGTGTCCCGGGCAGCCTTTCCACGGAAACCCACAGGAGCAAACTTTTCTTGGTGTCTTCGCTGTGGAAAGCAGGCTGTAAAAACCACACCACTGCTACATAAATAGTTGGTGATTTGAGGAGTGACCTGGCATTTAAAAAAGTCCTATTAGTAGCTCTCACTGAGGAAAGGAAAGCTCGAAATGATTCAGGTTTTTAAGTAGGGAAGCTTTAAAAATGTCCTGCTTCGTCAGACAGCCTTGAGCGAGACAAGGAAAGGTTCTTTTCATCCACGTTTCTAGATATGGATTCCCTCTTTCCAAAACTCTGGGAGATAATCCTACCCGAAAAGACACTGCCTGTCCCCTCTAAACCATGGGTGATGGCCGTGTCACCCTCAGGGAGCACCTGCGGCACGCTGATTTACAAAGAAGGGTTCTTTTCAGGAATTCATTATATTAATTTTTGAAAACGTAATTTTAGTAGCTTCTGGTCTCATCAATTTTAGGAAGCAGATGAAATTGTAAAGTAGCACCTTTGTCCTGGTATAGTCTTTCCTGAAAGGGTAGAGGAAAGATGCATCGTCCTCTAGAGGACGATGCATCCCTCTGAGCTCCAGAAACATCCCCGTGCATTGTAGGGAGTCCCTGGGGTTCGGTTTCTGGGATCGCGGGGAATCTGTTGATACACATCTCAGCAGAGCTTGTGGGTCACTTTGGGACTCACCTGGAGACTGCTTCAATACATAATTTAAAAAAATGTGATAAATGTACATTTAGAATTTTATTTTTTCCCTGTGCTCAGGTGTGCAGGTATTGAGGTGAACTTCCGCTCGCAATGAAGCATTCTGCTTTCTAAAATGCCTTCATGACAAGGGCATGAACCAAGTAAGAACTTTTAAAGGAAACATTTTACTGATATCTACTGAGAAAAAAGTTTAAATTGAATGAACACAAAGGTGTTTCAGAACCAGAGCAAGGCTGCCTATTCGTGCAATGCTGTATCCCTGTAGGAGTTTTGAAGTTTACAACTGGAAGAGATGGTGTTAAGATGAGCTAATCCAGTAACTCCCAAACTTTTCCTTACCTGCCCTTGGTCTATGTGTCTCATATTCCTTTAAGCTTAATAAACCCCATTGTGCTCCAGGGCGTGGAGCTTTGGCTCGAGGGAGGGGACAAAAATGACTAAGACTTAGGCCCTTCCCTCTGGTTGGCAAATATATGATTTCCGTTTGGCTACTGGAAATATCCCCAAATTACTACCTTGGTGGATGGTCTCCCCACACCCTTGACACCTCAGATGAAGAAATGGAACACAGGGAGGTGAATTGCTGGTTTGAGGTCCCAGTACTAGAAGGAAAGCAAAATCATCATTTCCTGGGCTCTCCAGCACATGCTCACGTGTTCTCACAGGTAGGTGTCTAAGGTCAGGAATATCAAGGGAGTACAAGTCTTCAAGAGTACATTTTGGAGTTTCACGTGAAGAAAGGCGCTTTTTGCCATTGACCAGTCTTTTATAGAGTAGCATATTTTAAGTTTGTTTAGCAGAGAGGTAATTGTTGTTTCAAATAATCTGGAAAGAGAAAGCAAAGCAGAAAAATAGGACAAATATGAAAAGTTCTGCCAAACCCTCTCCCAAAGGCAGATTGTTAGTCTTTCGTAGGGGTCTGGCTGCATTTTGCACAGCGTAGTCCCGCTGTTCTCCTGAATTTTAAGACTCATAAAGTACCGAGAAACATCTGCGAGGTAGGATTGGCTATAGGGAAAGGTACAATGGCAAATGTTTCCGTCAAATCCCCCTGGTTTGACCCACACCTTCAGTTTTCATGGACCCAGAGCATCGAGAATTGGCCGCTAGATGGAAGAGCTCGTGGGTTGGTTGCATTTCAAAATTAAGAACTGAACAGCAGCTGGAGATGACTCAGGTCTCAAGAGAAGCCATTCCAGGAAACTGGTTTTTCTCTTCTGGAATCCTCATCAGTTGATTCAGCAGTGCAGTGCCAGCACCCAGAGCCAGTTCAGCTAAGCCCACAGACTGCCCTGCCGTGCACTGCGGGCCTCTCTGTTTCTTGTGGGGACAGCAGGAAACCCACCGGTGGTCAGAGCCTAGGGTAATAGATGAAAGAAAGCGGTCACAGAATCACTGCCCGTTAGAGCATCTGGCAATCAGCCTCATTTTACACATAAAATTAGTGAGTCTGGGAGAGATTAACTGATCTTTACTGATAGAGACAGGAACTAAGTAGAATTTTTCCCAGATATTACACTAAATACAGTGTGGGTGACATTTTATCTGATGTTTCAATGTAATTTCTTAAAAAGTCTCTTTTAAATAATTTTCTCTTCTAGACTTGATCACGAATCAGACTAGAAAACAAGATGTTTAGTTTTTCCTTTTACAACAGGAGGACCTTTTAGCTGCTGTGTTTGAACAGTTCTACAATGGGACACCATGGTTTTGGAGAGGCCAGTAGCCCCAAAAGTCCACGGCCAAGGCAGGAAGGGAGGATAGCGCTGGGATCTACCCTGGAGCCGACGGCACCGTGTGTGTCACGGGGCAGGAATGGAATGGGTGTTTGTGCAATTCCTTTTGAAGCGTCTTCTAAGGCATTCTCTGCCCTAACATTAAATCTGAACTAATCTCTGCCTAACATTTATAATTAGCAGGAAAAATGGAGGAAATGCTTTGTGTGGCTGCCTTATATTTAAGAGCGTAAAATGTCTTTTACATGTGCATTGTGGTGTCTAGCGTTTCCAACTATAGCAGATATGGAACTCTCTGCTTTATGTTTATCATCTTGGACCCTAGGAATATACGTCTTTAAATAAATTTCCAAGTATCTGGGCAGTTAATCTTGAGGTTCTTAAAGTTGCCTTTACGGGGAGGAGGAAGGTAATCCCAGATGGTGCTCGGCACATCCTCACGTGACCTCATTCCAGGAGGAGGCTAACTTGCCAAGGCTCAGCCAAACCCTCCCTTTCTGGATTGCTCTGTTCTAATGCATGAGCTGTTGAACAGTCATTGTTTGTAAACAAGATAGACACTTAAAAAAAAAAAGGAAGTATAGTTGATTTAAAATATTGTATTAGTTTCAGTTGTACAGCAAAATGATTCAGTTATACATATGCATATATATCTATTCTTTTTCAGATTCTTTTCCATTATAAGTTATTACAAGATATTGAATATAGTTCCCTGTGCTATACAGTAAATCCTTGTTGGTTATCTATTTTATATATAGTGGTGTGTATCTGTTAATCCCAAGCTCCTAATTTATCCCCTTTCCCCTGATAACCATGTTTGTTTTTTATGTCTGTGCGTCTGTTTCTGTTTTGTAAATAAGTTCATTTGTATCATTTTTTAAGATTCTATATATAAGTGATATCATATGGTATTTGTCTTTCTCTGACTTACTTCACTCAGTATGACAATCTCTAGGCTCATTCGTGTTGCTACAAATGGCATTATTTCATTCTTTTTATGACTAATATTCCATTGTGTATATATATCTATATATCTATACCTATCTATCTATCTATCTATCTATCTATATATACCACAACTTCTTTATTCATTCATCTGTTGATGGATACCAAAATTCTACAAATAATAAATGCTGGAGAAGGTGTGGAGAAAAGGGACCCCTCCTATACTGTTGGTGGGAATACAAATTGGTACCGCCTCTATGGGGAACAGTGTGGAAGGTCCTTAAAAAAACTAAAAATAGGGCTTCCCTGGTGGCGCAGTGGTTGAGAGTCCGCCTGCCGATGCAGGGGACGCGGGTGCGTGCCCCGGTCTGGGAAGATCCCGCGTGCCGCGGAGCGGCTGGGCCCTTGAGCCGTGGCCTCTGAGCCTGCGCATCCGGAGCCTGTGCTCCGCAACGGGAGAGGCCACAACAGTGAGAGACCCACGTACCGCAAAAAACCCCCAAAAAACCTCCCCAAAAAACTAAAAATAGAACTACCATATGACCCAGCAATTCCACACCTGGGCATATATCCAGAAAAGATGAAAACGCTAATCTGCAAAGATACACGCACCCAATGTTCATAGCAGCACTATCTATAATAGCCCAGACATGAACAGACACTGTTTTACTTGAGCCAAAGATCTTGTTGGGTCCAGTACTCAGTGTCTAACAAGGATACCAGTAGGTGGCAGTGAGACCAAGTCGATACACAGGATCAGAAGACTTAAGTTTTGCTATCACAGAACACACCTTCAGAGCCTGGGTCAAGCAGATAATTGTTTACAGATGTGTACACGTGGCTGATATTTTCTTCTCTAGCACAATTTCATAGAATGGAAATGCGAGATTCAAGTTGTAAAATAAACTGTAAAAAAGCAGCTTCCGATGCATTTCTTTGGAGGAATCTTCTTAGAGTTGTTCCAAATTGATTGCTTTTGAGGATTCCCCCAAAGCTCTTTCAAGTAGCAATAACATGTTAAATTCCGCTCTCTTCCTTCGCTAACCGGGGGAGATTAAGTCCTCTCATAGCTCCCTCTCTGGGGACAAGAATGGGGGCTCTTTTCCCAGGATTCAGGCAGGAAAGAAAAGAAGGGTAAGAAAAAGAGAGAGAACTAGGGTGGCTGCAAGCTAGAGACCCCTAGGGTTTACTGAAATGTGACTTTTCATTTCACGGCAGGTGGGCATAGTTCTGTCGCTGCAGTCTTCCACTATTTCTGCAGCTCCCACTTAAAATGGGACAGTTAGGAGTTAACAGAAGTCCTAGAACTTGTTAAGAGGACCAGCCTGATTCTAAAAAGCAGTGCTTTGGAGAAGACCAAATAAATGGCTTCAAAATGGGAGCTCTGGATGTATTTAAGTCTTTGTTTGAAAAAGATTGCCTTGTGTGCCTGTGTGTGTCTGTCTTAAAAAAGATTTCCAGACATGGAAAATGAAAAAGCTTCTGAGGAGACTTAATGAAAACTAATTTCATGGAATTGCACAATGGCTGGGGAATGTCACTGGACTCTGAATACAATTTTGAGTTGAAGGTCCATGTAGAGCAGTCTTCATAATAAGAGATATCTTTTTAAGTTTCAAGTGGACAGCTGCAAAACGGAAAAAGGCACCTCAAATTCTTTTCAGAATGAGGCTGAGTAAAAAAAGGAATGACTAATGCTCAATAGAAAGGTAAGAATTTAATGAAGTCCTCTGGTTGAATCTATTGCCTTTAGGACAGAATCTGTGACACAAAGCAGCTTGACACCCCACCCAACACAAGGGTCTCAAGCAACCAATTTTGACTTTTTTCATATTTGAAAGACCAGCAGCAGACAAATGGAGTCAGTTGATTCAGAATCTGTGGTTTGTCACCACCAAAGAAATTTAGTGTATTTTTTCCCCGAAAGATGTCGGGAGTTTCCTTGAGATTTTGGGGCCAAATCCGGCACATCCTCTTAGGGTTTCCTGGGGTTCTTCCCTTGGGCTTTGGAAACACAAACTTTTATTGGGATTCTGGTTCATTTTTTTTCTTTTTAATGTGGCAGTGGGCAAAACACTACGCCTCACCTGCTTTCAGTTTCCCAGCTATAAGATGGGGGAAAGTGCAGCCATTGGGCTCCTGGGAGAAGGGCGTGAAATCCCACCCACGAGACAGGAGCCCAGAAAATATGACTTGTTCTCTTTTGTCTCTATTTCTCGGGGGTGGGAGGGAGAGTTAAGGAAGGGTAATGGGAGGGTGACTTGTTCCCCCTTATTAAAATGGACAAACTGAGTGATCATTTGGGGAGATGCTATTTGACATCTTCTAAATCTAGATGAAAAAAATTCTCCAAGCTTTGTTGCCAGGAACTGCAGTTTTAAAAAGTGGGATGCCATGACATGGTAAACACTAGGAGAGATTTAATTGCAAACAAAAACATTAACAAGTATTCACCAGCTGGTCTAGGAATGCTTGAGCCGCATGACTGGCTCCTAAGCCCTGTGGCAGGAAAAGTGTGTGGATCTAAAGGCCTTTTCCCCACCTGGGAATTCAGCTCAACTGAACATGTGAGTTCATTAATCATTAGTGGAGCCTGGATAACTCATTATCCAACAAACATCATTTTCTGTCTTTCACTTTCGGGGTTGGAAGAGCTTCTCCCCTCTGCCCTCCTGCGCCCCCCTCTGCCTTCTAGTCCCCTCCCCTGCTTCCCCTCTCCCCTCTTTC
>NW_006779703.1:1047054-1059655 GCF_000442215.2 Lipotes vexillifer
TCTTTCCCTTTCCTCAACATCTGGATAGGTTTTAGAAAAGATAATTCCAGTGCGCTGAATGTTTTTTCATTACTTTGTGTCCCAATGAGAAGGAATTCATTTAGGGGTCTACTCTTTTATAAGATTAAGATCTTGGAAATAAAAATCTTTACATATAATTTTCAACCAATTTAAAATTCATTTTCCTTAGAGAATAGTTGAAGTAACTCATTAATGCCTCAGAAAGACATTAAGACTTTGTTCTATCATGATTTTGACTTTATTGAGCTCTATCAAAGACTACCAAACTTTGGAATTTGTTAATAGAGATCCCACACAGGGATATAGGGATAGTATAGGGATAGTATAGGGATAGTATAGGGACAGTATAGGGACAATATAGGGACAGTATAGGGATAGTATAGGGGTAGTATAGGGACAGTATAGGGATAGTATAGGGACAGTATAGGGATAGTAAAAACAAAACAAAACCAAAACCAAAACCAGTGAAACCTACTCAGTGCACAATTCACCCATGTTCTCTGTCAAGGTTGTCTGAAGAGAAGGCTGAAGCTCGTCCCATCCCACACTCAGCAGTGGTCATGTCCTATTTTTTCCACATGGATTATATTGCCCAATGCTTTGCAGTGAGGTCCTATACTATTTGGCCTCATTCCAAAACAAAAATACTACTTTAAATCCTGCCTCTTGTGCACTGATCAAATATTTAAAACAATTGAACTGGACCTCCTGGAAGAGTTGCATCAAATCTTTTTCTCAAAGGAGTGGTGCTTGAACTTTAGTGGGGAGGTAGAATAGAGGCGGTTAGAATCACATGTGAACTTGGATGCTATCCCCAGAGACTCCCACATACACAGAAACAATGTTGTACACTTTTGGGGGAGGTTGACAGATCCTTTGAAATCTGTGGATCCCATATTAAAAAAAAAAAAATCTGTGGATCCCACATTTAAAAAAAAGTTCTGGACCAATTAGAATATTACAGGCTGTCTTGGAAAGGACAGTATATATTTCTGGAAAGAATCCAGTAAATTTAAATAATGTGGGTGGACAATTTTTCCACAAAATAGTTTTCTAGTAGGATGCTTATTGCTGGTAAAGAAACCTGATGTTCAATTTTAATGGAAAGAATCAAGAATAGCATATGTATGATGTACTTTTACATTACTCTAAAGTGTATATCCTCAATTAAGAAAACTTACAAAGACCACAAATACTGCATGTGCTTTTCTTTTTTCTTCAAAAGGCAAACTCAGGAATAGGTCTAGCAGAGTGTGGGGAAGAAAGGTATGACCGGATGGAAAGACCTAGAAGATTCCTAGAGTAGAGCATGGTCTTGCAGGATTTCTAGAGAGCAATGGGGCAACACTGGGGTGGTGGCTTGGGCATTCATCCTCAGTGAAGAAAACAGACCAACCAGCCAAACGTGGGTTTCTACACTGCCTGAGGGGACTCCCCTGAGCACTGGCCAGGACTTGGGGACGCTGTGGAACCAAAGCGCTGCGAGCTGAGGACTGCCCTCCTACATCGTGCAGATCCATGCCTAGCACGTGTTGACCATTTCAAGGCAAGAAGATTGGGCTGTGTTTTTGGAATGCCACCATTATCACCACTGGCTGTCACTTCACTGTAGAAAGAAATACGTTCTCTTGATGACTGACCTTCTGATCATCAGAAAAACCTTTCCTTCTCACTGTTGATACATTTACAAGAGAAAGTTGTATTGACAGGTGGTTTTGTATTAGGTGCTGGGGTTGTATCTTCAAGCTCTCAGAATTTGAATCAAAGGGTAAATTTGTTTTATCACAGGTGATACTTTTGGTTTGACCTCCCTGGAAAATCCGAAGCAACAGTGGGTCTTGGAATCCATTCTCTTGTTTATGGTTTTGTCTTTTTCTATCTCACCAATTTGGCTGACTGGGCTGGCCTGGGGCCCACACTCTGTTGTCTTGCTGTTTTCACAGCTGGGCCACAGGATCTGGACCCCAGCTCCTCCCTCTGGGCCTGATCTCTGGCAGGAAAAATCATGGGACTGAGCCCACTTCATCCACGTCCTTGGGTGACAGCTTCGATAAGGGGCTGCCTTTTGCTCTCCTTGGCCCTCTGTGCATCTTGCTAAGAAGTCCATCTAGACACTAGTCCCCTGCCAAGGCCAGGTCGCTAATTAACCAGACAGATTTTCCTTTGCTGTCATTATTTCTGTTGCTCTAGATGGCAAGGTTGAGAACCTTAGACCACCCTTAACATTGTCTTCCTTAGCAATGAGGGGAAAATGGGATTCCTGAATTATATATACAACGGACAACCACAAATAGAATCACCAGGCCCATGGAAGGCCTATGGCGAGAGGAAGGTCAAGGTAGGAAGGTCAAGCAGGTACAAAAGCCTAGGCCTTAGGCGGACCTGATTTTGTAGCTCTAATGACACTGGTTGGGGTAGAAATAACTTTTGTACCACATCTCAGTGTTCATATCAGATTCTTTTCACTTTCCTGGGACTGAAGTCCTTTTCCCCAAACCTTAATATTTTGCTGCCAAATACTTCCTTTCTTCTTCCTTTCCAAATATTATTTAGGAGCAAAGGACAAATGTTGTGTTATTTAATTATAGGGGCACATACATATGCTTTAAGAAGATATGTGCAGTTGTATTGTTTTCCTGTTCTAACTCTTAAAGACTCATGCCTCAAAAAAAAGATGCCACATTTATACCATTCCTGTTAAACTGATGGCTACATTTTAGGTGTATGGAGTAACCCACACTTTAAAAAATCTCAGGTAACTTTTCCTATCCTTTGAAAGATTGTAGTAAAACACACATGACATAGAATTTACATGATTCTAAACTGTATATCCTCAATTAAGAAAACTTACAAAGACCACAAATATTGCATGTGCTTTTTTTTTTTTTTTTTTTTTTTCAAAGGACAAGCTCAGGAATAGGTCTAGCAGGGTATGGGGAAGAAAGGTATGACTGGATAGAAAGGCCTGGAAGATCCCCAGAGTAGGACAAGTGAGCAAATTTAATCATGTTTAAGTGTATAGTACAGTAGTGCTGTCTACATGTACCTTGTTGTGTAACTGATCTCTAGAACTTTTTCATCTTGCAGAACTGAACCTCTGTACCCTTTGGGCACTAACTCTCCTTCCCATCTCCCCCTCCCTCTAGCAACTACCATTCTATTTTCTGTTTCTAATAGTTTGACTATTGCAGATGCCCCATGTAAGTGGAATCTTGTGGTATGTGTCTTTTGCGACTGGCTCATTTCACTTATCATGATGTCCTCAAGGTTCATTCATGTTGTAGCCTATGACAGAATTTCTTTCTTTTACTTCAGGCTGAATAATATTTCATTGTATGTATATACCACATTTTCTTTATCTATTCATCCATTGATGGGCATTTATGTTGTTTCCACGTCTTGGCTATTATGAATAATGCTGCATTAAACTTGGGTGTATATATATATCTTCAAAATCTTGTTTTCAGTTATTTTGGATATGTACCCAGAAGTTGGATTGCTGGCTTATATAGTAATTCTATTTTTAATTTTTGGAGGAACCTCCATACAGTTTTCTAAGTGGTTGCAGTGTTTTACATTCACACCAACAGTGCCTAAGAGTACCAATGTTTCTACATCCTCATGAGCACTTCTTTTTTACTGTTTGTTTGATGGTGGCCATCTCAGTGGATGTGAGGCAATATCTCATTGTGGTTTTTGTTTGTGTGTTTTTTTTTTAACATCTTTATTGGAGTATAATTGCTTTACAATGTTTTGTTAGTTTCTGCTGTATAACAAAGTGAATCAGCTATACATATACATATATCCCCATATCCCCACCCTCTTGCATCTCCCTCCCTCCCACCCTCCCTATCCCACTCCTCTAGGTGGTCACAAAGCACTGAGCTGATCTCCCTGTGCTATGCGGCTGCTTCCCGCTAGCTATCTATTCTACATTTGGTAGTGTATATCTGTCCATGCCACTCTCTCACTTCTTCCCAGCTTACCCTTTCCCCTCCCCATGTCCTCAAGTTCATTGTCTACGTCTGTGTCTTTATTCCTCTCCAGCGCCTAGGTTCTTCAGAATGATTTTTTTTTTTAGGTTCCGTATATATGTGTTAGCATATGGTATTTGTTTTTCCCTTTTTGACTTCACTCTGTATGACAGACTCTAGGTTCATCCACCTCACTACAAATAACTCAATTTCGTTTCTTCTTATGGCTGAGTAATATTCCATTGTATATATGTGCCACATCTTCTTTATCCATTCATCTGTCGATGGACACTTAAGTTGCTTCCATGTCCTGGCTTTTGTAAATAGAGCCGCAATGGACATTGTGGTACGTGACTCTTTTTGAATTATCTCATTGTGGTTTTGATTTTCATTTCTCTGATGGTGAGTGTTTTTTCATATGCTTATTGGCCATTCGTATGTCTTCTCTGGAGAAATGTCTATTCAAGTCCTTTACCTATTTTTAAATCAGATCTTGTTGTAAAGTTGTGGGAGTTCTTATGGGTTCTGATATGAACCCCTTATCAGATATATGGTTTGTGAATATTTTCTCCCATTCTGTAGGTTGCCTCTTCACTCTGTTGATTGTTTCCTTTGCTGTGTAAAAGTTTTTAAGTTTGATATAGTACCATTTGTCTGTCCTTGCTTTTGTTGTCTGTGCTTTCGGTGTCATATGGAAGAAATCATTACCAAATCCAATATTATGAAGATTTTCTCCTATATTTTCTTCTAAATGTATAATAGTTTCAGGTCTTACATTTACATTTTTAATCCATTTTGAGTTAGTTCTTTGTAAGTGGTGTAAGGTAAGGGTCCAACTTCATTTTTTGCATGTGGATATAGTTTTTCCAGCATCATTTGTTGAAGAGACTATCCCGACCCCATTGTGTAGCCTTGGTACCGCTATAGAAGCTTATTTGACCATGTACTTGAAGGTTTGTTTCTCAGATCTTTGTTTTATTCCATTGGTTGACATGTTTGTCTTTATTCCAGTCCCATATTGTTTTGATTACAGTAGCTTTGTAATATGATTTGAAATCAGGAAATATGAGGTCTCCAGCTCTATTTTTCCTTTCTCAAGTTTGCTTTGGCTCTTCTGGGTCCTTTGAAATTCCATATGCATTTTAGGATTTGTTTTTCTATTTCTACCAAAAAAATGCCCCAGAGCGAGAGGTTTTTGATTTTTATTTATACTGATGATGATTACCGTTTCATGCTGTAATTCCCAAGGCCGCCTTCTTAATCTTCAAACCCTAACAATGAACTGTAAATTATGATGGTAACCCAATCTCTCCAGATGAAAATATTTAGGTTTCTTAAACCGAGTGGGATTTCTCGCTTGACTGTAGTCTATACTACATAATTTTCAATATTAAATAGTACTTCTTGAAACTAAGGACAAGAAAAAATAACCAATAATTTTGACCAGCACGCCCCTCCTCTCTGATGCTGTTACCCAAGGATCTGACCAGGGAACCCCTGCCAAGTCTGGGTAAGGGTAAGAAGAGTCACTGATACACATGAACAGCTGTAGCCAGGACCAGGTCCAGAATCTGTGGGCTCGATGCAAAATGAACATGAAGGGTCCTTGTCCAAAAGTTATTAAGAATTTTAAGACAGCAACAACAAATCATTAAATAAAGCATGGGGTCTAGTGGGTCTGCACAGGTCATATACCCAAGACCTAAGAAAGAGTTGGGGGAAACCAGAGCCTTGGATCAAGGGGAAGAGAAAAGAGGTGATATCCTGCAAGGGGACCTAAGCCCAGATGGAGAAGACCTAGGCCGGCTCTCTGGAGGGTCATAAGGAAGAGCCCAGACCCTCAAGCTGCTGTCACTGGAGCTTGGAGGGTGAAGATGTTGACCTGAATGTTTGGTGTGGGTCAGAGTGCTTTCAGATGTGGCATGGGGAGAAGGTGGTGTTTGCTTGAAGGGAAAAGTGATGGTGACACAGCCCACTGTGCCCATCCAGACTTGAGCACGGCTGGCTGGCAGTTAAATTTGCATGGGAGACCACGCTATGTGGCCGTCAGCCCTCATGACTTGCTTCAGTCTTGCTAATTCAGTATCCCAGGGTGTGCTCCATCCTGCGATTGGAGTTGGACACACAGCAGGTTTTTATTGGAGGAAAAGTGCTAAATCTTAACAGAGAATGAGGGCAAGATTCGAAATAGTCCCAGCTGCCATGGTTGTGTTGGCACATGTTGTGATTTGGATGAAGCCCGTTCCCTCCCTGAACGGAAGCTTCCCCGCGTGATTCCTGTAGACACGATTGACAGTTAGGCTGGGCGTCACCAACCTGCCCCTTTGTGCCTCTGAGCACCTTTTCTCCTGACCCTTTTTCATTCTGCCATTTGTTTCGTGATGTACTATTTTTGCCTGCCTCAATTTGAGAGGAAAAAAAGTTGAACTGCACAATTTTTAGCTATGGCCAAAGTCCTACAATCACTAGATTCAAAGATTCTCATGTCTATGTTTAGTCAAAACTATTTTTCATAAAAGGAATAAATCCTTGATTCATTCGTTAGTAATCGGGGAGTCAATACCTGACCATTCTCCTTTGTCCTGTTTTCTCTCGTAGGTTCTCACTTGGTGCTTAGACAAAATCGAAATGGGGAAGCACCGGCATTTGCCTTTAGTGGCCATCTTTTGCCTTTTTTTCTCAGGCTTTTCCTTTACTCGTGCACAACAACAAGCAGGTAAGATCCAGAAACATCTCTTCGTTTCATTAAAAGGAACAGTATTCTCTGATTTTAGATCTTAGACACCATGTGCTGAATATAGAGCTTAGATAGGCTTTGAAGAGATAGCCAAGCCATTGACCACAGGATGTTAATTTATTTTACAGACTTTTTGCTCCTCTTTATCCAGTGAGAGAGAGAATCTTTTTACTGAAACTTGGGTTTGATATCTTGGCGGTGGTTTGCAAGTGGTTTGTTTTTACCTTGGGTGTGAGCAGAAAGTTTGTATCGAGAATATTTTACCATCTGAAGAGCTTTTCCACATTTCTGGCACTGGTTGAGGTCTGAGCACATAAAACCCAGGGAAGACAATGGTTGAGAGTAAAAAATTATTTTCCCTGAAAAAACAACAAAAACAAACACAAATGTCACCATTTCTTTCTCACTCTGGACAGGAAAAGACATTTTTCATCTAGAATCATCAAATCTTTAAAATATCAGTTTCCCCAAACTACTTAAAAATGGATCCCAACTAATCCTATTAAGAACTTGCTTGCAGAGTTTTATAAAAATGAGAAATGGTTCATGTATTATGAGTTGGGAAGGATTGACTTGGGTCCCTCTCCTTTGCTTGGAGAGCTGAGCTTCTGATGGGGATTCTCCCTCCAGACCTTGTAGTTCTTAGATGGCGGCCTGGTGAGGACAACCTCAATGCCAGGGGAGCATGGCTTGGGGCATCGGGTCAGCCCCAGGTGAGTAGAGTCCAGAGGCCTTCTGTGCACAGCCAGCCTGGCCCAGTGCAGAAGGGCACTTCCCAGCCACCCACAGCCTGGCACCTGGAGCCTCTTGCTCCTACTTTTGAGAGAGAACTGGATTCATCTTTGAAAGAGATGAATACTGTTCAGCATCTAGGAGGGCTTAGATGGCTCTGAAGATGTAGTGACGAGTTAGGGTACCTTTCTTCATGCTAAAAAGTCTGAAAAAAATGAAACTTTGCCCTTCCCTACAGTTATACAAGTCTTCTTATAATACTTATTTTTCTGGCAAATTACCCAAAGCATGGGAGGTAAAACAGTAGTGGATTTAGTTCAGGTAAACCAGTAGTAAATTTCAGTATTCTATCTTGTCAGGGCCCAGTTTCAGACCCAAAGCTGAGGAAGGAATTTCTAAGATCATGCTTGGTTGCCTGTGATAGGATATCCTTCCCACCTGAGCAGGTGGGTCTTGGGGTTCAAACTACCGCAAAGAATCATCTAGTGTTAAAGGACATGCCAGGGAATGTTTTTCCCCATTGTGGAACCTGCTACTGGTCCATGTATGGCAGTCATTGCATATGGAACTTGGGCCAATGACTGGGCACCGGCAGCTGTTGGGTCCATGTGTCCAGGTCCCTGTTTCTCAGGTAAGTCAGCGTCCCCGCCTGTTTCACACATGATGTGTAAATTATTTAGTAACAGCAGAGTGGAAACTGAATGAGTTGAGGAAGGCTTTGCACTGATGGGAAGTCATTTCTTGAACAGGAGAAACATCTAAACCAATGTCTTTTTTTAAAGATGTCAAAAATGGTGCTGCTGCTGATATAATATTTCTAGTGGATTCCTCTTGGAGCATTGGAAAGGAACATTTCCAACTTGTTCAAGAGTTTCTATATGATGTTATAAAATCTTTAGCTGTGGGAGAAAACGATTTCCGTTTTGCTCTGGTCTGGTTCAACGGCAGCCCAGATACCGAGTTCCTGTTAAATACGTATCGTTCTAAACAAGAAGTCCTCTCCCATGTTTCCAACATGTCTTATACTGGGGGAAGCAATCAGACCGGAAAAGGATTAGAATACGTAATGCAAAATCACCTCACTGAGGCTGCCGGAAGCCGGGCCAGTGATGGAGTCCCTCAGGTTATCGTAATGTTAACTGATGGACACTCGAAGGATGCCCTTGCTCTGCCTTTAGCGGAACTTAAATCTGCTGATGTTAACGTGTTTGCAATTGGAGTTGAGGATGCAGATGAAGGAGCGTTAAAAGAAACAGCAAGTGAACCGCTCAATATGCATATTTTCAACCTAGAGAATTTTACCTCACTTCATGACATAGTAGGAAACTTAGTGGCCTGTGTGCATTCATCCATGACTCCAGAAAGGGCTGGAGGCACAGAGACCCTTAAAGACATCACAGGTAATGGCAACATCGCCAAGTTGCTGCCTGCCTCGCTCTTCTTTGGAGATAAGCTTGGCAACCGCTGGCATTAAGGCAATATTACGGCTAAAAGATGGTGGGCGGATTAGGGAAGAGATGCCTGTTCACAGGTCTAAAAACAAAGGTTTGAATATTCTCCGTAGTCTCCTTCCAAAACAGAGCAATGCATCTACCTTCAAGAGGAATTCTTTGTTTTTGAGACAATGTTCTAACTCTAAAAAAGCACATCCTGATATTATGAGCCCACAAGAGGCTGCTTCTGCCTTCCTTGGACAAGACAGACTCAGCGTGGCTGGGCAGGCATCTAACAAAAATCCCTTCATTGTTCCTGGGATAGAGAGCCCGTTTCTTTTAAAGAAAGCTCCGTGTCTGAAAGAGCTTGAGTGGAGGGGGAAGGGGGGTGTCCACTTTGGGTCCAGTGAAGCAACACGCAGAGCTCCTCTCTTTGACCCTGTGGGATTTATTTCAGAGATTTGATGGAATTAGAATTGTGAGAGGCCTTAGAGATGATCCAGTCCAAATCTATTTTGAAGAAATTGAGTTTTAGAGCTGGAGGCCCTTACGTGTTGGCTCTGGAGTGGGTTTTCCCACTTCTCCTTTTCATGGATGTGTTCATGCATGGTGATGTGCATGGAACTAATTGTCCGGCAAGTCACTTAACCAGTCACACCTATTAGCTCTCTTGCCAGTGCTAAGTGCCTAAAGACTGATAGGGAAGGAATTCCACAGGTAAATTTCAAATGTATTGCACCACAGCAATTCTGACCAGGGCTAGGCTTCCTCATCAGCGATGAGCAGGACAGAGGGAACTCCCTGTGTCCCAAAATGGGTCCATGTTGCCAAGTGACAGTGGGTAGCAGAGAATTCTAGGAGAATGGGCAGAAAGCTAGGGTGGGAGAGCTCAAGGGAGAGATGAGCTCCAGGAGAGACGTATGTCCCACAAGATGAAGGGAAAGGTATCATATTTCTAAGATACTGAGGTGGAAAGGGGAGACGTTGAGAGTGTTCAGGTTGAGTTGGCATTAATCATCCAGTAAGAGAAGATGACAGAGGGAGAGAAGCAGTGGTGCTTGGGAGCTTGGAGGAATTGAAGTTATGTTTGAACAGCTGCAACAGGGCTAGGAGGAAAGGATCACAAAAAAGGATCAAGAAGCAACTGCTGACTTGCAGTGATGTTCAGTTGTCGTCAGAGACCACAGCCTGGGGTCTTGTCCATGAGCGTGGCTCCCTGGTGTTCTGAAGGTATCTCAGGCACTCTTGGAAGAAAAAAGCTACCAGGTTGGAGCTTGCAAAGAGAGGATGATAGAGGGTCCAGAAGATCTTCTTGGGAAGGAAATTTACCATTGCTAAGATGGTAGCTAGTAAATTCCTGAAATAGCCGGCCCTGGGGACCTGGCTGGGCGGGGAAGCAGATGAGAGCTGGAAGGGGCTGGGAGACTTCTGGAAAGCCAGAGGAGCAGGGGCCAGGATGAGGCGGAAGAGACCTAGAGGCAGTTGAGGAGGAGTCCGGAGAAAGCCTTTCTGGATTATGATCAGAATAATGGTGTTTTTAGGCAAATAGTACTAGACATCAGTTTTTCATAAGAGAGATTCCGAAAACAAGGAGTGGGGAGCAAGATGGGTAGGTGTCATTAGATAGGAGCCGGGCAGGCAGATTGTGGTTAAGAGAAAGGTTTCAGAACTAACCAACCCCGAGGCGTTTCAGGAGAGTTTTCATAAAATGGTTTCCCCAATGGTTATCCGTGATTTCAGCTTTGATAGGGGTGGGAGGGCTCATGACCCTACCCATGGGTCTACTTCTAAGAGAGGGTGAGGCACAGTCTGGATTATTTGCATTAAACCTGAATAGCACTCCCTATTTCAAATGATGTGTCTCACCTCTGCATCATGACACTAGTGTCGATCCTGCCAGATTACAGGAAAAGAAGGTGGACCCTGAGAGCACCCCAAACCAAGCACTGCAGGTTACAAGGAGGTTAGAAGATGGCAGCTCTAATGACCTTTTCCATTTGCTACAATGTTCTCAGCATCAGTAATTCACTAATCATTGCCTTTCTGAATATAGGGATAATAACTCATCCATGTCAAAAACAATGAAAGGGATCAGGAGAGAAATGGAACATCTTCTCTTTATTGGTGTTTTGGCCAATTCAGGAAAAAGGGTGGACGAGTTTGCCATTATGTTTAACCGTTATATAAATGGATAAACGATTAGATTACCATACGAATGCTAAATGAGCCTGTCAACATAGTCTGTTTCCACACAGATGACAAAACCTTTGTTTTTATGCCAAGAAAGCATCTCTGTCTTCTAGTGTCCAAGCTACTAGCAGCACCAGGGTGGGATATTAATCCATTTATGTTGTCTTTTCTAATTAACTTCACTCTGCAATTCTGCCAGTATCATGTCCCACTGCATGTTCCATAGCAAAAAAATAAAATAATAATAATAAAAATTCTCTGCTTATAGTTTTTGGGAAAGGTAGTCAGGAAGGCATTATGGAGATTGCTAATAAGTTAGGGCCATTTCTTTCCGTTTCCTGCCCACTAGGTAGGTAACTTTTTCCCATGAATATATATATGATGGCCACTGTTCTAAATGAACTGTGCTCAAGTAATCACTGAAAGTTGTGTTTTTTACAATCCCTTTTATCAATGGATATAAAATACAAAAGCTTTACTAAAGCAAAAGCTAAAGGTGACCTATATATCAGTGAGGATGAGCTTTCTTTTCTTTGCAAAATATAAAGATTTAGGAAACTCGCAAAACCTATCTGCAGTTTTGTGTTTGCATAGGAAATACAATGTGATCTTTTAAATTTTGCTTGAAAAAGGAAGCATCCCATGAGCTAAGGAAAGCATTGTGCCCACACCAATGTGCTCAGGAAAGTAGTGTTTCCAACGATGTTGAAGGAACCTATAATTTTTCCATGGATGTTTCGAAACTTTTCCATAGAAAATGCCACAGATGGTGTGATACATGAGCCATAAAAGCAGAAAACCAGACAACTTCATATTTTGAATTTTAGAAAGATCTGATTCCTCTTAGAGTTAATATCGATCCCTGGTATGCCTTGCTGTACACAAGAACTGGTCTCTCTTGTGTCTGTCTGAGGCTTCGGCTCTCCTGGATAACAGCATGCCCTTGTGTGTCCCATCATTGTGTGCATAAGAGGACAACGTGGTTTTTTCAGTGATGACAAATTATCCAACATTTTTCTATGACCTGCTGTGGTTCAGCTTTTTAGAAGAGCAATAATCAAGGGTTTTCCCTCAGTGTTTGTTTATTTTATTTTTTCTATTGTGAACCGCAATCAAAAAGTAAGTAATAAATTAATAAGGAATGAGTCATCTGTGATTTAGGGATCGTTCTTCTTTTATTGATCTTAGGTTCAGAGTTAGTCCTTCCTTCAAAGGTCTCGGTTTGCTGGGTAAGGGGTAAATCTTCCTTTGTCCCTCAGGGTCATTGGTTTAGGCCTGGGAAGTGTTGAGGAATTTTGTGGTATGGCTTGCTGGACCCGGAGCTCCCGGCACCATGTGGGCCATTTCTATGGCTTGCAACATAATTCACACTGCTGGCACCGCACCATTCCCTAAGATCCTTCCGAAACCTTACGGTTTGGCTAAAGAGTAGCAAATGCTTTGCAATTCTTAGCAAATGCTAAGTTAATATCTTATAAAACCTTACAAGATATATTCACATTAGTATCTTTCCC
>NW_006779703.1:1059665-1074838 GCF_000442215.2 Lipotes vexillifer
GTTCCTCTGCAAAATTGCTGTTAGGGGTTTCACATATGTAAGGGGAGAAAGAGAGCAGTTCTGATTGCAGTAAAATCCCAACTGCAGTCATCCTAGGCTCAGATTCCCCAAGGGGAGAGCTTGGGTAAGAACATCATTTCACTATAGCAAAATTCCTTAATTTCATGAGACAAGATTTGTATCTTGTTTCCATTGTGGAAATGAAAGCAATTTTGTTGGTACCAGGAAAAATTTATTTTATGTATAAAATGTTCACTGTCATTAAAAATATCAGAATGAATACATTCTGTACATATAATATTACAATTATACTCCAAACATAGCTTCCTAAAATCCAGAATATGAATACCATATATGCTCACAGAAAATCTCTTCCTATTCCTAACACATAGTTAAGTTATTAAAATATATTTGCTAGAATAATTTTACTTTTCATATCATTTAAATCAGCCAGATTTAAACATTCTAGCAGATGAGCCTTTGAAATATTCCACCCAGGTTCATAGTTTATTGATTGCTGTTCCTTGCTCAGTGCTTCTGTGAAACCCCCATTCTCAGTAACAGAATGGAAGTGTCATGTTTGCCATTGTGGGGAGAAAAGAGATCTTGGTCAGCCTTTTTATGTCCATTTGTATAACTCCAGAGCTAATTCTGATTCAGGGTTTACTAGATGCCCATGGTCCTGCCAGGCACTCGGTCTACGATGTCATAAAAATAAGGTTGGATAATTATGTCATGACTGGTTTCATATCACTCTGCTTAACATTGTTCTGCATTATGTGATTGAATATAGAGGCAATGGCAAAAATAAATGAAGAAAACATTTAGCTGAACCCCAGACTTGCATTTGAGTTTCACGCAACTAAACGTCATTTGAGAAACGAAAATCAAACCAAAATGTATCAGAGCATTTTTGAATCAAAACTGTAAATGTTGTTTGAGTTCTTCTTTTCATATTCCCAAAGTGGTAGATACACAGCCATTTTGGTTTTTAAAGTTAAAAAGAAGGAACAACAGTTGCTCAAGGAATCAAGTGTTTAACATACTGGGATGATGAATCACCAAACCCTAAATCTGGGATTCTGTTTTGTGCTGTGGATTTGGACAAAGAAAATTCTTATAATGACTTGAGGATTATAAGAGAAATGTCCTCAAATTAGAAATCATCTTTGGACCGTTGTTAATGTACTCCTTTACTTTCTCCTGTAGGTATGATAATGCATAATTCCATGCAGCTACAGTTGCCTCCAAATTTAGTAGAAAATCTCAGACTATACCCAGAAATTGAATATGTTTTGAAATTTGACTACAAAGATGGCACAGAAGAAAATATGATATTAAGTGCCCTACTTAACACCATCATTTCTGTTAAGAAATGATGTTAAGGAGTTGTCTCTTATCCATTCAGAATGCAGAACTAAAAGAGAATTTCACATTCCTTAATCAACATGTGTTTTGTTTGTCCATATTTCGTGTTTCTTATTGGTTTCCCAAGAAACATGTCAGAACACTGAACGACGCATGTGGTCACTTGTTCTAATGCTTTCACATTTTTTGCATTTCTCTCTTTTAAAGCACAAGACTCTGCTGACATTATTTTCCTAATTGATGGATCAAACAACACCGGAAGTGTCAATTTCGCAGTCATTCGCGACTTCCTTGTAAATCTCCTTGAGAGACTCTCAGTTGGAACTCAGCAGATCCAAGTGGGGGTGGTCCAGTATAGCGATGAGCCCAGAACGCTGTTCTCCTTAAACAGCTATTCCACCAAGGCTCAGGTTCTGGACGCAGTGAAAGCCCTGGGGTTCATCGGTGGGGAGTTGGCCAATGTCGGCCTGGCCCTTGATTTTGTGCTGGAGAATCACTTCACCCGGGCAGGGGGCAGCCGAGTGGAGGAAGGGGTTCCCCAGGTGCTGGTCCTCATAAGTGCTGGGCCTTCTAGTGATGAAATCCGAGACGCGGTCATAGCACTGAAGCAGGCTAGCGTTTTCTCGTTTGGCCTCGGAGCCCAGGCCGCCTCCAAGGCAGAGCTTCAGCACATAGCTACCAATGACAACTTGGTGTTTACTGTCCCGGAATTCCATAGCTTTGGGCTCGTCCAGGAGCAATTACTGCCGTACATTGTTGGCGTGGCCCAAAGGCACATTGTCTTGCAACCGCCAACCATTGTCACCCAAGGTACGTATGCTTTTCTCACCATCTGTGTGGTAGTGGGCTGTCTGTGTGTGTTTTTGTAGAAGTCAGGTGGACACCTTGCAGAATGATTCGCCTTGGGAGAACCTGTAAGTACCCACAGCCGAGTCCTTCCACGATGAGCTAGCAGTTCTTGGATGTGGTGTCTGTGACGGTTGCAGTGTTCCAAAAAAACTAGAGATCTGTGATTGAGTGGAAAGTTCTTTTTAGAGCATGGGTTGTCAAGAAAGTGTGCTTTTAAGGCTAATTCGACAAACCTGTTACGTTGGTTATTAAACATCATCGTATGATCTACTTATAATGCAGTCATCCTAAAAATGGATCTCTGGGGGTCATTACGGTTCTGAGACAGTTACTCCAGGAGAATGGCATTGAGCTCTAAAAGGCAGCCCGTTAGAGTGTGCTGACACGTGAGAACTGTCTCCCCAAAGTCAGTTTTGTGATGCGTAGCAGGAGTGGCATTTCTGGAGGTAAGAAATAACAAAGCACTCGCTTGGGGGGATGTTTATGAAAACCGACAGAGAGATTTATACACTCAGATGGGAGGCCTTTGGCGAAAGAGCCCGACTGGAGTCATTTTACAAAAACATATAAAGCTGATCAAGTCACATAAGAAAATACATTTCACGGACATGGGAGGTGGGAAGTGTATTTAAAAATTTAAGTAAGAACCCAGTGGTGCTTGATGCTGTGGCAGGTAAAAATCTGGCAGATCCAGGTGGACCAGGTTACATCACTGGTGATCTCACCCATCCGTCAGGGATTTTATTATTAATGGTTTTAGGCATATTGCTGGGTGGGGTAAATTAAGAATTGACGCAAAATTACATCCAGAAAATTCTCTTGATATTTCCAGACTTCCCTCTGATTGGAATATAATCTATCAATATTAAAGTTTCTCTGGGCTTGCATGCTTTTGGAAACAAAAGAATGACTTCCATAGGTTTTGTAAACACTCAGGAAGCGCCATGGCTGCTGTCCAAAGAGCGGGCCTTTGGTCCTAGGTCTTATGTTAACCAGCTGTGTGATCCTGGGCAGCCCACACAGACTTTCTGGGCTCCAGTTTTTTGAACTGATGACAAAGGATGAAAGGATATTTCTGTTCCAGGAGAACTTTCAAGTTCATTTTTATCTATGGCAGTCCAGGCCCTTATTTCAGCTTTCCCTAGCTAACTTTCACTCCTCACTTACAAAACCGTCTTTAATGTTTGTGCTTCATCTGTAAATATTCAACAGATATTCTTAGCTCTCAGGTATGTGCTGGACACCAGGCCAAGCACTGGGGACCCGGTGCTCGTGGACCAGACTGATGTGGCCGCTGGCTCGTTGCAGTATAATGGGGAGATAGATCACAAAAACGTAAACCAACGACCAGAAAACTCCTCCCAGAGTGTGACAGATGAGGACACTAAAGGGGGCTGTCATGGAAAGAAGGGGGAAAGAGAGCTGTAGGTCAAGTGGCCAGGGAAGGCTGCTGTGAGGAGCTGCAGGACAGAAGCAGAAGGAGCAAGGTGCCAGGTGTGGCGGTCAGTCGTGCAGCACGAGGGAACCTGGCCGCACCCAGAACTGTCAGGGGGAGGCGGGGCTGGGGCTCACTGATGCCTGGAAGTCGGGAGAAGCCTCTGGTTTAGGGCACGCGCATCACCAGCTTGGGTGAAGTCCTCCAGTGGCTTCTATATTTTTTCAGTGAAGCTGTGGGGGACAGGAGGACCTGCTTCATTGGAGGTCAGGGTCCCCAAGTCACTGAGAAGAATCACCTAAGAGTAGGCTTGAGTCACCCTAAGAGGAGGGTGCAGAGGAAGACAGCAGCGAGGAAGGGCGATGGGGGCTGGACAGAGATTTTGCTTGGGAACAGGAGCATGGGAGAGCGAGGACTGCCACCGGTCCTGGGCTTGCAGGGGGCTGGGGTCCTGTGGGTCAATAGGGAGGTGAGGGCTGCAGTCGACTGGTTACAGGACCTTCAGGGTCACCGTGATAACGGGGGTTCACACCCAGCCCCAGCAGAACCGTGTGAAAGAGGGGAGACTGTTGGCATCTCACAGCAGGAAGAGAACTCTTCCTGGAGGGGGAGGGAGGAGGTGGGGTGGGGGTGAGTCAGCCCAGAGACCAGGGGATGAAAGGGATCTGCCTTCCTCTGCGTCTACACATGTGCTGCATATGCACCTTGTGGAACTCAGGAAGCTCTGCATTTATCGTTTCAACTCCTACGTCCACGGTACGGAAGGTGCGTGTGTGAGAGTGGGTGTTTCCGGGTGAGCTCGCTCCCCTTTTATGTGTCTAGAAAGCACACATGTGGTTAGCTGCACAGCTGAATATATGGCTTTTCGGTGTATATGGAGAGAGGTAGAGGGAGGAAGCAGGGGGTGTGGCTCTCAGTGTCTCTCAGCACCCCCGGGTAGGGAGAATCCACGTGTCTGCAGGCCTCCATGGAGAGTTGGAGGACTTGGGATTCACTGTTTACACCACGACTCAATGCCAAAGCAGTGGCCCCCACGCGCCTGTCCCTGAATGCTTTGTGTCCGTGGTACATTAATATGTTTTCTCTTAAAAAGGAGAGTCTGGGCCAGTGCTGTCAATATAATCAAACGCCAAGTGGACTCAAGTGTTACGTGCCATCCATCTGACTGCAGGGGGTAATGCAGATGATCATTTAATAAATTGCAAACACTCCTGCCTCTGCTTGAACCATTTACGATCTTACGAGTCTTGGAAGCCTTCTCCGTTTTCTGGATGGCGTGCCGTGGTCCGATGTGAGCCTCGGTTCCCGAGACTCGGGTGTGCTGCCTGGGTGTCGATACAGCAGGTGGACACAAGTTCATAGGCACTTGGAGGCAGTGATCTTGTTAAGGTGTTTTTGCTTTGTGATTCGTCTTTGGATTATCATAACCTTAACACGGAACGTGGGACCTGAACAATGCCTCTCTCTTAAATGCAGACACTTCTGGGCCACTTCCTAGTTTTGACATTGATTTCCTTTTTATAAGTTTATGATGCCAAATAATTGGTGTCTTTTTCCCTTGCCTGAAAAAATCAAGGCATGGACAAGAGTACCAAAAGGAATAGAGGTGCTTTTATGCTTTTTCAAGTTTTGCAATTGGCAGTAGGTGTTGATGAAATCAGGATTGTGAAGCACAGGGCTCTCCGAGCAGACGCTGATTTTGCTTCTTTAATTATTTGAGCTATGGCTTCGTTCTCACCTCTAAAACCCAAGCTATGGATTTATGGTAGACAAGAGCTTTCTGACATTTTTAGTGACAATAGGGTACATAAGTGGCGAATAAACCTACGTTGATTTTTGTGCAACTAACTATTTTGTAAAAAGTACTCAGAGAGGGTGGGGGTTCGGGGAGCCCCACGTGCCAGCCATAGGGAAGCTATAACTAACGCAGCTATAACTAATGTGCGTGTTAGGACAAATTCCTCAGGGGCTCCCATGGACTTGACATTGGCCACGGCAAAGGGAACTCCCCTCGGGTGGTGTTAGCTGTGTAGAGAGTCATACTGAATGTGATGCGTAAGGCTATTCTACTCACCTTGTCTCGTTGCTACCTACAGTCATTGAAATCAACAAGAGGGACATAATTTTCCTGGTGGATGGCTCTTCTGCCCTGGGACCGGTCAGCTTCAACGCAATCCGCGACTTCGTTGCCAAGGTCATCCAGAGGCTGGAGATCGGACAGGATTATATCCAAGTGGCAGTGGCTCAGTATGCAGACACAGTGAGGCCGGAGTTTTATTTCAATACCTACCCCACCAAGAGGGAGGTCATAACCGCCGTGAGGAAGATGAAGCCCATGGATGGCTCGGCCTTGTACACAGGCTCTGCTCTGGACTTTGTTCGGAACAATCTGTTCATGGAGGCGGCCGGCTATCGGGCCGCCGAGGGGGTCCCTAAGCTTTTGGTGCTGATTACAGGTGGTAAGTCCTTAGATGAAGTCAGCCAGCCTGCCCAGGAGCTGAAGAGAAGCGGCATCATGGCCTTTGCCGTCGGGAACAAGGTGGCCAACCGGGCTGAGCTGGAAGAGATCGCTTTCGATTCCTCCCTGGTGTTCATTCCTGCCGAGTTCCGAGCCGCCCCTTTGCAGGGTGTGCTGCCTGGCTTGCTGGCGCCTCTCAGGACCCTCTCTGGAACCACTGAAGGTGCGGTGGGGAGGGTGCCAGACACGCGAGAGGGCTGTCTCCAGGCAGAGTCTCTGGGGAAAAAGCAAACCCAAGTTTTATTTGTGTTCAGCTGAGAGACACCTTTTAAATGATGGAAACCATAGCAACAAACAAGATTTATTTCGGGTTTCCTTTTACCCTGACTTGGGAAATACATGACTTAAAACACCATGTGATACAACTGTATGTCTTAAAGTGTCATAAAATAAGAATCGTGTGACTTAGGCTATAGGACCAGAGACCACCTGTCTTTGAAGCTTCTGGCCGAGAGATCACCTCTCTGTTCTGATCCCTCTTGAGGTCCCAGTGTTCTGTCTCTACTGGTGACTCCTGTCCAGCCCCCTCCCCCCTCCACCAAGATGAAGCCTGGCTCTTCCTTTCCCAAGTAGACAGTTTACTTCTAAATGATCCAAACCTGAGCAGCATAGAGCATTCATCCTCTGTCCTCTCTCTTTAAGGGATTTCCTTCAATGGGGAAGCATAGTGAGGGGATGCGTGTGCAGATAAAAACCCAGTGGTTCTCCAAACCCCTCATTTATTACGGTTATCACTGAACAGTTATTTTTAAAGACAGGATAACAGTCAATGAACTTACGAATTGAATCAGTGCAATTCACCGTCCTTAAAGAAGATGGATATCACAGAAACAAGCTTTTCTGCCTCGCAAACTTCACCACTGGAAGGATATTCGGTGCATGACCCACGGTGCATGGATGCATGCTTTCTCCTCAAGCTCTCTGGTCTTCTAAAATCCTCTCTCTCTCTCTCTCTCTTTTATTTCCTTAAGACTTGTAATCCACACTTTCAGAGCCAAAGTTCAATTTGACAGAACGTAGGATATAAGTAGTTGTTAGGCTTCAATTTTAGTGAAACGTCAGGGAAGAGATGGGAAAGAATTTGGTGGCATGTGTTGGGGAAAGCATCCTGATTTGAGAATTGTACTTTCGATTCTTTATGAGCACAACCTCAGCCAAGCATAGCAAGGAGTCTCTTTGCATTTTAATGTGTTTCCATGATCCTGTGATCTCACTCAGGAGGAATCCCCATGGGCACGGGTTGGATTATTGCTGCCAATGCCATGACTGTCCCATAGAAGAGCCTCAGTAGAGAATGACAAGTGGGCCTCCCTAGGAATATTTCAAGATGAGAACAGCCTAATTTTGTTGACTTTTTTTAGCCTTAGGGAACTCATGTTCTCAGGTTAACTTGGGCTAACCCTTCTAATCTATCTGTAAGTGGAAATTTATCTGTAAATGTGTAGAGGGAAACCCAGGGGGACCCAGTCTCGCCCAGGTAAACCTGGCTCTGACCGTGGTCATAAGCCGAGTGATGCAGAAAGGAGCAACACCCTTGCAGAATTCATTTCCAGGGAAGGAATGTTCTGTTTCAAGGATTCTGATCACTTTTGTTGGTTGTAAACGTTCTAGCTTTTGCCACTGTATCTCTCTGTGAGCCAACTTGGTTTCGTAATGTCGGCTATCAATACTCCTCACAAACACCAGCCCCCACTGGAGGAAAATATGCAGCTTTCTGCCATATTTTATGAGATGGACGTGCTTGGCCTCACTGATGTTCTCTGTGTTCTACATGTTGGCATGTGTGCCTGGGCTTGTGGGCACACATGAGGAAGCCCTCTGCGGTTGTGTATGTCTCACTTTGTTTTCTGTGCTCCACTGCAGTTCACGTAAACAAAAGGGATATCATCTTTCTTTTGGATGGATCGTTCAACGTTGGAAAGACCAATTTCCCTTATGTGCGGGACTTTGTCATGAATATAGTTAACAGCCTTGATGTTGGAAGCGACCATATTCGTGTCGGTTTAGTGCAATTTAGTGACACTCCGGTGACGGAGTTCTCTCTAAACACCTACCAGACCAAGTCAGATTTGCTAGCTCGCCTGAGGCAGCTGCAGCTCAAGGGGGGTTTGGGCCTGAACACGGGCGCAGCCCTAAGCTATGTCCATGACAGCCACTTCACCGAAGCTGGCGGCAGCAGGATCCGGGACCGTGTGCCGCAACTCCTGCTCTTGTTCACAGCCGGGCAGTCTGAGGACTCCTATTTGCAAGCCGCCAACGCCCTAGCACGCGCAGGCATCCTGACCTTTTGTGTGGGCGCTAGCCAGGCCAATAAGGCAGAGCTTGAGCAGATTGCTTTTAACCCGAGCCTGGTGTATCTCATGGATGATTTCAGCTCCCTGCCTGCTTTGCCTCAGCAGCTGATTCAGCCCCTAACCACTTATGTTAGTGGAGGTGTGGAGGAAGTCCCACTCGCCCAGCCAGGTAACGATTTCTGACTCTGCCCCGGGCTCCCTCTTGCCCCCTGACACCACTTTGGCAGGTAGATGGCCCGATCTGAACTCCAGAGCGTGGCAACAATCTATAGAAAGATGATGGGCTCTCTTTGGTTGAAGGATTTTGAAGGGGGGCTTGAGACACTCTACCAGCAAGCTTAGATGCTCTGTCTAAAGGATGTTTGCTCATGAAAGAAAGTCTAGAAAATCCAGTGTACGTTCTGTCCTGGTTATCCCACGCTTGATTCAGAAGCTTTACTCATTTATTTATTTATTGCCCCAATACCTCTGAAGATTCTGGTGAGCAAATCCAGATGGAAATGGGAGAAAAACAGAGAAAGAGAGAGAGATGGATTCCCTTTCATCCATGAGTATGCATTGGGAGCATTTAAAAATGGAAAGGATTTTCCTGATATGATATTTTTATGTTCCAAATCTGCTGTATCTAGAAAATTATTTGTCATAAACCCAATGAAGGCTGTATCTTTATGTGATGGCAAAATGGTTTCCAAAGGAAGTCTGGATGATGAGGATGACTGCAAATTACCAGGGTGATGAGATACAGACTCTTAGATCTACCAGTTGCTGACATCACAGATGGGTAGCAAGATAGATCCCACTGAAACATAATCAAAATAGTTCTAAGAACCGTGTGTGCCGAAAATAATGTTCACATGACATGCCGTAGCCCCCTATGTCCGTGTTTTCTGTTGTCTGATCACAGCAGATTGGAAATCGCTGACAGAGATCCTGACCCACAGACCGATAATGGACACTATTTTGGGTTCTAACCCATAAGCTCAAATATAATGAAAACAGAATCTAATTAGAGCATGTCTGTGTGTCAGGTGGATAACCCGTATCAGCCTTTGTCACTAGAGACAGATCCATTTTTAAGCAGAAGAACAACAGGACCATATTTTCAATAGTTCTGTTTATAACAGTTTGAAAACACTGTCTGTTCTCCTAGAGTGGTTGCCACCTGATATAAGAACAGGACCCTCTGGGATTTTCCTTGGCCTGCTTTGTTGAGGAAGCATGATGTTAGGTTGGGCAGAGACCGATCTAGTTGTCCTAACTAATCCTGTGCATAGATGAAAGGGGGCATTTGAAAGACGCCTGGTGTGGGTTTTCTCTTCCCTTGCTGGTGCAGTGATACCAGATGAATTTTGTGAACTCCCATTACCAAAAGCTGGTGGTTCTGGGCGCAGGGCAGTTTGGTGCCTGTTGTGCTCTTGTCCCTCACTGTGTCCTAACTCTCCTTCCTTGTAGAGAGCAAGCGAGACGTCCTGTTCCTCTTTGATGGCTCGGCCAACCTCGTGGGCCAGTTTCCTGCTGTCCGTGACCTCCTCTACAAGGTCATTGATGAGCTGGACGTGAGACCTGACAGGACCCGGATTGCGGTGGCTCAGTACAGCGATGATGTCAGGGTGGAGTCCCGTTTTGATGAGCACCAGAACAAGCCCGAGATCCTGAATCTCGTGAAGAGAATGAAGATCAAGACAGGCAAAGCCCTCAACCTGGGCTATGCCCTGGACTATGCGCAGAGGTACATCTTTGTGAAGTCCACTGGAAGCCGGGTTGAGGATGGAGTGCTTCAGTTCCTGGTGCTGCTGGTGGCGGGAAGGTCATCCGATCGTGTGGACAGGCCAGCTCTGAACCTGAAACAGAGCGGAGTGGTGCCCTTCATCCTCCAGGCCAAGAATGCAGACCCTGCCGAATTGGAGCAGATGGTACCGTCCCCCGCCTTTATCCTGGCTGCGGAGTCACTTCCCAAGATTGGAGACCTTCAACCACAGATTGTAAACCTCTTAAAATCGGTGCAAAATGGGGCGCCAGCACCAGGTAAGGCATAGAACTTCTGGTTGCTTCTGCAGCCCAGTTGTCCCATGCTTGAGTTGATGGTAGGCGGCTGCCTCCTAGTCTCCGGGTAGAAGCCCTCCTTGGGTTTCCAAGAAAGATAGGTGATTTCTGCAGGAACAATGGAATATGGCTTTTCTTTCCCCGAGGTGACTCTCTAACTGCTCTCTAGGGCAAAACAGAAGAATCAGGGTGATTATTTTTAAGGACATTAGAATATTTTGTAATAAGATACATTATAAAGATTTAGCTATATCAGTGGTTAAAAATAATCCTTTTTTTTCTTTTAAAAAAATACACTGTTTTTACTATATATATAATAAAAGCCATATAATACAGTTACATTAGAGTTAAAACGGTCTTCATCTTCATGTATTTCCCCGATTTCTTATTTTAAGTGGGTATCACTGTGTCATAATTCATTCTATGCACTCATGAAAACCATAAAGCATGAAGAGAGGCAGGCACATTCCCGTTATAAACGCTGCATTAAAGTTTCTCAGTACTCATCTTTGTTACCATGACTTCATGCTTAACCACTTTGCATTTGGTGCTAAAACTGCAGCAAAAAGAGTAATTAATTTCACATATAATCCCTTTGATTGAAAACAGAGAATCTAGAGCTTCTCTACATTGACTGTTGAGCACGTTCGCTGTGGGTTTTGGGTTGTAACCTGGACATCTGGGTTACATTTTCCCCCCTTTATCCACTGTGACTTGCAGTACATCATTCGAAACCTCTCATCTATAAAGTGCTAACAGTTGTGCAGACTCCGCCGACCATGTCTCTCTCCCTGCCCCCAACATTTCTTCTTGAGGACAACGTCGAAACTTAACAATACTGTTCAAACATGGAAAAGTTCTAAAATAAAAGGGCTATCTGTATGTATTGGTGCATCAGTTTCCTAATCCTGCTTTAATAAATTACCATAAATTTAGTGGCTTAAAGCAAAATGAATTTACTGTCTTAAGTTTTAGAGGTCAGAAATCCAAAACCTGTTTTACTGGGCTAAAATCAAGGTGTCAGCATGCTTGCTTTCCTTCTGGAGGTTCTGGCCAATTACCCACTTCCTTATCTTTTCCAGTGTCTAGGGGCTGCCTGCATCCTTGATCCATGGCCCCCTCTTCCATCTTCAAAGCCAGCAGATCTTCAAAGCAGACCTTCTCGTATCTCTGGCCTCTTGTTTCCATCCTTACCTCTTCTCCCTCTAACTCTAATCCTCTTATCTCCCTTTTATAAGGACACGAGATCGATTACACTGGATCTACCTGGATAATCCAGGACAATCTCCCCTGTGCCTCTAATCCTTAATTTAAACACACCTGCAGATTTTCTTCCATATAAATTCCAGGGATTAGGAGTTGGATATCTTAGGAGTTATTCGGTCCACCACAGACTGGTATGAAATTATCCCTATTGTGTCCCGTGTGAGTCACAGAGGCTGTCTTCCTTCTAGTTTCAGGTGAAAAGGATGTGGTGTTTCTGATCGACGGCTCCGACGGTGTCAGGAGCGGCTTCCCGCTGTTGAAAGAGTTTGTCCAGAGAGTGGTGGAGAGCCTGGACGTGGGTGCGGACCGGGTGCGCGTAGCTGTGGTGCAGTACAGTGACCGGACCAGGCCCGAGTTCTACCTGAATTCCTACATGGACCAGCAGAGCATCGTCGGTGCCATCCGCGGGCTGACGCTGCTGGGCGGGCCAACCCCCAACACCGGGGCCGCCCTGGACTTCGTCCTGAGGAACATCCTGATTGACTCCGCCGGGAGCCGCATAGCAGAAGGCGTCCCCCAGCTCCTGGTCGTCCTCGCGGCCGGCAGGTCTGGGGATGATGTGAGAGGCCCCTCGGTGGTCCTGAAGAGGGGAGGGGCCGTGCCCATCGGCATCGGCATCGGGAACGCTGACATCGCCGAGATGCAGACCATCTCCCTCATCCCGGACTTCGCAGTGGCCATTCCCACCTTCCGGCAGCTGGGGACCGTCCAACAGGTCATCTCCGAGAGAGTGACCCAGCTCAGCCGCGAGGAGCTGAGCAGGTTGCGGGCATCCGTGGTCCCTGTAACGAGCCCGAGCCCGGGTAAGGAGCAGATTCTTTCGCTCTTCATTCCTTGAAATATCTGGGGCTACTTGTTTGGACTGTGGGTTACAAAGTATTCTCAGTTTTGTTTCCTCAGCTGTAGGGAGTGAAAACCAGAGTTACATGAAGAATCAGGAACCATGTGGGCTCGGTGCCAGAAATGGCTTGGGGAGATGTTAAGATTCATGTTTTTGGCCAAATTCAAGTCTCAAAGATGGGCGTAGGCTTGGCTTTCAGCTCAGAACCCTAATTCTGCATAAAGCCTCTGTATAGCTAACCGAAGAGAGAGGCCATCTAATTGATAGTTCCAGTTCAATGCCGGGTCCAGGCTTCCCCTGGTCGGTCGGTCCAGCTGGCAGCCTCCTGTGATCGAGGAAGGAGTTTGACCACAGGTGGCCTATCAAGCTGGAGCACAGTCTCTGAAATATTGTTACTTCCAGAGCCAATGTGTGAAAATTGCTTTTGAATTTGCTTGTTGCAGAGAAGTAAGTGCCTTAACTGGCAGGAAGGCCACCTGGGTGTTATGACCTCAGCTTATTCTAACTCCTCCTTCCTGTTCCCCTTTCCTAGGCCTGATAAAATCAACTGGAAAGTGGAGGGAACCTTACTTGCTCAGAAGGAAGGGGGCTCAGATAGACCCACCCTTCCAAAAATGCCCACAGAGCGCCTGCCCTCCCTGGACACTCGGGTGGGGAGGGCACAGTGGTGAACAGGCACATGCATCCTCGTTCCTGTGTGGTTCACATTCTACAGAACCGTCCACATCAAGGCTTGGGGAGGGGAAAATAGGAAGGGCTCGTGGGGAAGGGGGAGGGAAGAGTAAAAGCAAGTGAGAGAAAAGTCGATGCAGGACACAGTGCTGTTTGGGTGGGTGAGGGAGGGAGGGTGACTGGCACGGTGCTGCAGAGAGGGATTGCTTCCCCTCGCTGATGTCCACGCAGAGTGCAGCACGCCCTGCAAGCCTTCCCTGGAATGTTCTAGAGGGCTTGCCATGAAATAAATTTGGGAAGGCAGTGGGGTAAATGAAGTGAGGGTCTTTTTGGTTTTGGTTGGGCCCTAATTGATATGTTTTGTGTATCCCCAGTACAATAAGGGAACACAACATTTCCCAAACTTGTTTGGCTGCAGCAGTCCTTTTTTTCTTTTCTTTTCTTTTTTTTAGTTTTTACTTTATACTGGAGTCTAGTTGATTTACAACGTTGTGTTTGTTTCAGGTGTGCAGCAAAGTGATTCAGTTATACATATACATGTATCTATTATTTTTAAAATTCTTTTCCCATTTAGGTTATTACAGAATATTGAGTAGAGTTCCCTGTGCTATACAGTAGGTCCTTGTCGGTTATCTATTTTAAATATAGTAGCGTGTCTATGTCAACCCCAAACTCCCAATTTATCGCCCCCGCCATCTTTTTTATGGTGCCTTGAAGGTACTGGTACTCCCAGGAAGGCACTTTGGAAGTGCTGTCATCGTGTGTGTGCAGCTCACTTATACACAAAAGCCTATGTTTCTACAGCAGTACGACTCCTGGCCCATCGGCTCTCCCGCTCTTCAGGATGTGGCTCTTTTCCACCTTCTCTTTCTCCTGCTTCTTCCACACTTCTCCCTCAGCTGACTCTGGGCTGGTGATCTTGATTCCCATTTCACTGAGAAAATATAAGTAAATCAGAAAAGAACTTCCAGAAGCCTTACTGTCTGTCCCAGCATCAGTGTCCGTGTCTTGGCTTCCCTCCCGTTGCTTGGATGAACTGTCCCTGCTTCCCTGGGCAGCCTCACCACTTCCCTGCTCAAGGGTGTCACCTGCAACTCCCCTTCTCTCTCCTGCATCGTCAGTTCTCTGATGTACTGGGTGATTCCTTTCACGATACAAACGCGATGCCTTTTCTTTTCTCGTAAAAACGCTCCCTTGATGCCCTGCTCGCACCTGCAGCAGTGCTCCAGGCTCCTTTATAAAGTGTTGCTGTCTACAGTTCTTCTCTGGACACACCCTAACCTGTTGTTTGCTCTCCCTGCTCCACAGAAAGTGCTCTGGTCAAGGTCCCTCCATCTGGCAAATCCCAGTAGTCAGTTGTCGGGCACTGTCCCACTTGACCTATGAGTGTCATCTGTCACAGGTTCGATCCCCTCCTTCCCAAAACCCCATCCCCACTCGGTCTAGACCTGGCTCCTGTGTGTCTAGGTTCTTCCTCCTGATGACTTACTTTTCCTTTGCCCTTTGCTGCTTCCTCCTCTTCCCTCTGACTTGTAATCACTGAAATGCCCAGGACTCTCTCCTGGGACTGGTATTCTAACTCAAGTAGTCTGAATTAGGATACCTTACCGGTCAGGTGGCAATTCTCTGACAAATTGGGAGGCTGTTCATTAACACTAAGAATTTGGTGTCAGTGAAGCTGAAGCCCTATGATAACATTTGATTCACAGGTGTCAGCGGCAAGAGGGATGTGGTCTTTCTCATCGATGGGTCCCAAAGCGCCGGCCCCGAGTTTCAGTACGTCCGTACCCTCATCGAGAGGCTGGTTGACTACCTGGATGTGGGCTTCGACATGACCCGGGTGGCGGTCATCCAGTTCAGCGAGGACCCCAGGGTGGAGTTCCTGCT